>NC_066617.1:330922417-331227349 GCF_025201925.1 Gopherus flavomarginatus
ATTCACAGATCAATTTATTTTCACTGAATAAAAGCACTCTCCTTTTTATGGCAATAGTTGACCAGACAGGTTCCTGTAAGTTTAGGTATGTATTAAGAAAAAAATGTGTTGAGACAAATCTATAGCAAAAGGTTAAAAAGATATAAATGATCTTACAGGAGAGATTCTTCCTCACTGCCACAGAGATTTGCATGAAGTAAAGGAGTTGCTCTCTTTGAAGCGTTGCCAGCATAAATAGCTCAGAGTAAGAATTTTGGTTTTCATAACAAATATTGAAATGCAAGAGAACTATGCATTGATGAAAATACTGTATGGTTCACTGGGACTAGACAACTCAAGCAGATTTAGCTACAGTATAAATAAAATGTCTTCCAAACTTCTCTATTTTTTTCTTTTCTTTTTTGGTAAGTGGTGTCAGTTTTGTAAAATGATTCCCTGGTAATAACAATAGCACTCAAAGGCAGATGGTTCATCTTTAAAACCTGTCCAGTCTCTAGACTTCCTGAGATTTGGAATGCAGGCTCTCACCTGCAAAAACAACTTTGGAGCAGCAAGGTCCCAGCTTCTCACAGCAAAGTTAATTAATGTTTCAATTAGGTCTATTTCATCTCTTATTTCTACCCATGAAAGTCTTTCCATTGACTTAATTGGGTTTTGGATTAGACCCCTAAATATACAGTAATGCAGCCAATTTGAGGCTGGTCCTTTGTTCAGACTGTCACACAGTAGCATCTTGACAATTGTAACTTCACTAATCTGCAATCCTAATAAGTCTCAGAAAGTCCCCGCTGATCTTGCTTTACTTTTCCCCTCACTTTTCATCAGCCAATGGCACAATGTTATAGTGAATCCTCCATATTAAGAAGACCTCATTCTTTTCACACAATATACTGCAGCATATTTCTCAGTGTACTATGTGGTATAATTATAAATAATGTAAAGTTTATTACACTCATCCAAATACATGAACAAAGGCTACTTTATGGTACTATAATTGTCATTTTTTAAAATCATGTTTGTTCCCTTAGAGCCCAGTTGTATTCACATTGAAGCCGATGGCAAAAATGCATGACTTCAGTGGGAGCACGATATGTCGCCTAGTTGCTAGAGGCCAAACTGTAACTGACCCTGTTGTGGGCGCACAAGGGACAGAGGAGCATGCAAGGGGCCTTTTCTCCTTCCATACTCCAAACAATGGCCTGTTAAAATGAAGTCACTGACTTTGGAGAAGTAAAGGGACTGTTCCAACAGGACTGTTCCATGTTCTCCAAGGAATCATATCTCTCCAAAGGGCACTAGGGGACAATGTGTCTTGGGGGACAAATGATATGTCCCCTGAGGGGGGGGGGTCTAGTAGCAGGCACACACACTTCGCCTCCTTCCAACCCGCCCAATGCTGGGACTCTTCAGGAGGAATTCTGCCTTGTAGTCCAATCTATAGTTTATGTATTAATTATTTTGATTACTTAAGAATTATCACTTTGAGGGTTAACAGATTTTTGTCCCAAGATCAGTAGAGCCCTGCACGGATACACAATTTATATCCATGGAGCTGCAGAGCTCTAGCAACAAGGAGACCAGCAGGGCCATAGACTGGCCCAGAAACTGCAGCGGTGAAAGCAGTAGCATATCAGGCCACCGCTCACAGAAGTCTGTCCCCAGTCCAGGCAGCTCCTCTGGCGTAGTTGTGCCTGCCCCAAGCCCTGCCCACTGGGGCAGGCACCAGGCTCACCGGCATTTAGCAAAGACATAAACACTCTAACCCAGCAAGGTGAATAGAAATACTACATCTGAACATTCATATACTCACACCATCCCTTGCAGATAAACCTGAATTATTAGCCATTATCTTCCTCCTCACCATCACCTTTCTTCTCATCACCAGTGGCCATCATTCTGGCATCTCCCAAGGGCTGCATCTCACTCCCCTCCTGCACAGAGGCTGGGGTATAGCTTTCATAATATGTTATGCTGACATCCTATATCTGATACATATTCAGTAGGGGTCTTCCCCTTTCCTTATTTTATTTCCTCACCCTGCTAATGCTGGGGCATCATTCTCCTACAAGGTAGTATATTAATGATCTTAACTTATTGTCATGTACATCAGCTCGTTGCCATGGAACTGTTGGAATCAGACATTTTCAGTTGCTCTATTCAAAAGCTGGGATTTCTGTAGTTGGCTGATGTCATCATGGACAAAATTCCCCTTCACAGTCTATTTCTAGTTCCCCAAAAATTAGGGGTGACCATTAGGATATATATCTGTGCCAAAGTTCATGGACTCAAGCATTATGCTAACTGCTGAACCCAATGTCTTATAGGATACAGGCCTGTAGATTTCTTGCATTACTGCTGGATATAATAAAGGCAGAATATAATGAAGGCAACACAGTGAATATAATAAAGGCAAGGTAGCCCTATGGGCTACAGCCTCAGGGGTACATGGCTCCACACTCCTTCACATAAAAGCTCGTGCATTCATGACATAGTTGAACCCTAATTTATGCCACTGCATTTCCCAGTCAATAATGTGAATTAGCAAGATTCTCCTGTATCTAATAATTAAAGGCCAAATTCCCTAACACTGCCTCCTGAGAAGTGTGTAAAGCCTCGGATGCAACAGAAATAGAATTATTTTGTGTGTGTGTGTGTGTAGAAAGGCTTTGGAAATCCTACACAAGAATCGCACTACATAGTGCATAGTCAAGACCTGCATCATCTCTCTGCTTAGGAATGGGTGGAGGAGGAGCATAGAAAACAGATCTCTATGTTACAGCACAGTTTCCCTAACACAAAACTTTACACAGGCTGCATCTGTTATTCCTTCTCATACCCTCCAACAGCATCTCTGGTGTGGCTTCACAGCAGCTACTTAAGACTGGGGTTGAAGATTCATATATACACTGCTACCTCGATATAACGCCACCCAATATAACATGAATTTGGATATAACGCAGTAAAGCAGAGCTCCAGGAGGGACAGGGCTGCACACTCCAGCGGATCAAAGCAAGTTCAATATAACGTGGTGTGACAGACCCAGGCCAATGGGGTACGGGAGTCTGGTAGAGGGCAAATATACTGTCACTGGGTGAGCAGTTTTCTGTTCCCTGAGTGACCAGAGCAGGGGCTGCACTAGAGTAATCAGGAACCTGCTAGAACAAATAAAGGCAGACAGGCTGATTAGAACACCTGGAGCCAATCAAGGCAGGCTAATCAGGACACCGGGGTTTAAAAAGGAGCTCACTCCAGTCCGGGAGGAGGGAACCAGAGGAGAGGAAGTGCATGTGAGGAGCTGGGAGCAAGAGGAGCAAGGAGCTGAGAGTGAGAGGCTGTGCTGCTGGAGGACTAAGGAATACAGGCATTATCAGACACCAGGAGGAAGGTCCAGTGGTGAGGACAAAGAAGGTGTTGGGAGGAGGCCATGGGGAAGCAGCCCAGGGAGTTGTAGCTGTCATGCAGCTGTTCCTGGAGGCACTATAGACAGCTGCAATCCACGGGGCCCTGGGCTGGAACTCAGAATAGAAGGCTGGCCTGGGTTCCTCCTAAACCTCCCAACTCCTGATCAGACACAGGAGAAGTTGACCCAGACTGTGGGGAAGATCACTGAGATGAGCAAATCTGCCAAATAAGCGCAGGACCCATGAAGGTAGAGAAGGAACTTTGTCACAACTAGTGTCAGCGGTGGGATTTGGTGTGCACAGTGCGGCGGAAGAAGGAGGGTGATTTTAAAAAAAAAAAGAGAAGATTTTTTATTTTTTTCACCACAATGGATGACTTAGTGCGGGAATTGATATAAGCTACGGCGGCCCAGCAGGAGGCTACCCATGTCCAGACAGCCACCCAACAGGAGGCAGTGCGGCTGCAGCAAGAGACTAATCGCCTGCTGATGGACCAGGCTTCTCTAGACCGAGCTATGTTGCGGGAACTGGTAAACCAGGTAAAGACCCTTACAGAGCTGAACCGTGGCCATGATCAGACTCAGGTCGTAATGGCCAGCCATTGGCTGCAGAAAATGACGCAGGAGGATGGTTTAGAGGCATACTTTCTGGCCTTTGAGAGGACAGCACTACAGGAGGTGTGGCCTCGAGATCAGTGGTCTGGCATCCTTGCCTCATTCGTCTGTGGGGAGGTCCCAGAAGGCCTACTATGATCTGCCTGAAGAGGCTGCAGCAGACTACCCCCAGCTGAAAGCAGAAATCCTGGCCAGATCTGGGGTAACAACTGCAGTGCAGGCCCAGCAGTATCACAAATGGAGGTACCAGGAAAACAAAACCCCGCGGTCCCAATTGTATGACCTCATCCATCTAGCACAAAAGTGGTTGCGAACGGAATCCTGGAGTCAGGAAGAGATACTAGAGGTTCTGGTCATCGACCAATACATGAGGGGACTGCTGCCAGACCTTCATGCCTGGGTAAACCAGAACGAACACTCCACTTATGATGAGGTTGTCACACTGGTAGAGAGGCGAAGAACAGCGAGGGAGCTGACCCGACCTGTTAAGGAAGAGGCACCCTGGGTTAAACTAGCAGCACCAAGCCTTAGAGCTCGGGTGACTGGGCAACCAGGAGATCACAGGTGGAAAAAGAGAGGGGCTGAAGGCCCACCAGAAGCCACAAAGACTCAAAGCACTGAGGGAGAAGAGGATAGTGATGTTAGACTGCCAAAACCAAGAGACCAGGGAATGCCTAAGGCCCCATACAGATGTTATGCCTGCGGGGCGTGGGGACATATAACTGCACAGTGTCCCAATGCTGAGGAGCCTATTCAGTGTAACCTGGGGAACTGGGCAGACCCATGCTCCCTAATCCACCTTGTGGGGGTCTCACTAACCCCACATATGTACACCAGACCAGTAAAGCTAAATGGAGTAGAGACCACAGTACTGGTTGATTCGGGGAGTGCTATCACACTTGTCTTGGGGAAGCTCATGAAGTGTAGTCAGCTGCTGCGGGCTAAGCGTACGGGGATAACATGAGTCCATGGGACAGTTGGTTATTACCCCACTATCCCAGTAAAAATTGAGATTCAGGGGAACACTACTGAGGTAGCAGCAGGTGTAGTCCCTAAACTACCATACCTGGTGCTCATAGGGAGGGACTTCCCACGGTTTGGAGACTTACTCCCAGTAGGAGGATTGGAGAAAGAGGGGAAACCCTGAAGTTAGGGAGGCATCCACAGTAGATTGTCAACCCCCAGTCTTCTCTGAAATATCCCCAGATTTATTTTTCATTCCCAGACAGGGTAGAAAGTCGAAAAGGGAAAGGAGGGCAGCTAAGGCCTTGCGAACCCGAATACTGGCCCAAAGCCAGCTGAAAAGGAGGCCACCCAGGAGGGAGAAGCACCTGAGTCTGACCCCCACCCTAATGCTTCTGAACCAGTAGAGGCAACAGAGACTGGGCCCCTAGATCTTGGGCAGATTAGCCCCGGAGGAGGAAATTTTGGACGGGACCAGGCTGAAGACCCAAGGTATGACAACATTAGAAAGAAGGTGACTGAAATAGATGGGGTCCTGTGGAAGGGAAAACCCAGGGACCAGGACCCTATTTTATAATGAAGAACAATCTCTTATACTGGGTTGCAGCAGTTCAGGGGCAGAAGGAACAGCAGATCCTACTACCTCAAAAACACCAGAATGCTGTTTTAAGTCTTGCTCATAGTCATCTTTTTCAGGAGGCACTTGGGGGTAGAGAAGACCCTGGCATGAGTCCTATGACGGTTCTTCTGACCCGGAGTACATGAAAGAAGTGTGGAGGTACTGTGCGTCCTGCCCGGAGTGTCAGCTGCGCAGTCCCTGTCCCCATCTGAGGGCACCTTTAGTGCCCCTTCCCATCATAGAGGTCCCCTTTGAGCAACTAGCCATGGACCTAGTGGGACCCCTGGAGAAGACGGCTTGGGGCCACCAATATATACTTGTTGTTTTGGACTATGCTACTTGCTACCCAGAAGCTGTCCCCCTGCAGAACACAGCCTCTAAAACGATGGCCAAAGAGCTGGTGGGGATCTTTGCCCGAGTAGGGCTACCAAAGGAGATATTAACAGACCAAGGAACCCCATTTATGTCAAAGCTAATGAAGGACCTCTGTACGCTGCTCCATATACATACCCTGAGAACTTCAGTCTACCATTCGCAGACTGATGAGTTGATAGAAAGGTTTAACCAAACCCTCAAGGCTATGATAAGGAAGGTGGTAAGTCGGGACGGGAAGGATTGGGACACCCTACTGCCCTACCTTATGTTCTCTATCCAGGAGGTACCTCAGGCCTTGACTGGGTTTTTTCCATTTGAGTTATTATACAGGTGTCACCCCCGTGGCATACTAGATATTACCAAAGAGATATAGGAAGAGGAACCCAATGAGGGGAGAAATATAATAGAACATGTAACACAGATGTGAGACTGGATAGCCCAGGTCACCCTTATTGTACGGGAACATTTGGAAAAGGCACAGGAGGCCCAGAGAACCCATTACAATCTCCAGGCAAAAGTCCGACAGTTCCAACTAGGGGATCGAGTGATGATGTTGGTACCTACAGCAGAAAGCAAACTTCTGGCCCAATGGCAGGGGACCTATGAGGTGGTTGAACCCATGGGTTTAGCAACCTACAAGGTGCAGCAGCCAGGACGCTGAAAACAAGAACAGATTTATCACATCAACCTTCTGAAACCCTGGCATGCACAAGAGGCATGCATAACTGTCCAAAAAGACCTAACCCAGGAAAACAAGCCTTCCAAACAGGTGAGAGTGTCTCCCGATTTAACACCAGACCAGAAGAATGAGGTGTCAGAGATGATCTTCCAGAACCATGAGGTGTTCTCGACAAAACCAGGTCAAACAACCGAGACATATCACCACATCGTCACAAACCCTGGGGACCAGAATAACAATGAGGCCCTATCAGGTGCCAGCGGACAAAAGGCAGGAAATAAAAACAGAAATAAAAAAAATGCTGGAGTTAGGAATCATCAAAGAATCCTACAGTCAGTGGTCCAGCCCAATCGTGCTGGTGCCCAAACCTGATGGCACCACAAGGTTTTGCAACGATTTCCGGAGACTAAACGAAGTATCCCAGTTCGACGCGTACCCCATACCTCGCATAGATGAGCTAGTGGACTGTCTGGGGAATGTCCAGTACTTGACTACCCTAGAGTTGACAAAGCGGTACTGGCAGATTCCCCTTGCAGAAGATGCAAAGGAAAATACTCCTTTCTCTACACCAGAGAGTCTTTTTCAATATACTGTCCTCCCTTTTGGACTACATGGGGCCCCAGCTACTTTCCAGCGCCTCATGGACAAGCTATTACTCCCACATAACAGTTATGCTGCTGCCTACTTGGACGATGTGGTCATTCATACTCCAGACTGGGAAGCCCACCTAGAGAAGGTGGAGGCAGTCCTTGATACCTTACAGCAAACCCTGCCAAGTGCGCTGTAGGGTTTACAGAGGCCAAATATTTTGGCTACATTGTGGGAAAAGGTCTGGTAAAACCCCAAATGAACAAGTTGGAGGCCATCCAAAATTGGCCCCGACTACATCACAAGAAACATGTCCGGGCATTCCTAGGTGTAGTGGGGTATTACCGACGATTTATCCCCCACTTTGCCACAAGGGCAAGTCCCCTGACAGACCTAGTGAAAGCCCATGGACCTGATCTGGTGAGATGGTCTGACGCAGCAGAGGAAGCATTCACAGACCTATGGACTGCCCTCTGCAGTAACCCCGTACTGATAGCCCCTGATTCCTCCAAGGAATTTATCCTGCAGACAGATGCATCGGAAGTAGGGTTGGGGGCTGTTCTGTCACAGATGGTCGGGGAGGAGGAACACCCAATTCTCTACCTCAGTAGGAAACTCCTTCCAAGGGAACAAAAATATGCAGTGGTGGAGAGAAAGTGCCTCGCCGCAAATTGGGCCAAGGAAGCATTGCTCTACTACTTGCTCGGGCGCAGATTTGTCCTTGTGATCAACCATGCCCCTCTTCAATGGATGCAGCGGAACAAGGAGAAGAACACAAGGGTGACCAGGTGGTTCTTATCCCTCCAACCTTTCCAGTTCTGTGTGCAACACAGAGCAGGGAGCTGTCACGGTAATGCCGATGGCTTGTCACGTGTGCACTGTCTGGCATCCCAAGCTGCACAACCCCTTAGTGTTGAGCAGGGGGGAGGGATATGTGACAGACCCAGGCCAGTTGGGTACAGGAGTCTGGTAGAGGGCAAATATACTGGTCATTGGGTGAGTAGTTTTCTGTTCCCTGAGTGACCAGAGCAGGGGCTGCACTAGAGTAATCAGGAACCTGCTAGAACCAATTAAGGCAGACAGGCTGATTAGAACACCTGGAGCCAATCAAGGCAGGCTAATCAGGGCACTGGGGTTTAAAAAGGAGCTCACTCCAGTCAGGGAGGAGGGAGCCAGAGGAGAGGAAGTGTGTGTGAGGAGCTGGGAGCAAGAGGCGCAAGGAGCTGAGAGTGAGAGGCTGTGTTGCTGGAGGACTAAGGAGAACAAGTGTTATCAGACACCAGGAGGAAGGTCCTGTGGTGAGAATAAAGAAATTGTTTGGAGGAGGCCTTGGGCAAGTAGCCCAGGGAGTTGTAGCTGTCATGCAGCTGTTCCTGGAGGCATTATAGACAGCTGCAATCCATGGGGCCCTGGGCTGGAACCTGGAGTAGAGGGTGGGCCCGGGTTCCCCCTAAACCTCCCAACTCCTGATCAGACACAGGAGAAGTTGACTCAGACTGTGGGGAAGATCACTGAGGTGAGCAAATCTGCCAAATAAGTGCAGGACTCATGAAGGTAGAGGAGGAACTTTGTCACAGTGGTTTCACCTATAACACGGTAAGATTTTTTGGCTCCCAGGGACAGCGTTCTATCAAGGTAGAGGTGTATATACACAGCCTGCCTATTTTGATTATGTGCTCTATTCAAGGATTAAGCCTTAAAAGACAGACATCCATGTACCATGATCAATGGAAGAGGAGTCAGAGCTCCCATGTTCCCTGGGGACACTATTATTGATGGGAAAAACAACGAGGAGTCCTTGTGGCACCTAACAAATTTATTTGGGCCTAATCTTTCGTGGGCTAAAACCCACTTCATCAGATGCATGGAGTGAAAAACACAGTAAGCAGTATATAGAGCACAGCACATGAAAAGCTGGGAGTTGTCTTACTAGATAATGCAGAGAGTTAGGCTGGAAGCAATT
This sequence comes from Gopherus flavomarginatus, assembly GCF_025201925.1. Lineage (NCBI taxonomy): Eukaryota > Metazoa > Chordata > Testudines > Testudinidae > Gopherus > Gopherus flavomarginatus. The sequence goes on from NC_066617.1 coordinate 330,931,620, forward strand.
CTGCCACATGGACAAAGCAGTGCACAGCGTTTAATAGAGTTCCACTTGTTCAACTTAACCTGCATTCAGCTTCACACTTTGTGAATTAAACCATCCACAGTCAGCTCTTCTGCCATGGAGAATTATCTCCACATATTCTATGCTCAATATAATGCACGCCTATCTTCATTCTTTATTCTGATGTCCCAGAGCCAAAATTCCTACTCTAACATAGGATAAGGCCATTAGGGAAAATCTACAAATCCACAAAGAGCAGAGAAGACAATTCAATTAGCAGAACCTACTGAGGTTCTTGTTGTTCACATGTGGACCAGCACATCTACATTTAATGTGTTATGGTCCTAATCTTGCAATACTTACAGATGCCTAACTTTAAGCATGTGAGTTGTCTCATTGACTGTAACTCTATAAGCTCAGAATCTTCAAACATTTACCTGCTTAACTTTGCTCTTATGTATAGACTTCTAGGACACCTCAAACTAGTAAAGATAAGCAGGTGAGTAAATGTTTGCAGGTTCAGGCCTATACAGTTACAGTACTTGGTCAAATGTCTATTAAAAGTCTGCATAGAGCTAAATATGAAAGTCCTCTGCCAAATTCAAACACCAAAGAAAACCCCTCTGAAATCAGAGGCAACAAGTTTGCACATGTGCTTGTTTTCCTAAGAGTGCACCCTTTGTGATTTCATATTTCATGATGACCATTTTGCTGACAGCTCCTTCAGAAAGGTAAACAGATCATCCTGCACCAGAGCAAGGAAAAAACTCTGTCTTTACATTTACTCGTTCTTGTTTGCAAAATCTTCAGCTGCTTACTCAGGTCTGAAGCATTTGAAGAGCCAGATGAAAGGGAGATTGACTGAAAACATTTGCACTACACAAAGTTCCTGCTCTATATTTTAATCTCTTCCTTGATGGGCAGAAGGTCAGCAGAAGTGAAATGAGCTATGACTAGGTTGGTCCCTCCCAGCTGAGCCTCTAATGGAGGATTCCTCTTATTTCCACTGAAGTGGTGGTCAAGAAAAAGGAGGTCAGGATTTGAATGAGCTAAAGGCCTTTTGTGTTTTAGCCTTTTTCAAACTGGTCTTTGTGCAGCTGCATTAAAAGTATAACAACAGAACCACACGGAGAATCTAGTCCTTTGTTTTTGCTATCAGAATAACGTTAACTTGAATTGCCCTATAGTCATCAGCATTGCTGTAATAGTTAACAAATACACCCTATCCAAAATAATAGACCAGATAGACAGCTGGTCTAAACTGATGTAGCTCCATGGAGCTATGGAGCTCTGCAGATTTCCACCAGCTGAAGATGAGTCCCAGTGTTATTCTTTAGAACATGTATATTTTGAAATTAATTTTTGAAAGAAAAAAGCACAATAAATTGCAAACACACATAGAAATAAACTGTCTTGTTTATCAGAAGAAATAATACCTTGAATAATGTAAAGGATGACATTTAATAAAATATAGAGATTCTGTTTGGGATTTGGATCCCACTCTGAGAACGTAGTACTTAGGCCATTCTTGATAGTCTGTCTTCCTGTAGGCTGCCTTCATTGCAAATGCACTGGGCTGACTCAGTCCTAAATTGCTGCATTGTTATTGTGATACTGGGGCAAAAATATTTGGCAGGCATTTCAAAGTAAATGCTTCAGGTGGAATGACAGCAGCTGAGGAGCAAAATGCCAAGAATAAGGAAAGTGTATGCTTTGCTATGTAGGGAAGTTTTTCTGGAGAACATACTAAAGAATAGTTCAGTCAACATTTAATGTAATTACTGGTAACATACTGAGAATGGGAGAAGCGGAAGGGCAGTATTTTATGAATAATCTTTTAAGATATTATTTAAATATTAGAATATGTATTCTAATATTGCCATGTGCAATAAGGAGAAAAAAATAACCAGTCGAATGCATATAAGGTATTTTAATAATAAAGAATACACTTTCCATTTGGGAATTCTATGCTAGTAATATAAATTCCTCCAGAAAGAGTGTGGCAAAGTTCTGGATATATAGAAAACAGATATTTTGTATTATTATAGTGGCACATTTGCCTCATCAAAGCTTGGGCAATTTCAACATTTCCATTAAAAGTTGCTATTTTCAGGGATCTTTTATAACTTGGACACTAAAATTGGCTTCAAGTTCTGACTTGGTAAATGACATCTCAGCCTGGGACTCATTTTTAAGACCAACAGCTTTAAAAAATTAGTTTAGACATCTTTAGTTATAGAAGAACAAAAAAGAGAAAGTTTTCTGGTTTCATAAAATTTAAAAATGACTTTAGTTTACAAAGGTAATTTGTTAAGGAATTAGTCCAATTGCTCTAAACCCCTTTGGGATTCTAAAAAAGTAAATGGCTGAGACGCTAGATGTGAAAATGACTTTGCCATGTGCAGTAACTACTTTTCATAAGCATGATTAGTATGAGCTTTTGATCTGTATCATGGACATGCAAAATGAAACAGTCTGCCTGTTTATACCAGTGGGAGTGGTCATTACATTTTGTACAGATTTAAATTCACACAACACACATCCAGAAGCATGCATAATGATTGGAGAAGCTCCAAGGGGCATTCCAGACTGCCAAGAAAATATTGATATTTTCCAATGCTTCTTTCACCTCTTTGTCAGCACCCCTCAAGATTTGTTTCTTGGTCTTTCCCTTACTCCTGATTGACATCAGCCGCTCTTTTGGCTTTACCTACCATTTCTATGATGATGATTTCCAAATTTAACTCTCTATCTAAGCTTTTCCTTCTCTGATCAGTCTCATATCTCCTCTTGTTTTTCTGAGATCTCACCGCGGGTGATTTGCTGAGCACGCCAATTAAAACTTGGGAAAACGAAATTTCCTGTCTTCCGTCACCACCTATAACATCCTTTCCTTTGCCTTTCTGCATCCCCACTGAAAGTCCTACTACATTCCCTCTCACCTAGCTTCCCTGTTGTATTCAACTTCTCTCTCTGCTTTTTCTCCCCTCAAACTTCCACTCACATCTCAACTGTTGACAAGTCCTGTCAGATTTCCTTTTAGAATGTCTCTAAAACCTTTCCTTTCCTGTCTGAAGTCACTGTAAAAGTTTCTGTCCATGCCTTGACACTCTCTCATCTTGGCTATTGCAGTCTCATCCTCTGTACCCTACCCTTGGCTACATATTGGCTTCTTTCAGTTTGTTCAAAATGCTGTTTCTAAAATAACCTTCTCCTCTTCTGTTCTAACTATGTCATTCCTCCAGCCTGTTGGTATTACCTACGAGGCCATGCATAATTCCAGCCACCTACTTCTAATTTCTTCCCTTTCCTCAACTGCTGCTGATACTTCAACCATACCATCCTCCTTCACCAGGAGTGAAAGTAACTCACAGGACTACCTGTATGGCTGGAGTCCTGTGGAGTGACCTCATCCGGAAGAGGCGTGGCCTCAACCGGAAAGGGCGGGGCCTCAAGATTTAAAGGCCCTGGGGCACCAGCTGTGGTTGGGAGTCCCAGGGCCTTTAAATCACCCAGGGGGCTCCTAGTTGCAGAAGTGCTGGTAGCCTCTGGAGCGAACTAAAGGGCCTGAGGCTCCAGCCGCTGTGGAGCTCCAGGCCCTTTAAATACTGGGCCCAGCCTGGCTGCCAAAGCTGCAGGCAGGATTTAAAGGGCTCCAACAGACTTCCCACCACAGAGGGGAGCCCAGAGGAGCCTTTTAAATGCCGGCCCTGAGCAGGTAAGTATGCCCAGTGGTCTGTGATGGGATGTTAGATGGGGTGGGATCTGAGTTATTGCAGAGACTTCTTTCCTGGGTGCAGGCTGGTGAGTCTTGCCCACGTGCTCAGGGTTTAACTGATTGCCATATTTGGGGTCAGGAAGGAATTTTCCTCCAGGGAAATTGGCAGAGGCCCTGGAGGTTTTTCGCCTTCCTCTGCAGCATAGGGCATGTGTCACTTGCTGGAGGATTCTCTGCAGCTTGAGGTCTTCAAACCACAATTTAAAGACTTCAATAACTCAGACATAGGTTAGGGATTTGTTATTGAAGTGGATGGGTGAGATTCTGTGGCCTGCATTGTGCAGGAGATCAGACTAGATGATCATAATGGTCCCTTTTGACCTTAAAGTCTATAAGTCTATGATTTAAAGGGCTCCTCTGAGTTCCCCACCGCCCGGCCCGGCCACCGGAGCTGCAGGACGGGATTTAAAGGGCTTGGGAATCACCACAGAGCCCTTTAAATCCCTGCCGCAGAAGCCGATGTGGTCCGGCACAGCGTACTGGCTCTTGTCAGTACGCTGTATCGGACTGTACTGGCTTACTTTCACCTCTGTCCTTCACCCTCTTTTTGTTCTTTCCACTCATCTTATGCCATGTTACCCCCTTTACTGGGTAATTCCTCACTATTCCTATAAGCTATGTGAAAACCCTCATCATTCGATTCCCTCCTTAAAATACCCTTCTACAAGAAAATTGATGGAAAATAGGGTTTGCATGTGAGGTGGAGATTAGGCTGGTGTAGAATCTACCCTGCTTTGGGATTTAGATTAATAGAATATCAGGGTTGGAAGGGACCTCAGGAGGTCATTTAGTCCAACCCCTGCTCAAAGCAGGACTAATCCCCAGACAGATTTTTACCCCACTTTACTAAATGTCCCTCCTCAAGGATTGAACTCACAATGCTGGGCTTAGCAGGCCAATGCTCAAACCACTAAGCTATCCCTCCTCCATCCTACCCATGGCTCTATAATATCTCCAAACCCCACCATTCATACTGCAATGAACATCAATGAGTGGTCCTAGATATGTATTACCCTAGATTTTCATCTCAGCAGGCAAATACTGTAGTGATAACATACAAGGGTATTAATCCTGTGTTCAAACATATATGAACATATGAGGAATTTATAGTAGCTGTCGATCCAGTTCTGGGAATCTGAGGCCTGATCCAGCAAGATGCTGGGTGATTGGTGGGAGTTTAAGGAGCTCATAACTTACAGGATTGACCCCTATATGTATGAAATATGGGGAACACATTTCCCATGTTCTTTGCAGCACACAGTACAAACAAGTAGCACAAAGACAGTACCTGTCCCACAGAGCTCACAATCTGGAGTTTAAACAACATGCAACTGGTGAATAAACTAACAAATGGGAACACATAGAGAGGGAAGATTAGATAACAGTAAAGAGGTATTTTTACAGAAGGTTATTTTTTAAGCACTGCTATAACTTCAACACAGACATTACAGTATTATGAAAGAAAAATATGTCCAGAGCTCTGATTTTGGAGGTCAAGCACTGGGTGACTTTTTATACAACTGGGCTGTGAATTCCTGAAAATAGGTTGATAATACAAAGACACTCAGTTCATGCTTTTCTGATCCATTATTTCTGCAGTTAGTTGTAGCATTGTGCATTTATTGAGAAAGTTGAAGACAGACATACAGGTCCTACCCCAACAACTTCACTATTCAATTATTTTCTTCACAGGTAATACAAAGTGTAAAAATCCAGGAATTAACTACGTTTTAGAAAGAAGTTCACATTTTGGACTTTCTTTGGTTCTCCAAAATGTACTGCATTTCCCGGTCATGTGCTCCACACTTGAGCTAAAGAAACTTTCCTTCATCTCACAAGTGATCTCAGAAGGTGCACTTCTAGGTCAAACTCCTTTAAATTTTTATCAACCATGGCCAGAAAATGGCAAAATAGATCTGTGCACTTTTTTGGTGTCCTTTTCTTTCATGGTATAGTAAGTCTATAAAGTAGGCTGCATAGTGTGTTACCTTCAGTCTGAAAAAGGTCCTCTCTAAGGGTGTTGGTTGATATGTCTTGATATCAGTTTTACTATAAGCCACAATGTGTGTTAAACCTATTGGGCAATTGATAAAAGTATTGTAGTTTGAATGGGTGTCTTTAAATTGCCCATCTGGTAAAATTGTTAAAAAACAATCCAGGCAGTGACCCCTACTTCAATAAATAACTACTCAATTAAGGGTAATTGTATTTGATGGGACTGAAAAACCTTGTAATCTCCCCCTATGCAAAATGATTGCCAAACTTTTCCTGGGCCTGAAAAGACAGATGGAAGAAAGGTACCATAAAAACAGTAAGAATATCAGGATTTAAGATAAGATGGGTAAAGCTGAAAAAACAAGTCATTAACAAAAACAAGTGTATTAACTTGAAACATCCCCCTGCGTAATAGCTAAAATGGATGAGAGGATGTTGGTTTGCTACATGTATTTTTAAAGTGCACATCTGGATGAATGTATCTAGACAAGTAGCATTGAGCTGCATATACCACGTCTCATAGGATTTAACTACACTTGTTCAGAAAGAACTCCTTGCATTTCCTAGGCTATCCAGAGTAAGAACTTGGTCAACCTCAAAAAGCAGGACAGCAACCTGGCTTTGACTACCTGGATTTTACAGGTTAAAATGACTTTGTACATTGAACACATGTAGAGCCTGATTCTCATTTACACTAAGGCCCCCTAGCCCTGATCTATTAGTATATGGGGGCTTTGAGGTGGGTGGAAACCCTATAAACACTTTAAGGCCCCATTATGCTGCCAGAGCAGTACGAAGAAGCCTTAATATTAATGAGAACGTGTAGGCTTTATTTCACATATAAGGATACTCTGTGCATCACAACAAAGTTCTGCCTAAAGAAAGTCAGAATACAATGCATAATGAGTAATGTGCCACTAACCCCAGGGTCCTAGTCTTAAACTGCAAAGGTTGTTAACCTCTTGTATAAGCTATTTCTGCCCATGATCAATAAATGCCTTTTGTTGACTTCTAAAATATCCAGATTGCCTTCAAGGCAAGTACAAAAATAGTCCTACTAATCATGATACCTGATCTGTTGGGTACCAAAAAACTTTGTTTATTATCAATACTGGAAAGAAGGAGGAAAGAAAAAGATGATGAGCTGGACCTCTGGAGAAAATGACCAACCAGTTATCCATCAGCAGCTAGACATTCATTAGTGATATGTATTGGTACCCAATGGTGGTTACAGTAGTAGTAAAGTATGATATCTTAATGTATATTCAACATGGCAAAGTGTCATGTTGAATATACATTAAGATATCATACTTTACTACAGGGTAAATGCAGACAGTGGGCAGAACATGGTATTTGTAGTGCTACGCCACTTAAGACTGAATGTTGGCATCATTGTCTGATACCATGTTTTCTAGCTGTGTTGTGAAGTTTGTCTTTCTACTAGATTTTCCTTGTGACTTACTGCAAGTCCAAATCCTCTCCTCAGCACTCTAGCGCAACTAAACCATCTAATGCTGTGTGCTGCAGATGGATCCTTAGTTACAAACATGTCATTATGTGACTCCTGGCCATAATGTTAAGCAACTGTAGCTACTGCATCCTTTGGAATGGGCAGATCAGCAAAGCATGCTCCCTCAGTGATACATGCTGGCTCCTTTATTATTCAACATCTACGTTAGTGACTTACCTGATACAATTTTGTCTAAGTTCATTTATGCTGACAACATTGTTCTTGCAGCACCTGGCAAAGATCTCACCACCATCGGTGACACCTTCTCCACTGATAGTGGTGAAATACTTTCAGTACTGGAAACTGCCCCAATCATCTCCAAAACCTTAGTAACAGCCTTTCACCTAAAAAACAAAGCTGCCAAGGAACTACTCAATCTCACCTTTTGTGCTCAACGAGTCCAAAATGAACCCTATCTGAAGGTCATGGGTGTAACCTTGCATAGAAGTTTGACCTTCAAAACTCATCTGGAAAAGACATGCAAAAAAGATACAAACAAGGAGTAGCCTTGTACAAAAATAGCAGGCACAACATGGGGTGTCAGTCTGTATACACTTCCAACAGTATGTGGTATACTCAATTACTGGTCAGGGTGCTCATATACCAAACTTCTGGATGCACTTCTTAATGTCACACAGATAATCATAACTGGAACATTAAAACACCTGTTGAATGGTTACCTACTTTGGCACATAGACTTCCACCCAAAATCCAGAGAGAGAGACACACACAGAGTTTGTGAGTATGATATAATCATGGACACTTACCAATTCATAAGGACTTCCAGAATCTTCTGAAGATATGCCTGAAATCTCATAACCCTTTTTGGGGTTGGGCTAAAGCTTTTAAAGTATCCACATTCAATCCTGAGGCATACTGGAAAGAATTCTGGGATAATGCTAATGTCCTAAAACACATGATAGCTGATCCCACAAAAGAACGTATACGTTTTAACCTACCCTGGAAACAATGGTCCTCAATGAACCATTTCAGAACATCTCATGGCAGATGCTGTCATCTCTTACACCTCTGGAAAATGAGAGACAATGCACAAAGTGACTGTGGACATTAGTTGCAAACTATGGACCATATTGTAAACCAGTGCTCTCTTTGATAGTTTGCCAGTGGCATCTCAGATGTACAATGAGACTTTTCCAAAGCCACTCATTGGCTCACTGACCTGGATTTGGTTATTTGAATGTTGCTAATTAACTCTTGCCATACAGAAGAAGCCAGTCTTTGATAGACTTTCCCCAACTTATATTGTCTAAAGGAGCAACAGCAACAAAGAGGATAGCCAATACTTTCACAATACAATAATAGATACTGAACGTTTTTTGGGTGCACATCAAGATTTTTAGATTGATAGGTTTTAAGGACAGAAGGAGCTATTATGAGCATCAAATCTGAACTCCTACATAACATCCTAGATAGAACTTCACCCAGCAATTCCTGCATCAAGCCTAATGACCTGGGATTGAACTAGACCACATCTTTTATGGATCTAGAGGGTAAATATTGACCATAAGAGACAACTAATCATAAATCTTATTGAAATGTACTATCTTCATCTGCCATTCTGTCTAAATTGTTGACAATCAGAAGAAACACCTTGCTCTTGGTTGGCCGACAACAGCATTGGTCTAAGAGATACATTTTTATCTTCCTCTTGTTATTATTATTATTTGTATTATCATAGCAACACCTAGGATCCCTAATCATGGATTAGGAGCCCATTGTGCTAGGTGCTGCACAAGCCCAGAACAAAAGTTGGTCCTTGACCCACAGAGTTTATAATCTACCTATCCTGAGGGATAATAGTACTTTCAACCAGTCATGAGCTAGCATTTTCCTCTCATCTGCTACACTAACCAATATGTCTTCCCTTCTATGTGTATATAATGTTCAGGCTAGGAAATATGGGAACTATGTCAGTTCAACTTGTGAAGTATTGCATTAAGCAGAAAAGCCACATTGCGCTCTACATGGATAACTTTCCAGATAAAACCTGACAAAATCCTTCTGTTTCTTCATTACTTTGTATTCACAATGGCTTTATCCTGCAGTCTTTACTCAGGCAAAACTCCCATGGTCATCAAGAGAAGTTTTGTCTGAGTGAAGACTGCAAGATCAGGCCCCCAAAGTGTTAACTTTGGGGAAATGTTAGTGAATGAAGAGATATGAAAATACTAATCCCTGACCATTTCACACATAGATTATGCTCCTCAATACTTCATTGGCTCTTGTATGTTATTACAGACACAAGTCTTACCTTAGGATTGTTAGTATTGTCTTCCATGGATTAGTCTTGGAAGCCCCTATATTCAACACACTCCTCTCTGTGATACTCTGGCTGAATATATGCTGAGGTTGGAACTGTATTTCATGAAGAAAAACTACTGTGTCCAAGCACCACGCGCAGCAATGGCACACTACAAATACAGTAAGCACACTACAAATATAGTGTAAATTAAAGCTCTGATGCTTCAATGGGCCTCATATGGTGGATCCCTGTGCCCGCACATAGCCCAACATGCTTCACCAGGGTTCTTGGAGGGCACCTGGAGCTCACTGCAGTATTAGCCTTACATCTCTATCCTTAGGCCTTTGGATGGAGGAACTCTCCTTCCTTATTTCTAAGCTTCCTGGCTTTTCCTGACATAGCTTTAGCACTGTCTCTTTGACATAGGTTTAACACAGTTTGAGAATTTAATATTATTACTGTTAAAATGAATGCTAGAATTACTGCTTCGTGTGGCATTTACTATCCTGAGTGAAGCTGAAATTTGGAGGACTGAGCTGGAGTTTTTCCCAGCTTGCAAAGCAACATTTTCATTAGAAATGATAGAGCTCAGCTAATCCCAGCCATAAAATGGTTGCTATTGAATGCCATGGTAGCTTTTGAAACAAGAAAAACTATCACTGTGTTTACTGTGAAAGATTAAGAGACTGTCAAGTTAAAAAAATTATTGGCTCTGCTTAACACTTGCTAAGCACAGTATAGACTGTTTTATCCATTTGTACTCGCTCACTTGTCTCCTTCATGTGTCTTATATAACAATTTCCAAAGTCAGAAACAAAGAAAATAAAAAGGCATCAGCTAAGATAAAAAGGCACAGGATTAAAAAAATTTAGCAGCTGTAGAACCTGGCCTGAAAGAACAAAGCAGATTAAAAACTTTCATATTTTATGGTGTTAGAATGCCACATATTAAATATAGATTTTGCTCCTGATTATATTGTTACACATTCCATTGTTCCCATGCCATTGGCCTTCAGGACTTTATTACTTAGAAATTCCAAGATCTGACACAGTTAGACTAAAATGCATCTGATCTTAATGAATGGCATGAGATGAAAAACGAAACATATCAGTTGATTTCAGGAGAAAAAATACCATTTTAATTTTCCTGCAAGTCTATTGATTGGTGACAGATGTTACTTTTCCCATTTAATAATTCTTGATTCATTTTCCAAATACAAATATAGATAAATATCAAAGTATTTTAAATCATCCAGATGAAGAGTTCATATAAACAATATTTCTTTATTCTTCTTTAGAGATCTTCCATATTCAGTAACTTTCAGTCAGGATGGTCTTCACAAGGCATACAGTACCTTACAGTTGTACATTACATAGCTGGAGCAGTGTATATGAGTTGAAGCCACACCTCCTTGAGCTGTGATGATGTTAGGCTACTAAACAATTGGTTGGTAATTAGACAGAAAACCTCCAAAGAAAACTCAGCGTACTGCAGGAAGATGCATTGGTAATGCAGTAGGAGGCGCTCTTAGTGAGCACTGAACCAGTGCCCCAGCATGGAGTGAGGTGCATAAAACTTAAGTTTCATGATCACTTACTATTTCTTTTAGCAACATATATGTGGATGGCAGCTAACAGAATATTTTAGAAGTGCAAGCCCTTGCCCCAAGGAACTATCAAATTAAATTAAACATACCAGGCTTGATCAAGTCTTTACTCAGCCCTCCTCCCCATTGTGCCCAGGTGGCTAGTTAGCTGATGCAGGAATCTACACAACAAGAATTCTCCACTAGCTATCTCTGGCCTCTTCGATTTAGTGGAATGGAGAATATGTCTTGCAAGCTTCTAGATAGTAAGCTGTGGAGTATACCAATGCGGTACTACAACTGCTAATAATAATAATAATTAATGATAAAACTAACTGTGTTCTGCATGAAAAAGTCTCTTATTTATAATTATAATTATTCACATGCATTATCTATATAGGGAAATATATATTAGAATGTTCCCTAGTAAATTAAAGTTTTTGATGTTGGGAATCTACAGCTGTGATATATAATGGCAAGGCTTCTTTTGTTTCACCTGTAATTTAACTGAACATGAGGAAAAATGCAGCTATACATACCAGGCCTATGTAAAAGACATGATTGGTCTTTTAGTAGATCATGATATAGGTAATTGTTGTGACAACTCCATATGTAGATGGTATAACAGTGAAAATCAAGAGACAATTCATGTAAAATAAAATGTAAGATCAATAGCTCACTTGGATTTATTTTTCTTTGTTCAGGAGACTTGGCAGAGGTTCATGGTTGGCTATAACCAGACTTCTGGTGCATATCAGGCATTTGTGGGACTCCCTACACAGACTGATCAAAGTCGGGACGAAGATAATTGGATATAGGGATTCAATATAGTGTAGATAGTGTAAGCTGACAGGCTGAAAATGATCCTTATGGCCATCATTTTGTAGTTAACAGTGCCAACAAAGTCAGTCTTTGTGCAATCATTTATATAACTCATTCCCAGTCTAGCCATTCCTTTATTTTTGTTCTCCTCAGAAAAAGGAATATTTTTGACTCAATTTTTTCCAATTTAAGAAATTTAAAACAACCTGTTTGACTGAATGGCTGATATTCCACAATGACCTGTGCTTGGTTCACTGAATAGATTAGACTAGACAGCCATTGTGATCCAGGTTGTCAGAGGCTGCTTATACCACAGGACAACACTCCAGGCTCAAGAGAGAGGAAAGAAATCTGTCCCATAAATAAGTAAAGCAATGGATCAAGTACATGGAGATATTAGCTTTGGGGAGGCAGCAGTTTTGTTAGTGGCACTTATTGTCTCTGGTGAGACAAAAGCACTAAACAGTGACCACAAACATAAACATGAACAAAACAATATTGAGAGATTCTAAACTAGCAAAACATATGAGGCTGAGTCTCCTTCTAGAGACGCCTTCTTTCCTGACAAACTTACAATTGAGGTGAGGCCCCTTCACCGTTTACACAACCACATTGGGACTCTCTACTTCATGGGTTTGAGGATGGGGAAGAGAACAGGGACTGGATGCCTGATACGGTCAATGGGACTACTCACCTACTTCAGTGATCTGCTGGATCAGGGCCAGAATTCTCAGCGCCTTGCAAGATTCAGCATGTATATATTAGTAGCAATATGGGGCCAGATTGTGACTCCCTCACTCTCACTGCAAGGAGCGAGTTGCAGGAGCCAAAGGCATCTTCAGTAGGAGATAGATGCCTCTTGCTGTTTTGTAAATTTGAAAAAAATAAATGGATCCATAAATGAGCTAAAATATTGTTTTGTCCTAAGACTTACCTGTTATTTTTCATATCTTGCTCTTGAGAAGCCTCTGAAGGTTAGCTAGGCCATTGCAACTGGGATTTCTCTTCAGTGAGACTACCCGCATAAGTAACTGCCTAGCAATGAGTGTAAAGGGCTCAAACAGTCTGGCCCTATAAACACGACGATGAAACCCTGCACTATTAATGCTCCAGGAACAACTCTTAACTAAGTTCATTTCTTCATTTACTATTTACAGGCCTACAATCCACCTGATAAATCCTACTAGGGCCCAATTAGATTTCCTAAAGCATAGTTATAGAATTTGCTTCTGCTTCTTTGATATAATTTCAAATAACCCTTTCAGGCTGCTCCCATGGAGTTTCCTTTGATGAACTACCTCTTAAATCATAGTGCAGTTTCTGTCTGTCCTAACTAAACCACTTAATGATGATTCGTTACAATTGTATTATGGACCAAAGGATTGGGTGAAGATTTTAAAGCGTTTGATTGGAGAGGTGTTTCATTGTAGAGATCTGAGTATATCCTGTGGTAATGTTCTAACATAAAACATTACTACATACCCATAAAATCCAAGTGTTTGGAAGATACTATTTCTCTTTGGGACAGCAACTACAGACATTTATTTAGCTGTTCTGGGAAAATATCAACAGCAAAGAAAAATGACTTATCCTTTGGCATGTCCAGAAATGGCTTTGCCCTGTGCATTATATTTCTATCTCTGAACAAAGTGACCATGATAGGGCTTCAAATCCTCTCTTATTTTTATCAAGGAAGACTTGTTTTTCCAGATTTCTGCTTGCTGTTGTGCAGAGACGAGTGGTGAAATACAAGGGAAATTAACTGTTCAGGACTCAGCCCTGCACACTTGCCCTGGAGTCCTTACTCAAGCAAAATACCCATGTAAGTCAGAATTTGTGCCCCAAAACTAAAAAGAATGGGAAAAAGTCAATGCAGCATCTCCAGAAAAAGAAATCCATGGAAGTTTTGTTTGGAAAGTGCTCATTTGTGTCATTTAGCTACAGCCCAGAGCCAGGGAGTATGCAGAACCATGCCAGTCATAGAGGAAGAATTAACCTGAGTTCTCTCAGGAGAATTGCTTCGTTAGTGCCTTGGTACACATGGGGACCATGCTCACTGCTAAAACCCTTCAGGCAGTGCCATGCCAAAGGTGTTCCAGACCCACTTTGAAGACTCAAATCCAGACCCTTCCCCTGCAAAAAACCAAGCACTCACCACTAAGTGATTTTACAAAGCGACCTTTCTAGCCTTTTCAGCCCGTGAAGCAATAGCTTCCTTACATGCAATGAATCCAAAAGTCCACAATTCCAAGAAAGTGTCTCAAAGGCCACCAAGTAAATCACGAGCCATTTGAATGTCAAGATCTGGACTAAGAACATAAGAACGGCCATACTGGATCAGACCAAAGGTCCATCTAGTCCAGTAACCTGTCTACCAACAGTGGCCAATGCCAGATGCCCCAGAGGGAGTGAACCTAACAGGCAATGATCAAGTGATCTCTCTCCTGCCATCCATCTCCACCCTCTGACAAACAGAGTCTAGGGACACCATTCTTTACCCATCCTGGCTAATAGCCGTTAATGGACTTAACCTCCATGAACTTATCCAGTTCTCTTTTAAATCCTGTTATAGTCCTAGCCTTCACAACTTCCTCAGGCAAGGAGTTCCACAAGTTGACTGTGTGCTGTGTGAAGAAGAACTTCCTTTTATTTGTTTTAAACCTGCTGCCCATTAATTTCATTTGGTGACCCCTCGTTCTTGTATTATGAGAATAAGTAAATAACTTTTCCTTATCTACTTTCTCCATATCACTCATGATTTTATATACCTCGATCATATCCCCCCTTAGTCTCCTCTTTTCCAAGCTGAAAAGTCCTAGCCTTTTTAATCTCTCCTCATATGGGACCCGTTCCAAACCTCTAATCATTTTAGTTGCCCTTCTCTGAATCTTTTCTAGTGCCAGTATATCTTTTTTGAGATAAGGAGACCACATGTGTATGGCGTATTCAAGATATGGGCGTACCATTGATTTATATAAGGGCAGTAATATATTCTCCTTATTCTCTATCCCCTTTTTAATGATTCCTAACATCCTGTTTGCTTTTTTGACCACCTCTGCACATTACGGGGATGTCTTCAGAGAACTATCCACTATGACTCCAAGATCTTTTTCCTGATTCGTAGTAGCTAAATTAGCCCCCATCATATTGTATGCATAGTTGGGGTTATTATTTCCATTGTGCATTACTTTACATTTATCCACATTAAATTTCATTTGTCATTTTGTTGCCCAATCACTTAGTTTTGTGAGATCTTTTTGAAGTTCTTCACAGTCTGCTTTGGTCTTAACTATCTTGAGCAGTTTAGTATCATCTGCAAACTTTGCCACCTCGCTGTTTACCCCTTTATCTAGATCATTTTTGAATAAGTTGAATAGGACTGGTCCTAGGACTGACCCTTGGGGAACACCTCTAGTTATCCCCTCTCCATTCTGAGAATTTACCATTAATTCCTGCCCTTTGTTCCCTGTCTTTTCACCAGTTCTCAATCCATGAAAGGACCTTCCCTCTTATCCCATGACAACTTGATTTACGTAAGAGCCTTTGGTGAGGGACCTTGTCAAAGGCTTTCTGGAAATCTAAGTACACTATATCCACCAGATCCCCTTTGTCCACGTTTGTTGATCCCTTCAAAGAACTCTAATAGATTAGTAAGACACTATTTCCCTTTACAGAAACCATGTTGACTTTTGCCCAAGAATTTATGTTCTTCTAGGTGTCTGACAATTTTATTCTTTACTATTGTTTCGACTAATTTGTCCGGTACCGATGTTAGACTTACCAGTCTGTAATTGCCAGGATCACCTCTGGAGTCCTTTTTAAATATTGGCATTACATTAGTTATCTTCCAGTTATTGGGTACAGAGGCCGATTTAAAGGACAGGTTACAAACCCTAGTTAATAGTTCAGCAACTTCACATTTGAGTTCTTTCAGAACTCTTGGGTGAATGCCATCTGGTCCCGGTGACTTGTTAATGTTAAGTTTATCAATTAATTCCAAAACTTCCTCTAGTGACACTTCAATCTGTGACAGTTCCTCAGATTTGTCACCTACAAAAGCTGGCTCAGGTTTGGGAATCTCCCTAACATCCTCAGCCGTGAAGACTGAAGCAAAGAATCCATTTAGTTTCTCCACAATGACTCTATCATCTTTAAGTGCTCCTTTTGTATCTTGATCATCGAGGGGCCCCACTGGTTGTTTAGCAGGCTTCCTGCTTCTGATGTACTTAAAAAAGATTTTGTTATTACCTTTGGAGTTTTTGGCTAGCCATTCTTCAAACTCCTCTTTGGCTTTTCTCATTACATTTTTACACTTAATTTGGCAGTGTTTATGGTCCTTTCTATTTACCTCACTAGGATTTGACTTTCACTTTTCAGAGGAACTCTTTTTATCTCTCACTGCTTCTTTTACATGGTTATTAAGCCACGATGGCTCTTTTTTAGTTCTTTTACTATGTCTCTTAATTTGGGGTATACATTTAAGTTGGGCCTCTATTATGGTATCTTTAAAAAGTGCCCATGCAGCTTGCAGGGATTTCACTTTAGTCACTGTACCTTTTAATTTCAGTTTAACTAACCCCCTCATTTTTGCATAGTTCCCCTTTTTGAAATTAAATGCCACAGTGTTGGGCCGTTGAGATGTTCTTCCCACCACAGGGATGTTAAATGTTATTATACTATGGTCACTATTTCCAAGCAGTCCTGTTATAGCTACCTCTTGGACCAGCTCCTGTCCTCCACTCAGGACTAAATCTAGAGTTGCCTCTCCCCTTGTGGGTTCCTGTGCCAGCTGCTCCAAAAGCAGTCATTTAAAGTATCGAGAAATTTTGTCTCTGCATTTCATCCCAAGGTGACGTGTTCCCAGTCAATATGGGGATAATTGAAATCCCCCACTATTATTGAGTTCTTAATTTTGATAGCTGTCCTGGTCAGGTGGTCAAAAATAGATCCCTAATGTTATATTCTTATTAGAGCATGAAATTTCTATCCATAGAGATTCTATGGAACATGTTGATTCACTTAAGATTTTTACTTCATTTGATTCTAAATTTTCTTTCACATATAGTGCCCTCCTCCTCCCCCGACCTGTTCTATCCTTCCAATATATTTTGTGCCCCGGAATGATTGTGTCCCATTCATTGTCCTCAGGTGACACGGTTTCTGTGATGCCTATTATATCAATATCCTCCTTTATCACGAGGCACTCTAGTTCACCCATCTTATTATTTAGACTTCTAGCATTTGTGTACAAGCATTTTAAAAACTTGTCACTGTTTATTTGTCTCCCCTTTTCTGATGTGTCTGATTCTTTATGTGAATGTTTCTCATCTGATCTGGCCCTTACATTATCCTCTTCCATCCTCTGCTCCTGACTATAACTCAGAGAATCTCTATCAATAGACTCTCCTCTGAAAGAAGTCTCTGTCTGTTCCACATGCTCCTCTGCAGCAGTTGGCTTTCCCTCATCTCCTAGTTTAAAAACTGCTCTGCAACCTTTTTAATGTTAAGTGCCAACAGTCTGGTTCCACTTTGGTTTAGGTGGAGTCCATACTTCCTGTATAGGCTCCCCCTATCCCAAAAGTTTCCCCTATTCTTAATGAATCTAAACGCCTCCTCTCTACACCATTGTCTCATCCCTGCATTGAGACTCTGAAGTTCTGCCAGCCCACTTGCCCCTGAGTGTGGAACTGGGAGCATTTCTGAGAATGCCACCATAGAGGTCCTGGATTTCAGTCTCTTCCCTAGCAGTCTAAATTTGCCCTCCAGGATGTCTCTCCTACCCTTCCCTATGTCATTGGTACCTACATGTATCACGACCACCGGCTCCTCCCCAGCACTACACATAAGTCTGTCTAGATGCCTCGAGAGATCTGCAACCTTCGCACCAGGCAGGCAAGTCACCATACAGTTCTCTCAGTCATCACAAACCCAGCTATCTATGTTTCTAATGATCAAATCTCCCATTACTAACACCTGCCTTTTCCTAGTGACTGGAGTTCCCTCCCCTAGAGAGGAAACCTCAGTGCAAGAGGATATCCTAACACTATCTGGAAGGAGGATCCCAACTATGGGAATGTTTCCCTCCGTTCCCATTCACTGCTCTGTTTCCCTAGGCTTTTCATCCTCCTCAACAGTGCAGGGGCTGTCTGACTGGAGGTGGGACAACTCTACAGTGTCCCGGAAAGCCTCATCAACATACCAATCTGCCTCTCTTAGCTCCTCTAGTTCTGCCACCCTGGCCTCCAAAGCCCGTACACAGTCTCTGAGGGCCAGGAGCTCCTTGCACCAAATGCACACATACGCCACTCTGATTTTGAAGTGGATGGATTGCCTTTATCCTATTGACCATTTTGTCAGGCTTTGACATTTTAATGTAATGCTAATATGCTTTTTCAACACATTCCAGTGACTAGTAGAAGTGGAAAACAGACTATAAAATCTTTGGACAATTCCAAGAAATAGACCAACTTGGGGAACAACAATTGCAGCAGCTTCTCCAACAAGATTCAGCAGCCTTATTAGCTCTATTGTCATAGCTTTGTCCCTTGCAATCAGCCATATCTAAACTGACTTTTTTCAGCTTCTCTAAAATAACCTCTGTACTAATATCCCCTGTTTTGGTGTGGATATCAATGACATCTACAAAGCTTTAAGCCTGGTCCTGAATGGTCCATTCAGTGCACTAATTGTGGACTCAAATATACCTTTTGGCATACTGCATGGGTCCTAGAGTGCCCGGAGGGGGGACACTAAACAGGGACCTGAATAAACGCATTTGGGGGCACTAAACTGAGAAGGCTAGGGCCTCACAAAGGAAGAAAAGAATGAGAAATAAAGTTATTAAAAAAAATAGTTGGTCTTGTCCCAGTTCTATTTGAACCCCCACTTTGGATGGCCCTGCCTTCCAGGCATGCAGCTTATTTCTCTCACTGAGCCAGTCCTGTGCTGTGGACTTGTGTGGAGGCGGGGGGGGGGCATTGGTCTTGCCTTCCTCTCATGATCCTTAATCACTGCATGACTCAAATGAATAAGGACAGAGTGTAGTTGTGTCTGACCCTTAGGTGACATATGCTAAGGCTTCCAGCACCCTTCTCCTGCCACTGACCGCCCATGAGCCAAGCACAATCTGGCTCAGAATTTGTCCCTGGATGTTATTTCCTACAAAGCTATTTGCATTTGAATGTGCCTTGTGCTGGAGATGTTAAAGAAGCCTGAGTTTAGCTTTGGTAAGCTTAGTTACACATTTTTAAAGCACAGCTTGTTTACAAGTTGAATACACATCCAGCTATTAAGATATGCCTGAATAGCTCACTAATCGACTTGACATTGAGTTCACAGGCATCCTCAATTCCTACTGGAATCTGAAAGTTGTCAAGGAGATGGTGAAGTTCCATTTGGCATAAAGCAAACCCCTCCTCCTACAGCTCGGGAAAGTTACATTTTAAAAAAAAACATATTTTCTTAATGCATTTTTTGGCTAACTCAATTCTCCCCACTACCTCTCAAAACTTTTAGTTGAATGTGCATTAAACAGTTTACTGAGATACCAACAAAATTCCTCCTATACTAGATCAATTCATTAGAATTTGATCCAGTTTTAAGAGAGTTCAAGTGTTGTTGCTTCCATGTGGTTCTGAATTTCTCACTCATGTTACTAATTAAGATCACTCCACCTGCTATGTGCAAAATAGGAAAAGAAAATTAGGATTCCTTATCCACACCTCCTTTCTCATCTCCTGTTGATGCTGCTAATATTGATAGAAGTCCCACAGAGGGTTTTCAGCACCATATAAGCCCTATGGTGGGACTCCAAACTGTTGGTGGACAGGATCAGCACACAGACAGTGATCCTGCACAACAAGCAAGTGCTACAAGCACTGGGACCTGTAGGTGGAGAAGTACCTGAACAGTGTCTTCATAATATGGAGGAGGTTTATCTACTGATTCTACATAGTCCAGTAAGGAAGGTAGCAATGGAGGTGTCTAGTGGTGGAAAGGGGCCACAGTGCCTGTGATTACACATATTCAGTGTCCCTAACACTCCATTCAGTTGCTCAGAGGAGCTACAGTGTTTGTCTGATAAAATGAAGAAGTGCTCTCAAGTTGTGTTAGTCAATTTTACTAACCAGTCCCCCTCACTTCATCCACATAAAGCCTCATTACTGAGTTATTTGGGCTGAATTTCTCCCAGAGGGAGTGTTTTATTTCTGCTCATGAATATCCTTCTAGGAGCTGATTCTGAACTCACACATACCAGTTTTATGCCAGTGTAACACTATTGGCTTCAGCAGAGTTCATCCTCATTTATACCAATGGGAGATCAGACTCCTTGTTTTTATTTTTTTATTATTTTATTATTGTTTTACTCTAGTAGTGTAACAACATATAGCCATAGACCAATAAGGTACATGTGCAGTTGTTACTCATCCTGTACTTTACTATTAGCTCATGGAAGGTGGAAATAGAGGACCAGTGATCTCTCCAGAGCTCATGCCAAATGCCAACACAGCCTAAGTGGTTGCCTGGTTGAGGTGTTCTCATTATGTTGCAGACACTTTCAAAATGAATCACCTTTAAGCCTCACTTACTCCATGTTTATTGCATAACAGAAATTGTGCTTATTCACATATTTTGCACTCCTCTGAGGTAAGTATTCAAGCTTCTAGTACAGAACTTAAAGTAAAGCAGTAACTTCCATCGTGCCTTCCAACACACCGGAACTGAGAGCACTCTACAAACTTTACATGTAAAGGAATCACTTCACCAACCAGGAGTGGAGCACAAAGTAAAGGTCAGATTCCTGCTCTATGCTCAGTCCTCTTTTGTGCCTTTAGCTTCCCTATATCCCTGAGAGGCACAGAGCCAGTTATGATCACTTTATGCCTCCCTTCCCAACTCTACCGGATAGAGGGGGCATGTCAGGGTCAGTGGGTTTTGCACTCACTGATAAGAATCAGAGGGAAGGATCTGGATCCATACATTTAAACCTTTATATATTTTCCCAAAAAATTTCCCAGAAAAATCTTACCCTGGGATGAGATACGGCATGTGAAGTTTTAGGGGGATTTGGTTAGGGGAAGTTGAGGTAGGATGTTAAATATTGGCCTTACAACGGAAAACTAATTTTAATCTGAACTACAAGGAGGCTATTGCTGTTCCATAATCACTGGCTTCTGCTAAAACGTGTATATTGATTTAGTGGATCTCTGAGTTTCTTCAAACATTAAAAGTGAATTTAGTGATGATGGAATGTGCAAAAGTGACAGCTTTGGAAGGGGAGGGCCCATGTTCACCCACAAAACAGGTCCCATGCACCGAAGAACAGACTGCAACCTAGGTCATTAATCTAAGCAGTTTTTATCTCATTCTTGTTTCAAACCACATGGGGTTTTGAACAGCTAGGCAGGCAGGCAAGGGTCTCCTCTCCAGGAGTCTGAGTGTGTTTGTGCATGTGTGGTGAGGAGGTGAGGGGGTCAGAGGTGACTCGCCTCAGTAAAAAAATGTGCCTTTCAGAGCTAAATACTAAACAGGTGGATGGCCACCCCTGACGTTTTCTAAGTGCTGCACAGTGCTTTAGTGTTGATAATCCCTTTGTCTGTAATGGGAATCACGTTGTTCAAACCTCGTTTCTTGCCCAAGTGTTTGATAATACAGGGAAATGAGGCAACAATTATCCCTCTGGGCTGCTCATCCCAGCTTCTTATTTCTTTTTTCCTGCCTGTCCACAAGTCAACTCCTACTCTCTATGCCCTACATTCCCTTCCTCATCTATTCTCCTTTTCTTCACCTTTCCCTCTCCCATCTGTCTCCGTCACCTCACTCCCCTTCTTCTCATTTCCCATTTTATTCTCCCCCTTCCAACATTGAGCTTTCTTGCCTTCTCCTCTTTTACTAATCTTTGCAAGTTTTCACCAATTCAAATTCCTTTTGCCATGGATGCTGCTGCCATTAAATTCAATCAGTCTCCTATCTGAAGGATTGGCAGGAAGCACCTTGTGATGCCTTCCCAAAGAAAAAGGCCTCATGACCTGAACCTTTCTCTCAGATTCTTGCTGCATGGCCTTGATGACCTTCTTCTGCTTTTAAAACAGCTCCTCTGGCACACAGTCCCTGAACTTTTTATTCTGAGTGGACTCGCCTGTACATTGTTGCAGTCACTCGTGATTTCATTGTGTGGTGAAGAGCAGCAGCGAGCACTACAGAGCTCAGAAGGCTTGAACTGAGTGAGAGAGAACGCCTCAGTACAGACATATTATACAGACTGGCTCCAGGTAGCTGGATGGGTGGGTGAAGAGGGAACAGGAAGGTCTGATGTACTGATTGTATCTGTGGGTTTAATAGCCAGGGATGAATGAGTAAAAGCAAGAAGTTCAGCATCATTTACATTTTCTTATGTGAACTACTCTGGAAAGCAGGAGGATTTTTTTTCTTTTGGTCACTGAAGATCAAGACTCAAGTCAATGCTCATGTTTCTAAGCTTCAGCTATGAGCTAGTTATCTGCTGGACTGTGACTAGCTGATCTGCCCTGAGCAAGGGGCAGCAGGTTTTTGTGCTGACCCTGGAGCAACCTGGAAGGGATATTATGACTCAGCTCTCCCTCCTAGTTTCTCCACTGCTCTAGCGATGAAGTAAACTGTGCAGAGTCCACACACGGCATAGCACCTTCAGCCCAGTGCAGCAGTACAGCTACATTACAGACACTTCCTGGAGGAGAGGGCAAAGCAAAGGTTCAACCCACTCCCCATGCACTCCTGAACATCTGTGTAGTGGCTCTGCAAAGCCTACTTCCCCTGCTGTGCTACTGCCCACAATGTAGGTAGACAGCACAAGGAAGTAAGGCTGGAGCTTACACCTCATTCCTCTCTTGCACTGCCATGCCAGCTGGCCACGATTTGGCCCTATGCTGGCAAAGGTGGCTAGGCTTCCTCATTATTGTTTGAAAAGTTCAACCTTCATTCTAAACTTTCTTGCTCAAGCCCATTTCTAATTATTTTAGTTTCAGTTCTTTACAAGGTAAACCACTGTTGCAAACCCCTGGCTTAGTCACCACTTGTACCACTGAAACACAATTTGCATTGGTAGCTTCCCCAGACCCAGTGCAAACTTCGAGTTTAGTTATGATTTGCACTTGTGCCGAGCAATTTGCACTGTGCTACCCTGGTAGGAAAACCCACTGGTGCATCCGTAGTCTATGCAATCAGATGATTAAGCCCAGCTGCACTGGTGGCTAAAATCCCAGGGTAGACAAGACCTTACTTACAAGGTGGTCAGGAGCAGCGAGATCACAGATACTGAACTCAAAAGGCAATTGATGAAGTTCAGCTTGAGACCCAGAGGGCTGTGTCATGCAGCAACACATGGTGGCCACAAATATTTAAAAAAAAAAAATCAAACACTGAAAACATCTGTGCCTCTGTTCTGTCCAGGCTTATTTTTCCAATATTTGACATACCTCAAATAGTTCAGCATGACTTCTCCATTAGGACAAAAGAAAAGAAAAATAAAAACATGCAATATTTAATTAAGAAGAATATTTCCATTGACATGACAAATTTGATCAAACTCCCTACTCCCCTTTCTGTCGCTCACTCCTTAAACTGCCATTTGCTGTCCCGTCAAGCTGCTCTGCCTGCCAGCCTCTTACTGCTTCTGGGATGTTTGGCTGCTCTCAGACCATCATCTGACTTCAGTTAGCTTAGGGGGCTCCAGCTGTGCTCTTAAATGTCATGGACAGAGGTAACAAAAGGGGAGAGGGTTAAGAGAATCAAATATGTTATTAGGCATTTTAAAAAAATCCTTTCGCAGTGGATGTAAATCACATGCTTGGCAGGCAGATCTGTGGATGTCAGTGTCATGGGGAAGAGAGGATTGCTTTTTTCTGATTATTTCCCCAAGCAGTCTCTATTTCATACATTTTGTTCCTGTTTGTCTTACTTGTTTTTAATTTATTTCTCTGTACGTCCAAGAGGTCAGGATTTAGGACAGGATTTTGACAGTTCCTGAGGCTTATGCAAGAACTTTCTCATCCACACCATTTGGGAATCTATTTTAGGCTGCTCCTCATTAGTGTGACATATTCCTACCTCTGCCTCCCCTCTTTTTCTTCCTGTCCCATAAAGTACAGCCTCTTACCAACCTCAACTCAGGAAAACACTTGAGCACCTGCTTAACTTTAAGCAGGTGCTTAAGTCCCATTGAAGTCAAAAGTGTTTAAAGTTAAATCTGTGCTGAAGTGCTTTCCTGAACAGAGATGGAATTTGCTTTCCTGAACTAGCACCTTCCCTCACTTTGGGACATGTCTATTGGGATCCACATTCTAACACGGTTAGCATGAACTTACCTACAAAAGTCCCTTGGTTTGAGAGTAGGGAACTGGAGAACTGTCAGCTTCAGGCTTACCCTCTCCTGTCCTTACTGCTCCTCTCCACCTGCAAAGCTCAAACCCCATGCAGAGTGGCTTCCCTGGGTTGGAGGAAGGAAGAATAATGCCATGGAGGCTCCCCCTGCCCTGCCTGTTGTGGTTTTGTCCCCTCTGGCCATGGAGAGAAGGGATGATAGTTCCTTTAATTTGCAGAAGAAGATGAGAAGACAGATAGGAGGCAAGGGAGTCAGGAGAGCCAAAGGAATCGTTAGCAAGCAGCAAGTCTGGCTTCAAAGATGATTAGTTTAACTAGGGTTAAAGGCCTGGTCTACACTGGGGGGGGGGATCGATGTAAGATATGCAACTTCAACTACGGGAATAGCGTGGCTGAAGTCAACATATCTTATTTCGACTTACCTCCCATCCTCATGGTGCGGGATCAACGGCCGCGGCTACCCCGTAGACTCTGCTTCCGCCTCTCACCCTGGTGGAGTTCCAGAGTCAACGGGTGCTTGTTCGGGGATCGATTTATCACGTCTATATGAGATGCGATAAATCGATCCCCGATAGATCCTCCTCCTCTCACTCTCTATTCTTCCATTAGAGGCTGCACCACTGTGGATGTCCACAGGGAAACAGCAGTGACAATGATCTTCATAGGAATCGCTGGTTCAGATCAAAAGCCAGGGCCAGAAGAGGGCAAATGCAGGAAAGAGTTATCCTTGGTTAATTTTCTGGTACTCTTTCCTCCTAGTCAGGGGAGAAGTTTAGGAGGCTGCAAAGTGGACAGGGGGAGTGCAGGGATCTTATAGGGAAAGGCCGCTATGTTCTTGATACTCATGCTCCCTGCTTCATCCCCTCCTACTCCCATCCCCAAAACACAGTGTAGGGACTCTACTGAGAAAAGAGAAGGGGAATGCTGCTGGTGAGGTGGTACCTTCCCTCTCCTTTCCATGCACCCAGGGCAGCTCCACTCATGTACAGTCCTCTTTGCTCATATAAGCAGAAGGGATGACCCAGGCCATTGTAAATATCACTCAGTAGCAAATCATCCTTGTGGGAAGTAGCTGGTACTGGTAGTGGTAATCAAGAAATTGACCTTATAATTAGAGCTCATCAGAATTTACTTATCAAAACATTATTTTTATATAAAATGTTTTTGATCAAAATATTAAATATAAAATTGAAATGTAGGATTAAAATTTTGGTTTTGGTAAAAAAATCAATTTTTGATCCAAAAATTCAGGTTTGGGTTTTCAAAGTTTGAAAAGTTTTAACAAAAAAACAACTTTTTTCATTAGAAACAGTTTTTGAAAAATGAAAAATGTGGGGTTTTGGTGTTCCAACAATAAAAAATTTCAGAAGATTTTTTTTTTATTTCTCACAAAAATAATTGTCATTTTCGTACTAGGTCTACTTACAGTGTGATCAGGTAGTGCTGGAACTTGACAGAGATTGTAGGGGAGGGCATGTTCAGGCATCTATTTGTGTGTTCAGGACAGGATGCAAGAGTGTGTTTTGAACTAACAATGTGTATTTAACAAGTTCGGGCAAAAACTTCATAAAAAATTTATTTAAAAATATGTCCTTCTTTTCCTGCTTGTGAGCTGTCTTTGAGATTTCTCCAATTATTTTGCTTTTCAATATTATTTGCAGGATAATTTTTGAGAATAATTCTTAGTCTGTGGTTTGTCTGAGGGCAGATAATTGCAAATATTTTATATTCAAAATTCCAGCTGTGCTGAGCAGCTTAGAAGATTGCATGGGACGTGATGGTCCCTGAATGGATGATGTTACCGTCTGGGATCAGGTTGCTGGGGTTAATGTGTTTATGAACTTAAAATATATTCTTCATGAATGTTCTCTAGTATTCACTTAAAAATTGCTGTTCTATGATCATTCCTACAGACTCCTTTGCTAGCATATTCATGAAAAGCAAACACAAGTTTCATACATTCAAATGGATACTTGTGGGCACAGGAAATGTGAGCTGAAATCTTTGTACATCCCACATGTAAGGACCTGGGACAATCTGATCCATAATTATTTGAATATAAATGATCAGATCCTATTCCCGTTGATGGCAATGGGGAGTTGGCCATTGGCTTCAGCAGTAGCAGGATGGAGAACTAAATGATCAACAATTTCCCTATCACATCAGCCATTCTCATAAAACAGTGACAGCTCATATGAGCACCCTTTTTGCAAAAGGGTTTTATCTTTTTCATGTAAGGATTCCCATATTTTTCTGCTAATTTGTGGAGTGCAATTCCACACCATGAAATGGAAAATTTTAGCTGTCACTGTTGCATTATCTTTATTCATAAATGTAGTTTGATATATTTATATATCATGAAATTAGGAAGACAGCACATGTGTTCACCACCTGAACAGATGAAAACATCATGGCAAGGGATAAGATGATAAAGTACATTCATCCCAACCTCCAAGGTGCACTCCTGCATCTGTTAGATATTTACTTTTATAAAAGTAACTTAGAGATTTAAGCATCTGAGACCAGAAGAAGGGACACATTAAGAAAAGGTTGTGAGATGGAAGAGTTTTGTCCAGTAGAGTAAGTTCTGAAAGCTTGGGGAAACAAAACTTACTCCCCTTAGCAATGTTTTTTTAAAAGCTCTAATCTCATTAGCCCAGGGAGGATGTTATTAAAGTCAATAAAGAAAAACATTAAGAAAAAATATGCAAGCACATGAATGTAACATCTGAAATGTACAATGTTAAGCTGTAAAACCACTTGCTGTCTCTTTCTTCTCCTGCTTCTCTAGATCCTCCTCATCCCATATAACTGTTCTCTCATATCATGAAACAAAACACACTTACAGGAAAATCAAAGCACATGCACATACCCGTTCATTTTTCTTTTGAGCTTAAAAAAGCCTTTTGCTCTTCCTTACCTATCTAGCGTCAAGTATAACAAAACAACACTTACAAAGGGTAGATTTTCAGATGTGGACACCCCAGTGGGCAAAATAAGTAAGGGACACAGTGTTACCTGGAGTAGGGAAGATCATATCTACATTATGACATTAGAGGACTAGATCCTCAGCAGGTGTAAATTGTCTTGACTTCAGTGGGACTGTGACAGTTTACTCCAGCTGAGGATCTCACCAAGAACTTTTAGCATTGATATAGCTAGAGTAATATACCTGTCTCAGTGCAAGCCTCTGGTGTAGACATGGTGCCCTGGTGTAAACCAGGACTTACACTGACTGAGTTTATTGAGAAACCAGGATAAACTGAACCGGTGAAAGTCACCTGCATTAGGGGTTTATACAGGGTAGCTACCCTGGTGGCTAAAAACCCTAGTTTAGGCAAACTTTGACTTACTGTGTCACCACGGGAAAGTCCCTTTAACTGCCTGTGCCCAGGACACCAATCTGAGACATGCCCCTTTCAGAGGGTGATATGAGATACAGTTCATGCTTTCAAAGTGAATTGAGGTCTTCAGATGAAACACGCTAAATAATTGGAAAGTGCTGCTATTTCTAATATTTTGTGATGGTATCAAACATAAGCACACTCTTTTCATCTGCAAAGCAAAGGGAAGCATTTGCTCATGAAAAATTGACATTTTCATGCCTAGGAATCTATTTGTTTGGCAGTTACATGTATTGGATATGCAAGTGAGTACCCACTGTGACAGACCCAGGCCAGTGGGGTGCAGGAGTCTGGTAGAGGGCAAATATACTGGTCACTGGGTGAGTAGTTTTCTGTTCCTTGAGTGACCAGAGCAGGGGCTGCACTAGAGTAGTCAGGAACTTGCTGGAACCAATTAAGGCAGACAGGCTGATTAGAACAACTGCAGTCAATCAAGGCAGGCTAATCAGGGCACCTGGGTTTTAAAAGGAGCTCTCTCCAGTCAGATGGGGAGGAGCCAGAGGAGAGGAAGTGCGTGTGAGGAGCTGGGAGCAAGAGACACAATGAGCTGAGAGTGAGAGGGTGTGCTGCTGGAGGACTAAGGAGTACAAGCGTTATCAGACACCAGGAGAAAGGTCCTGTGGTGAGGATAAAGATGGTGTTTGGAGGAGGCCTTGGGGAAGTAGCCCACGGAGGTGTAGCTGTCACACAGCTGTTACAAGAGGCACTATAGACAGCTGCAAATCCATAGGGCCCTGGACTGGAACCCGGAGTAGAGGGCAGGCCCGGGTTCCCCCAAAACCTCCCAACTCCTGATCAGACACAGGAAGAGTTGATCCAGACTGTGGGGGAGATCACTGAGGTGAGCAAATCTGCCAATAAGCGCAGGACCCACCAAGGTAGAGGAGGAACTTTGTCACACCACTTCATTTTTATGTGCCCAAAGGTGGGATTTTCATGTGCAGCAGATGCATGTCTAGGATTTCCAGGTGTAGTTAAATGCTCTCATCTGAAAATCTGACCCAAATTATCAAGAGGAAAAAAAGATCTAAAAGTGGAGTCGCTTTGTATTTGTCACAATGTTTCTCCTTGGCTGGTTATTATAACTTTAATATAGTCTCTTCCCCCATAAAAGTCACTTAACAATGTTTGATTTGGGCCTCATTGCTCTTCCACAGATTAGTCACATGTCTGAATATTAAATGGTCTACTTAGAAATCATTTCTGGAGGCTACTTATACAATCTCTCCAAGCTTCTTCTCTCAGTCTCCTGTTTAGTACAGGGAAAATAAAATTATAAGGGTTCTGTTGTGTGTTACTCCATGCACATTGTTCCTTTCTTCCTCTCTGTGTTACTGACGATCACGACTCACTGCACATGTACACACCTCAAAAATAAAAAGAAATCACATTTGGAACTACATAAACATTACCTCATGCTTTCAGAATAATTGATTTCAACACTTGGAGCTGTTTGACATTTTCTGTCAGCACAGTGGGCAATTTCCGTCTCATTCTTCATTACAGCTCTAACAAACAAGCAATATTGGACTTGTAAGGCAGAAGGGGTTTATTAAACAGGCTACAGTTTAAAATTCTGATATCTCTAGTAAACTGCATTTCCTACACAATTAGGGAGGGGCAAGTGTTACCTTTTTCTTTGAAGCTTGTGTATCAGGTATTGGGCTGAATCTGAATTTGGCTATACTGATTATTTTAAATATACTCTTTCTTATCACTTCCTGTGATATAGTATTAAAATCATAGCTAGATATGACAAAACCTCATCATTTTTCTGGTCTATTCTCCCAGCCTGGGCAGGATTGTGCTCTCGTTCTTTGTCCAGTCCAGCTTTAAATGACTCAAGAGGGAACTTCTAGCCCTGCCATTGGCAGTATGTTCCTTAGATTTCTAGGGGAACAAGACATGCTAAAAGATGTTGGCAACTGTTTAACTTCCCTGAAAGTCCTGACATTCAAAAACCTACAGGTTTCCATCTTGTCACCCCTTGTTTTCAAACCATATGAAGAGCCATTAGGGGAATTGTCATAGTATCTTTCCCCAATCTGAACCTTAGAGTCCAAAAGTTGGGGTATCAGCATGAATTCCTCTAAGCTTAATTACCAGCTTAGATCTGATAAGCTGCCACCAATCAGGAATTCCAGTGCCTGATACACTCTGGTCCCCCCAAAACCTTCCCTGGGGACCCCCAAGACCCAGACCCCCTGGATCTTAACACAAGGAAAGTAAACCCCTTACCTCACTGTTGCCTTTCCCAGGCTTCTCCTCCCTGGGTTACCCTGGAAGATTACTGTGATTCAAACTCCTTGAATCACAACACAGAGAAATTAGGTCTCCTGGAGAGATAGACAGATTCACGCTCCATGAATCTAAAACAAAGGGATTCCACCCTTCCCCTCCCTTCCCCTTCCCTGTTAAGTACAGACTCAATTCCCTTGAGCCTCAACAAGGGGGAAAAATCAGACAGGTCTTAAAAGCAAAACTTTTAATAAAAAGAAAGAAAAAAGTAAAAGGTGTCTCTGTACTTTAGAGGGTAAAAGTTACAGGGTCTGTCAGCTTATAGAAACTAGAGAAAAAGCCTCTTCCAACAGAAATACAATTTAAAATACTTTCAGCCAAATACACATTAAAACTCTACCAGCCAGTACACATTTAATTTCTACCAGCCAGATACACATTTGCAAATAAGAAAAACAATCAAAAAGACTAAACCACCTTTCTACCTTTGTACATACTAAATTTGAACAGAAGATTAGAGTGCCTGTAGGTACGTGTGATTACTCTCAGAACCCAGAGAGAACAAAGCAAAACCCAAAAACACAAACAAAGGCTTCCCTCCACCGAGATTTGAAAGTATCTTGTTTCCTGATTGGTCCTCTGGTCAGGTGTCCGGTTCCCTGTTTGTTCACCCTTTACAGGTAAAAGAGACATTAACCCTTACCTATCTGTTTATGACAGGAATGGTGAAATGTTTTGGCCTGCAGTGTCACCAATATGGTCATTTCTATCCTTTCTTTTCCTCAAGATTCTATAACAGTCCTATTACTTTCACAGTGTCTATCTGAGGTAGGGATATGGACGATGGCAAGTTGGCTGTGACTCATCTCAGATAAGACAGAAATGAAATCTGCTGGCCAGGAGGAGCATATTGAAAGATGGACAGAGGTGGTATCCGTGCCAACAGCAGAAGCAAAGCGGCAGTTTTCTTTTTGCCGAAATGGTTGTGACTCCAACACCTTATTGGATTCATTGCTCCTACAAGATTCATGTGCTGGCCATTAGTGCTTTTCATCATCTTTTGCACCTCCTTTTCCATAATACAGAATTTGCAATGGTCGCTCATGCTTCTGTAACCTCCAGGCTGCCCTTCCGGAGATGGATCTCCTTGAAAACCATCCTGAAGTTCCAGACAATGCAGAGCACAGCTGCGGGTTGACAAAATGGCTGCAAATATTTCTGATGGCAGAAGCAGTGGTTTCTATTGAGGTAATGACAGTGGTGAACTTCATCTGCTTTGTAATTTATAATGTAATAATGTAATGTAATTTAATTAGCACCTACGTGGCATGGTGACTAGAAACTGTGAATACCAGCACACACCAAAGTGCTCTACTGTGATTACTCTGTGTGGATGCTGCAGGCACGAATTCAAAGGTATCTAGTTTGTGTTGACATAGGCCTCTTCAAACAAGACTACATTAATGCAAACTAGGAACCTTTAGTTTGCACCTGCAGCATCCATACAGGGAAGTTACAGCGCAGCACTTTAGTGCACACTGCTGTTCACATCCCCGTAGTCCAAACTGCCGGGCAGTGTAGACGTAGTCTATGAGTCATGAGGTTAAATTAAATAGATCTGGTTTTAGGATGCAGTTGAAGATATCCTAAATTTTCTCTCAACTTAATTCCATTGTTCTTACTCCCTAAACAAGACTTTTTGTTCCTTGGGCCCCAGTCCAGCAGTTCTCACTCAAATAAAAATTCCAGTGTAGTCAATAGGAATTTAACTGAATCAGGAGAAGACCCATTCAAATACCTGTACATGGTTATCTTATTCTCCACATCACCCATGATGTTATACAGCATTTTAAATTATGTATCTAATGAGAACCTCCTGCACTGGCATAAAAGAAACAGCATTGCCAGTACACTAAATCTGTGACCATCTGGAACAGATGGGCTTGGCCAGGCATGTGGGATGCAAGCAAGCATAAAGCTGTAGGTTGCAAGGAGACGAAATTAATGTGGATAGTGAGAGCTGCCTTAGAAAAGAACCATCTTCCCATAAAATTGTAACCACAACTTAATACACCATGGATTGCTACAAGAAGACCTCTTTTATAAAATGGTACTGTCAAAGCATGAACAGACAGGCAAAAAGTAGGCAAACAGGTTGGCCAGCTGAATTAAGAGGGTCCAGGCAGGCTCGGTTAAAATTAGGTTGACTGAAGAAGTCCCAAGTAGAAACTAGCCTGGGGAAGCAGAAAGAAGTGATGGTAACTGTAGACATGTAATCAGAAGTTCATCTCCAGAGATGGGATGACCTGCGGTGAGAGTACACTGGATACACTGGGCAATAAAGTAGTGTCCTGAATGTCATAAAGGACAGGACAGAACAATCAGCAGGAGGACAGTAGTCATGAGAAAAGATGAGAGAAGCAGGGATAAGAATGTATGTTCAGGTTTGACAGGGATCTTAGAGCTGACTTGTAGGTACTTTATCCTACAGTCTACATTTCTAGCTAAGCCCAGACTTGACCGTGTGCTCCAGGAGTTGCACACTTGTAAGTTTGGTGTGTGCAGAACTACACTTTTGAAGATCTAAACCTCAGTTCGTTATGTGGAGCTTTATCATTTCAATCATTAATAATACTAGAGCCGGGTAGATGGATGGGCCTTGCAGCATGTCTCAAAGATCAAGAGGGGTGTTTTGCCATCAACTTCTACTGAAAAAGGATCAGGACCATGGGATGTAAAGTGGTTCCAAATTTAGCCAAATGAGTCAAGGAGCCTCATTCTCTCCTGCCCTGTAGTATCTATGAACACCTGTGTAAGGTGAGTGCAAAGTTCTCTACTCATGTACACCAATGGTAGCTCAATTTGCACGGAGTGGGTCTGATTCTCCTCTTTATGCTGGTGTAAATAGAGAGTAACCCTGCAGAGGTCAGTGGCGTTACACCAGTGCAAAACCGTGAGGTTGAAATCAGAATTGAGCCCACTTTGGACAAGAGGAAGTGGCTGCTCATCAGCGAAGAATCAGGGCCAAAGTTTCTAAAACAAAGCTAAACTGCACAGTATATATAGGTCAATTCCCAAACCCTAATCTCAAGGTCACACCCCTAAAGAAGTTGTTGGCTTGCTGTCCTGAACTGATGTAACACTGAGCTCAGCAGGTGTATCTGGAGCTCCAGCAGGAAAAAAAACAGATTGTCAGTGTTCTGTAAATTCTATAGCAGGGTAGTATGTGTTACACAGAACACGGAACAAATGCCATCTCCTTTTTCTTTAATAGGACATCAGTGTGACACATAAAAGCATAATAATATTACACTTGCCTCAAATAAATTGTTCCATACTTTGATCATCTTCCTGTTGCTATCTTGTCAGAAGTTTATTTGAATAGTCTATTTCCTTTATTTTTACATCTCATTGTTTCCCAGCTGTGTAGGACTGGAGAAAAATGTGCATTTATAAAACAGCTACATGCTTAAAATATGGACACTTTTGCCATTTCTTCTTCTTCTTTATGTATTTTTACAGCCAGAGGTTGCAGTCAGATTTGTGGTCTTATTGTGCTCAGCGCTGTACTAATTAAGGCTCTAATCTTGCAAGCACTTACAAGCATCCTTAACTTGATATACCTGAGTAGTTCCAGTGAAGTCAGTGGGACCGCTCACAAGACCAGAGTTCTCACGTGCTTAAGTACTCTGCAAGATCAGGACCCTAGAATTTACAAGACACATAAAATATACTCCTGTGGCAGCTGTCAGTCTCCCGCAATTGCTTGTTCTATTATTTCTAGCCTCTGTAAAACATGCTGCTGAAAAATCTTGGACATTTTGTTGTGCACATGAACACAAAGAAACATTCTCACTCTGCTCTAAACCATAATATTCTGATAATGAATAGCCTTTTGCTGAGTAAATAAAACATGGATTAAAATATTTAAATCCAGTTAATTTAATGGGCATAACAGACCTGTTATAAACAAACTCTAGTAACCGCACAGACAGCACAATGTTATTGTTTTAAAATTATTTTAAATTTACAGCTGTGCCAAATAAGAACATTTGGAATATGTAAAACAGGAGGTTTGCAGTCCTGTGGGGCCAATCTAATTCGCTATTTAAAACATAATTTTAGTCTCTGCATAAGAAAATTGGCTACAAGAAAAGGTCACTTGGCTTGTCTAAGCTCATCCTTAATACATTTTTCCCTGAGAATAGCCACACTTATTGCTTCTTGAATCACCCTTTTCCTGTCTCCCTTGTTTTTAAAATATCAGCAAGTGGGTTAGTTTATGGAGAAAAGTAACTTTTTTCAGCAGCACATTTTTGGTTGTCATGAATATATTCTTCTCTAGCTTTTGTTTATGATGGTCTTCCTGATCTTATGATGAATATATAAAGGTGATATAGGCCGGTATTATGAATCCTGTTAGGAGTTTGTAAATGTCAACTAAAATCTCCTCTTGCAAACCTGCTCTTCTCTGATCTGTACTTAGATTTGATTCCCCTGTGTTGTGACTCATTTGTTTTACTGCTAGAATCAAATATTTACTGGTATTTCTTAAGCACAAGAGGTCTCAATTGGGCCGCATCACACTAAGCTGTGACCTAAAAGCTTCAAGTAGCCCTCCACCCACTCATCCACTCTTCATCCTCAATAGGGTGATCCAGGAAAAATTTTGCCCCAGGGAGGCAAAATTCTTCCCCAAACTCCCTGACATGCAGAAGGAGCACACCTACTGCTACAGCACTTCACAGCTATGCTGACAAAGGGTATGTCTACACTGGCAGAGTTTTTTGTTTTTTGTTTTTAAATACAAGGAAACCTTTATTTTTCAGTTTTATCAAGATTTTTTTCATCTTTTTTAGCTGTTTATTAGTGGACAAGTCCAGTCAGTTTTTGTATTAAAAACGATCTTGATGGAGGTAGCTGTGTCTCTGTCCTGGCTTTTGCTTGGTCTCATCTGTACACTCATCTCAGTAAACAAACTCAAAATAAGATTAAAACAAAAACCGTGGAACTCCAGGCTGAGGCAGCGAGCAGTGCAGCCAGGATTCTGTGTAACAGGACATGGCGCTGTGGCCTCCAGTCACTATGTACAGAGTCCATCATGTCCCCTCTAGCCCCAACACACTCCTTGCTTGTGTGGGCTGGCAGCGGAGGGAGGAGTCTCCTCTTCCCCAGGGAGGCCCTGTGCAGCAAGGTCCACCAAGGGGAACAGCACCCGATCAGGAACATCAGGCAGAGGAAGGGTAGAGTGTGAAGAAGGATCATTTGAGCTTGGTCAAGAAGCCAACAGTACCAAGCTAGGGATTCATTGCTGCTGGGCCACCTGCTGGGGAGGTGGTGGGGGTGGAGGTTCACTGCTGCGGTTGGCCAGTCGACTGAGGATATTGCGCTCAGACATTTGGAGGCACACAGCCACAGGTGGGATGTGGGCAATAGTGGCAGGCAGCCGAGTCAGAGTTACAGCGCTGGCAGCTACAGCACCGTTCAGAGAGCACTGAAGGGAAACTGCTGTTGTGTGTTCACAGTGTCAGCTGCCTGCGTAATAGCATGTTCACACTTGCAGCACTTGCAGTGGTATTTGGAACGATGCACTCTGGGCAGCTATCCCCCAGAGTATCTGTTCCTCTTCTGCTGCTAAGAGTTGTGGGAAGGTGGAGGGGGTCATGGGGCATCCTGGATCCTGTCACAATGCCAACTGATGCACTGCTTTGCATCCCAGAAATCCCTGTGCATCCATCCACATTTGGTGCCCTCTTTCAACAGTTTGTGTACTGTGTGCTCTGCCTCTTCTGTCTGCAGGAATGCATCCTGCACTGTTGACCAATATGCTGCTCATTCTCACTAACATGTCACGAGTGGCAGTGGAGTTTTTCCTTAAACTACAAAGGCAAGAGGAGTTTGACATTGATCTTGCCATGCATAGTTGCTATAACACAAGATTGCTTGTGACATTCATGGAGGTGCTGACCACAGTGGAACACTGCTTTTGGGCTCAGGAAACAAGCACTAAGTGGTGGGATCATATGGTCATGCACGTCTGAGATGATGAGCAATGGCTGCAGAACTTTGGATGAGGAAAGCAGCATTCCTGGGACTGTGTGATGAGCTCGTCCCAGCTCTTCGGCACAAGGACATGTGAATCAGAGCTGTCTTGTTGTTGGAGAAACATGTGGCAATTGTGCTAAGGAAGCTGGCTACTCCAGACTGCTATCAATCGGTCGCTAACCAGTCCATAGTGGGAAAGTCGACCATTGGACTTGTGTTGATGGAAGTGTGCAGGGCCATTAATCGCATCCTGCTCCATAACACCGTGACTCTGGGCAATGTACATGACATTGTACATTTGCACAAATGAGCTTCCCTAACTGCAGAGGGGCGGTAGATGGCATGCATATTCCAATTCTGGCACCAGATCACCTTGCCACTGAGTACATTAATCAGAAGGGGTATTTCTCTATGGTTTTCCAGGTGCTTGTGGATCACTGTGGGCGTTTAATGGACATTAATGCAGACTGGTCCAGAAAGGTGCATGACGCACACATCTTTCAGAACACTGGCCTGTTCAGGAATCTTCAATCAGGGACTTTCTTCCTGGACCAGATGATTACCATAGGGGAAGTCGAAATGCTCACTGGGATTCTGGGAGACCCTGCCTATCCCTTAATGTTGTGGCTTATGAAGCCATGCACAGGGCATCTTGACAGAAGCAAGGAGCAGTTCAACAACAGGCTGAACAAGTGCACAATGACTGTTGAGCGTGCTTTTGGCCATTTAAAGGCCCGCTGATGCTGCCTAATATGGGAGGCTGGACCTGGCCGATGACAATATTCCTATGCTTATAGTCGCATGCTGTATGCTCCATAATATTTGTGAAGGGAAGGGTGAAAGTTTCACTCAGGGCTGGACTGCTGAGGCTCAGCACCTGGAGGCTGAATTTGAATAGCCAGAGACCAGGGCTATTATGGGGCAGAGCGCGGGGCCATAAGGATCAGGGATGCCTTGAGGCAGCAATTTGAAGCTGAAAGCCACTAATATCTAATATTTGTTGCTATGTTCAGGCGTGCAGTCCTTGTAATGCTAGGAGGTGATTGTGATTGGTGCAGATGATGCCCTATCAAGGTTTAAGAAAATTGCCTGTTGCTTTGCAGGGATGTTTGCTTTCAATTAATGGAATAAAGATTGCTTTCAAACCAAAACAATTCTTTTACTAAAAAACAACAACTGGAGGAGAGAGACAAACAAAAAAACACATCAGCACTGAGGGGGATAGGGGAAAGGAGGGTCTCAGGAGGAGGTGGGGTCCTGGGACGGTTAAAAATTTGAGTATGTCCAGGTATCATATCCAACCTTCTCCACTGGAGTACAGTGCAGATGGTGCCAGTGGGTGCTCGACTCCCCTCATTGTCCCTGGCCCTTCTCTGACTCCACTCCTGCCCCGCCCCCATTCCAATCCCTTCCCCAAAGTCCTCATCCCAGCTCCACCCCCTCCCTGCCCCATTGGACTCATTCCCCAAATTCCTGCCCTGTCCTGGCCCCGCCACTTCCCCGAGAGCACCACGTTCCCCTCCTCCCCCTCCCTCCCAGCGCTTGCCGCCGCAAAACAGCTGTTTTGTGGTGGCAAGCGCTGGGGGGAGAAGCAGTGACGGCACGCTCAGGGGCAGAGGTGGAGCAGAGGTGAGCTGAGGTGGGGGAATGGGGTGAGGAGCTGCCAGTGGGTCCAGAGCACCCACCCATTTTTCCCCATGGTTGCTCTGCCCCAGAGCACCACAACAGCTGACACAAGATCATGAAATCTCAGGGAGACAAGGGCAACAATTAGGGTACGTCTACAGTAAGAAATTAATTCAAACTTATTCGAATTTTCAGAAGTGATTTTATACATTCTGCGTGTGCGTCCCCACTAAAGCGCGTGAATTCGGCAGAGTGCATCCATAGTATTCAGGCTAGCATTGAATGTTGGAGCGGTGCACTATGGTAGCTATCCCATAGTTCCCACAGTCTCTGCTGCCCATTGGAATTGTGGGTTAAGTTCCCAGTGCATGATGGGTCAAAAACATTCTCGCGGGTGTTTCTGGGTGTGTGCTGTGACTCGCTCCTCCCTCCGTGAAAGCTACGGCAGACACCATACTACCAGCAGATGGTGCAGCACCTGTCTCCTGGTAATGTGAATCCACCTCGCACGTCCTCTCGTCTTTCTATCTAGTCTTTCATCTAACCATTTCCCACCTTTTTTCAGCTACCATGAACAGAACAGCACAGCTTCCACCGCTTTTTCCATGTTTTCTGTCCTGGGCTTCTGTGGAAGCTACAGAAGACAACAATTCCCCGCCATTTTTCGGCCATCGTGAACAGAGCCACACAGCTTCCGCCACAAACTGTACTCTCCCGCTCTTCTAGCTCTAACGAGCTTCCTGACTCAGTGAAAGCTACTGAAGACAACAATTTACCACCTTTTATCGGCCATCTTGAACCGAACAGCTCATTTTGTGCCCTTTTTCCAGCAGTATCCATGCAGGCGCCATAGCGCAGCAAGCATGGAGCCCGCTCAGATCTTCGCTGCAGTTTTGACCATTTTAAATATCTTGTGCATTATCCAGCACTATGTGCAGTACCTGCAAAACTGGGCAAGGAAGCGGTGACAATGTAATTACTATACTGATGAGGACATGGACACAAACATTCCTAGAAACAAGGCATGTGGCGACTGGGAGATCATGATGGCATTGGGCCCAGTTCATGCCATGGAACACTGATTCTGGGCCCGGGAAACAAACACAGACTGGTGGGACCACATAATGTTGTAGGTCTGGGATGACTCCCAGTGACTGCGAAACTTTCATATGCGTAGGGCCACTTTCATGGAACTTTGTGACTTGCTGTCCCATGCCTTGAAGCGCAAAGACACCAGAATGAGAGCAGCCCTCACAGTTGAGAAGCAAGTGGCCATAGCACAGTGAAAGCTTGCAACGTCCGACAGCTACTGGTCAGTTGGGAATCAGTTTGGCGTGGGCAAATCTACTGTGGGGGCTGCAGTGCTGCAAGTAGCCAACACAATCATTGACCAGCTGCTATCAAGGGTAGCAACTCTGGGAAATGTGCAGACCATTGTGGATTGCTTTAATGCGCTGGGGTTCATTAACTGTGTTGGGATGATACACAGAACGCATATCCCTATCTTGGTCCCGTCACACTGGGACGGCCAGTACATAAACCACAAGGGGTACTTTTCCAATGTGCTGCAAGCACTGGTGGATCACAAGAGACGTTTCACCAACATCAACGTGGGATGGCCGGGAAAGGTGCATGACACTCGCATCTTCAGGAACTCTGGTCTGTTTGAACAGCTCCAGAAAGGGACTTACTTCCCAGACCAGAAAATTACTATGGGGACAGTTGAAATGCTTATAGTTATCCTTAGGGACCCAGGCTACCCCTTAATACCACGGCTTATGAAGCCGTACACAGTACACCCTGGACAGTAGTAAGGAGCAGTTCAACTATAGGCTGAGCAAGTGCAGAATGGTGGTAGAATGTGCTTTTGGACATTTGAAAGTGTGCTGGAGCAGTTTACTGACTCGGTTAGATCTCAGCACAACCAATATTCTAATTGTAATTGCTGCTTGTTGTGTGTGCCACAATCTCTGTGAGAGTAAGATGTTTATGGCGGGGTCGGAGGTTGAGGCAACTCTCCTTGCAGCCAATTTCACACATCCAGACAACAGGGTAATTAGAAGAGTGCAGCAGAGTGTGCTGTGCATCAGAGAAACTTTGACAGCCAGTTTCATGACTGGCCAGGGCACGGTGTGACAGTTGTGTTTGTTTCTCTTGAAGTTACCCGCCCCCTATATATGAAAGGAAATAAAGTCTAAATTGTTTTAAAACTGTTCTTTATTCTTTATTGCACAACATATTCAGAGAAATCAGAAGGCAGACTCGGGGAAGGAGGGTGGGTTAGAAGGGTGGAGGAGGAGGGAAGGACAAGTCGAGAAACCAAATCAAATGTTCGCATATGCCAGCTTTCTGCTGCTTGGGCGATCCTCTGGGGTTGTGTGTGTGGGTCTCCATAGCCTCCACACTCATGTTCTTGGGCATCTGGGTGAAGAGGCTACGGAACTTGGGGAGGAGGGAGGGAGGGAGGTTATACAGGGGCTGCAGCAGCAGTCTGTGGTCTTGCTGCCTTTCCCGCATTAGATCCACCACACAGTGCAGCATGTCAGTTTGCTCCCCCATGAGATTGACCATAGCATCCTGCCTGCTCTCATAGCACACTTCCCTCCTCTGTTCATGTTCCTGTAATGCTTTACGGGACTCCACAGTTGTTTGCCTCCACACATTCAGCTGGGCCCTATCAGTGTGGGTGGACTACTGCATGAGCTCAGTGATCATGTCTTCCCAAGTTCATTTATTCCGCCTTCTAATTTGGACCAGCCTCTGGGATGGAGCAGATGGGGCCACGTTGAAACATTTACACCTGCGGGAGGAGAAAAAGGAGGATAGTATTTTAAAAGATACATTTCATAGAACAAAGGGGACACTTTGGTATGAATAAGCCATCACACACAGCCAGGCAACAGAATTCAGCTTGCAGGCAGCCTAGGGGCATGTGAGGTTCTGCTTCTTCAACATTCATTTCAATGTTTTCAAACTGCTGGGACCCCTTTCCCATAGCAAGCAATGCCTGGTGGGTTTGCCATAAAGGAGGGCCTGTGGGCTTTCTGGGATGATCACTTCACACGACACCCAACCCTCCACACCCATTGCGTGGCTCTGATGAGGCGCTGAGCAGGGATGAGTTCTTTAAACTATACGCGAACAGCCCACCGCCCCCCACCCACCACCACATGGCTCCGATCAGTCTCTCACTCACCAGAAGTACCTTCTCCAGGGTCATGGTCCAGAAGCCCTCATTGGAAGTAGGGGGAGGCTAGTGGCTCCAGCGTTAAGCATAGTTCCTGGCTAGGAGGAAAACGGATTCCCCACTTGCTGCCTGTGCACAGTCCTCCTCCTCCTCCTCCTCTTCATCCTCCAATGACTCTTCCTCCTCGCTCTGTGCAACTTCTCCCTTGCAGATGTCCACAGACAGTGGTGGGGTAGTTGTGGCATCACCCCCCCTAATTGCATGGAGCTCATAGTAGAAGAGGAATGTATGGAGCTGTGACCCAGAGCGCCCGTTTGCCTCCCTGGCTTTTTGGTATGCATGCCTGAGCTCCTTGATTTTTGTACAACACTACTCTGTGTCCCTGGAGTAGGCTCTTTCTGTCATGGCCCAGGAGACTTTAGCATACGTATTTGCGTTCCTTTTTTTGGAACCTATTTCTGCCATAACAGATTAGTGTCCCCAACATGCAGTGAGATCCAGTACCTCCCATTCAAACCATGCTGGAGCTCATCTGCGAATCCGGGACTGTGTGATCTCTTGTGATGGTGGACTCTGCATGGTTGTCTGTGATGGTGGACTGTGCTGACGATCACCTGTGCTGATGGTGACCAAACAGGAATGAAATTCAAAAGTTCCCGGGGCTTTTCCTGCCCATCTGGCTAGTGCATCGGAGTTGAGAGTGTTGTTCAGAGCAGTCACAAGGGAGCATTCTGGGATAGACCTAGAGGCCAATAATGTTGAATTGTGTCCGCAATACCTTTAACCTGGGATTGTGATCTCGATTTAAGCGCTACTCCACTTGCCGAGGTGGAGTACATAAATCGATTTAAAGAGTCCTTAAATCGAAAAAGCCAGTTTGGTCATGGGGACAGAATCATTATTTTTTTAATTAACTTGGCTAATTACGAAATAACAGACTAGTGTAGACCAGGCCTTCGAGGAAACTTATTAGACATGGGTCAGCGTACAAAAGATTGATTCACTTGTGAAAAGAAAGAGAGAATATCACTGACTCCACCAGCTCCTATTGTTCTTCTGATTTGACCATAGTAATAAAAAATGGCCAGTAGCTAGCTCTCGTGTTCCTGATTGTTCCTTAAAAGATATACAGTTGATGCTGGCACTTATGCATGTCTAATTCCTTCAGATAGCACACAAGCTGCCATTTATGACATCATAATTCAATACCACACAAACTATCGTGACAGCATAAATACAGAACTTTGAACTGGAACAACTTTAAGAGGCAATTCCTGTGAGATACTGAGTGTCACTCAGTGAGTGTCACTCAGCACTAGGCCCTAGGAATAGCAGACAAGCAGAGGCTGACTCTGACTTCTGTTTTGATGTGTCTTAGGAACCAGAAATGACTGGTATGAGAATATGCAAGTACAGATGAGCCATAGAAAAATGTAAGTCAAATTTTGAACCTGCTGACCCTAAAAAATTAATTCATTTGGTATTTTTTTACAATCCCTTGTGCAATTTTAATATTTTTTTTACTTTTCAGTTTTAATATGTATTCTATAAATATTTACTAAATCATGGAGAGTGTATACTAGGTCCATTACTTCTCACTTTGTAACATTTTCCAATAAGAAATAATATGTGAGATGCTGAATTCTTTGTGACATTGTAGATGGAAATATATTGGGCCAGATCCTCAGAGTGTGTATATCAGTGTAGCTGATAGAAACTATGAGCCAGGTCATTATTCATGGCCTGACTGCAACCTCCCACAGATTCTCCCATGGGAGGAGAACAAAGAGGGGGACATTGCTGTGTGGTTATCTTTCCAGAGACTTCTCCTCAGTCATTCTGTGTGGGGATGAGGTCACCAACTTTGCAAAACAGCCCCTGGGGCCTACCCACAAATTTGCATAGACTCCAGGGGATCCCCTGAAAATCAGAGATTTCAGCACAGAGGCCCCATGCCTTTGCAAGTGCTCCTACCAATTCTTTGTGAGTACAGCTGCAATGGAGCTACATTGAAAGGGACTGGCCTGAAAGTGGCTGACACAGGTCCCAAACCTTTTAAACAGGGACTGCTAAGGTAGAAAGGGACCTAGCCCCAGGCTGTATTACCTTTCCACTCTGATCTCCATAGGTCTGGTACAGGAGACAATGTGCCTCTCACCCAGCCTTGTCCTCAGCCCAGTCCACCATCCATCTACTCTCCAAGCAGGGCTCCCCAGACCTGCAGAGAGCCCTCTGCAAAGCTAACTCTGCTTTGTAACAAGGGAAGGGGAGGATCTGCACTTGGAACTTTGTATCAGGTCCTCACTTTTTATTGCCCTTTCTCCATCTCTGGTCCCTGTAGACAGTGGGAGTTATACCTGCATCAGGTCTGAGCAAAAAATATTAATTATAATTATCATTATTTTATTATATTTATTTATTTAACGAATGAGTACGGATCTCAGGATTCCCTTGTATGTAAGTTCATCAGGAATCCACAGAATTACATAGAAACAAAGTATATTACTTTTATCTCAGTGTTCTTTTCATTCAGGAAATCTCGTTGATTTAAGTTAGAATGAACTGATAGATCAGGCATATTCAGATCATGCTGGCTATGACTGTGCCTGAAGTATTTGCCTCTGAACTATTTATCTCTAAGTCCTTCAGCACTGCAATTTGTATCTGTGGTTTAAAACTATATGCTCCATATTTCCTCACTTTTCTCTCCATATCCATTTCTGGGCCAGAGATCCTTCACTGGTATAAATTGTTATAGCTTAATTGATATCAATGAATCTAACACCACTTTATACCAGCTCTGGATCGGACTGTCTGTAACTTATACTATTCATTTTCATGACACAGCATGTGAGGTTTCCGCAGCCAGTCAAAAGTAAACATCAGTAGTTTGACACAGGTAATCACAGACTAATCCATGAATTTAAAGGGTCTGCATATGTGTCCTTATGTTATTCTGCTGCTTGAATAAGTTCTCCCTTCTATCATTTGACCCACAAGCTCTATACCACCTCACTTTTCCCAGAGGTCCCAAATTGCGGTTGCTTGTCTAAGCAATGAAGAAACAGCATACACTCTCCTTATGCTGACCCAAACATGTTTATTTAGGGGTTTAGTTGTGCAATCTATATACTTTGCACCTCCCTTGGCAGCTGTAGTAGACTTAAATCTTGAGTTTGCTTTAATTTCTCACACTCACTTGGGAGGTTAGGCTCACTTGGGTGGTTAGGTCACACTTACTTGGGAGGTTGATTCTCATTCTGGATTCCCTCCAAACCCAATCTGCCTCTCTTTTTAGGGCTGGGCTGCAGCTGCAAACAGAATGTACGTCTGCAGAGTACTCTCTGAAAATAGTTGTCTTTGTTGTGACTAAGATATTCAGATCTTTTTTCAGTAGCACCCTTATTTGATTGACTGATGTGCCTGCAAGTTATTTTTGAATCTGAGTTATTTCTATTTCTGATGTAAGATTTTAGAAGCTGTATAATTGCTAAGCCCACTCTTTTATTTGATAATACTTTTAATCTAAAATTGGGAGTAAAGTGTGTTGTTGTTGCAAAGTCTGTATGTTTCAGAAATATTGATGGTCACAACCAGACTATGGGCGTCTACCTTGCATATTACATTACATTGCCTAGAGGCACAACAAGCAAACATTATGCCCTCCTGCACTAGCACTAGAAATCCTTTTTAGGTCCCTTCTTTCTTTCCTGTTAGAAAAACACAGGACTGTTCAATAACTCTTTCTGTGTCAGATTCTCAAAAGGTAAAGGGATAATATGTGTCACTAATGTTATCTGTGTGAGTTTAACAGCAATGGCTTTTGATGGGCTGTATTAAAATT
The DNA here is from genome assembly GCF_025201925.1 of Gopherus flavomarginatus. Classification (NCBI taxonomy): domain Eukaryota; kingdom Metazoa; phylum Chordata; order Testudines; family Testudinidae; genus Gopherus; species Gopherus flavomarginatus. Next base: position 330,976,271 of record NC_066617.1, read on the forward strand.
GTACAGATTTTGTCACGAAGTTATTAGAGTTTGATATGGATCATTCACGTGCATCAGCTAGGCTCTTAGTCCTCATATAAAAATAATTATAAATACATATTAAAATAATCACAAAATGGTACATATTACTACATATGGGATTTTTTTTAACAACAGTGAAAGGAAATTTCAGATGAAAAGCTGGTAACTAAATGCTGCCCGAATGAAAAGATAGGTGGTATTTTACTATTTGATAATCTCCAAAAATATGTGAGTGTGTGATCACAATTCTAAAAATGTACAGGAGATTAGAACACCAGCTTAAATGGGTCTATTTTCACTTTGAAATGAAAAGCTGGAATGATCAGACTGAAAAGTTATTCCCAACCACTTAACTTGACCAATCAAAATAACCTCCTGCATGAGTTGGAAATTTGGAAAATAAAATCAAAATAAACCTCTAGCTTTATATGAGTTTCTTTTTAGCACTATAAACGTCTCTCAAAGAAACCTCTTAGCACCCAAATACAGGTGCTGCATTGACCATTACTGTAGCTTCACAAGGATCAACTGAAACCCAGGATGATGTCAGTTTTAATGCAGTTCTTCACATTCCAAAAAGTTGGGATGTAGAGAATATTATGCATATTTTATTCTCTTTATATTATTATTCTTGTTAGAAATATCAACCATAATGAAGGCTGGCATTTTACTGTTAGTAAACTGGGGGAGTGTATATTATAGGCAGAGCTACCTACTCTACCTGGGTGCCCAACACATCCCATTAAAATACCCTATTTTCAGTTGCTTGTGATATTTCCGACTTGCCTGTTGAAGTTGAAATTTTCCATGCTGGGTGTCTGCTTTGGGTTGAATATTTTTGGAAAGTTTCAGAAAAAATGGCCCAGCCATTTCCAAGAATGAGATTTGGGAGAAATATGTTGTTTTGCACGTTAAAAAAAACCAACCTCTTACAACCTTTTCACTGGGAAATTCTACCAAATCCCATGCTTTGGAGCAGGGACCAGAAATATTGGCCGGGGTGGTGGTATCAAGGATGTACCTTTTGCTGTAGCTGTGTAAAAGGCTTCCAATTGGCCACGATATAAGATTTTGAAAAAATCTCAGTTCTCATATACTCAGTGGAGACTTTGAGTTTTGCTGCTAAATTCTCCAAAGATCTGTACTGGGAATGCTCCATCCCAGGGCTGCAGGGTTGAACCAGACTTTCTCTGCAACTGGTCTTCCAAGCTACGAGGAGTTACTCTGGCACCAGGCATTAGGACCTAGAGTAGGGAGACTGTTTATCCTGTGTTCTTAATGTCCTGGCTAGCATCCAGGTAGCATAGAGGTGGATGTATCTTTACAGGAATGCAGAAGGTATAAGTTCCAGACCTGGAAAGGAAGGTCCCATATAACATATAGTGGAGAATAGTCCATGTAGGTGACTTTCTTTACCTTCAGTAAGTGTTACCGTCTCTGATAAAAACCAGTCTTTATTTCTGGTAGTCACATCTCAAGAGTAATTTTGAGCTGTGATAGTATATTTCTTTTTAGTTAATTACATTGCTCTTACAAATAATTAACAGTTGGAAGAATGTATTACAGCAGTGCCTGCATGCTCCAATAGAGATCAGGGTCTTATTGTACTGGGCATTTCACAATATATATTGCCCCAAATATCTTACAATATAGAAAGACAAAGGCAGGATACAACAAACAAGCCAAATGGTCAGGTTGATGATAGGCACATATCTTGTTAGTTCCTTTTTACCCTCAGGACAAGTAATATAGAAAAGAGGCATTGGAGAGCCATCAATATATAGAAATTTTAATATACATTATACATTATACCTAAAGCTATTATGTACTGTGTGCATTTGTTTCTTTAAAAATAAGTGCACATCCACTATACCCAACAGCATTTCAACCTAACCATTAGTAGTTGGCTGTTTTCTTGTAGACGTCAGAGAAGAAGTGGATCGTGGGGAGGGACCTGGAACACCTGTTATTACACAGAGTTTCATTCATGAAGCTTCAGCTAACCTTGAATCCTCAGGTACTTCTTTCCAGTTAGGAATAGCTATGTTTCTTAGTAAAAACTCTCTCTCAGGCCTCACTGAAATACATGCTAATAGATCAACATGGCACATGATAATTAGAAACCTGTATAAATGATGACAGGCTATGGGATCTATTTTAGTCTTTAGTCACATGGAGAAAACCATTCTAAGATATTATTTTACTCTTGTTTTATGAAGGTAGTTTTTTCAGCAGTATCAGATTATTTATGTTGCCATATTTTTCTGTGGTCTTACTTCACAGATTTTCATACCATTTAATGATCAAACAGAAAACTCACTTTTATCAACTTATAAATTTAAACATAGCCCAAATAAAATGCAGATAAATAACACCAGCATAGTAATTATCTTTAAAAAAAATAGAAATAGGATTTTTAACATTCCTTACATCCTGCTAGGAACAAAAATAGCTTACATACCGATCTGTAAACTAAGGAAGAAAATCTGGTGGGATGGGGGATGAGGACCTTGTACAAGAGTGAAATAGACCGTGCTGAATTGGAACATGGTGAAAAACATACTCCTCAAGAGTAAAGGAGATTAGAAGCATCTTTCACATTGACCAAGCCTGCCTACATCCAGCCATAATAAATGTTTCAGTAGCAGAGGTTGACCATAATAAGTGTTTTTGCAGGCTTAAAGCCAAACCTGAAACAGGGCTCTGTAGGGCTTTGTCCAATTTCTTAATTTAAAAATGCAGTATTCGTTTTAAAAATATATTTTTAGCCATACCAGTGCAGCTTTGTTGCACTAAAAATATGCTTTTTACTTTCCTAAATGTTTGATAAACTTCCAGGTTTATTAAAGCAATGTAACAGAGACATCAAATGATGCTATCCCCCCCTCCGGTTTTAAGATGAAGATTGCCATAGAGTATGTTCTTTACTTTTTAAAATATCAAAAAGTAGTTAGCTGGTTTTAAATATAAGGTCCTATTTTACCATAAAGCTTTAAGGAGAACTTCCCTTTGAGTTCCAAAGGGACATTTTGCTAAAAACCTGTTAGCAGAATAGGGTCTATAGAATGCACCAAATTCTTCTTTCCTGCTTACCCTCCTCACTCTGGCTTTTATTTTTCACTTGGGAGAGCAACTCTCACAGACTCACTGTTGCCTAGTGGTTAAAGCAGGAGACTGGGAGTCAGTACTCCTGGGTCTGTCTATTGCTGCTGAATTGCTGTGTGACACTGGGCAGATATCCTAAACTTCTCACTGCCTCAGATTACTCGCTGTAAAACGAGTACAAGAATATTCATCTACCCCTTCATTGGGGCTTTTAATTTTTAATTTTTGTCTTATATTTAGATTGCAAGCTCTTTGAGACAGGGACTATCTGTGTTCGTACAGCACCTTGCGAAACAGCATCCTGGTCCATCACTGGGACTCCATCCTAAGCACTATATCAATGCAAATAATATATAAGAATAAGTAAAAATAAAAATGGGGCAGCTGAGGGTTTGTCCTGACACAAGTGAACTCTCAAATGATGCAAAACTGGTAACTCTGTCTCTGTGTCACCCACTCATCCCACACACACACCTTGGCTGGCCTGGAATCAGGGGAGTGGAAGGGTAGCTTAGAGTCACCTTTCACCTGCATTGTGTATAAAGGTGAGGACTGGCTCCACTACTTGCAAAGTCTTTTGAGCTCTTTGGCTCACGGGTTCTATGCAAGTATGAAGAACCGTTATTCATATTTTTAAAAAATTCATATAGCAAATACAGGCTTGTAACTGTCTGGATTGCATTGTATTCTATTTAGGAAGCTTATTGAAGCCATGAAATGTGTATCTTACAGTGCCATAGGCTTGTATCTGTAGCCAAGATACTGTCTTTTCAAATAAATAGTAGATTTATTATAGTTTATGAAGGTAATTCCTATTCATAACAAGTAGAAAGAGAGGCTCTATATTAATAAGACATAGGTTTTACAAACAGAGCAATTATTTTAAATCTCTGTAAGTTGTAGAATTGTATTTAAAGGTGAAACAAGACATTAGAGAGAACTCCACTAAGATGTTTGGCCTTTGGTAACCATAATGGGAATGGGTCCTATTGCCTCTTCTTGTGGATGTACTCACAGGAGGTTCTGAAGTGTACAAATGCGGGAGATACTGAAGTTACATGTGTGGAGTCTTCCCCTGGATTGCTTTATCAGAAGCAGAATTTGCCCCACCACTGAACTGGCCCTAGTTGGCTAGATCACTGGGCTCAACAGGTAGTGATTAATGGCTCCGTGTCTAGTTGGCAGCTGGCATCAAGCGGAGTGCCCCAAGAGTCGGTCCTGGGGCTGGTTTTGTTCAATATCTTCATTAATGATCTGGAGGATGGTATGGACTGCACCCTCAACAAGTTTGCAGATGACACTAAACTGGGATGAGTAGTAGACACGCTGGAGGGTAGAGATAGGATACAGAGGGACCTAGACAAATTAGAGGATTGGGCCAATCTGTGACCTTATAGTCCATTCATCCAGCTCATACTTCTTTAACTTGCTGGCATGAATACTGTGGAAGACCATATCAAAAGCTTTACTAAAGTGAAGGAATAACACATCCACTGCTTTCCCCGCATCCACAGAGCCAGTTATCTAGCCATAGAAGGCAATTAGGTTAGTCAGGCATGACTTGCCCTTGGTGAATCCATGCTGACTGTTCCTGATCACTTTCCTCTCCTCTAAGTGCTTCAGAATTGATTCCTTGAGGACCTGCTCCATGATTTTCCCAGGGACTGAGGTGAGACTGACTGTCCTGTAGTTCCCTGGGTCCTCCTCCTTCCCTTTTTAAAAGATGGGCCCTTCATTAGCCTTTTTCAAGTCATCTGGGACCTCCCCCGATTGCCATGATTTTTCAAAGATAATGTCCAATGGCTCTGCAATCCCATCCGCCAGCTCCTTTAGCACCCTCAGATGCAGTGCATCTGGCCCCATGGAGTTGTGCTCATCCAGCTTTTCTAAATAGTCCTGAACCACTTCTTTCTCCACAGAGGGCTCGTCACCGCCTCCCCATGCTGTGCAGCCCAGTGCAGTATTCTGGGAACTGACCGTGTTCATGAAGACAGAGGAAAAAAAAGCATTGAGTACATTAGCTTTTTTCCACATCCTCTGTCACTAGGTTGCCGCCCCCATTCAGTAAGGGGCCCACACTTTTCTTGACCTTCTTCTTGTTGCTAACATAACTGAAGAAACCCTTCTTGTTACTCTTAACATCCATTGCGAACTGCAACTCCAAGTGTGATTAGGCCTTCCTGATTTCACTCCTGCATGCCTGAGCAATATTTTTATATTCCTCCCTGGTCATTTGTCTGATCTTCCAATTCTTGTAAGCTTCTTTTTTGTGTTTAAGATCAGCAAGGATTTCACTGTTAAGCCAATCTGGTCGCCTACCATATTTACTATTCTTTCTACGCATCGGGATGGTTTGTTCCTGAAAACTCAATAAGGATTCTCTAAAATACAGCTAGCTCTCCTGGACTCCTTTCCCTCTCATGTTATTCTCCCAGGGGATCCTGCCCATCAGTTGCCTGAGGGAGTTAAAGTCTGCTTTTCTGAAGTCCAAGGCCCGTATTCTGCTGCTCTCCTGTCTTCCTTGTATCAGGATCCTGATCTTGACCATCTCATGGTCACTGCCTCACTGGTTCCCATCCACTTTTGCTTCCCCTAATAATTCCCCTACTGATGCTATAGTGCTTTGCACCATGTGTTGTCCTTTACACCCATGCTGTATTAGGATTGGGTAGCATTTCCCTTTGCACAGTGCTGCACGATGACACAAGGTGCATGGCAGAGGGGATTTAGGCCCTTTGTGCCTTGTTTTCTAACAAGCTGCTGCTGTTTCTGATAAGGTTGCTAGATTTGGTGTAAGAACACCAACTCAAGCAGTAGTTCTTAGTTGAGTAAGTTGTATAAATAGCTCTCTTCCAGCTTAATGTAAGTGCCATTGTGCTATTGAACAACAGAGCAAATAAGTGGCAGGAATAGATGAATACTTAAGTAACAAAGATGTTGCTTTTCATTCTAATGTCCCTAATCATGAACAATTGAGAGAAAAACAGAAAGTATCTGAAATACTGCATACAGAATATGAAGTGTTTTTAAGTTATCTATGAGCACTCAGGATGTCTTCTTTAAGCATTTTGCTATTATAAAAGATGACCTTTTACATAATACTGCTGCAGCAGCTAAAGCTAAATTATTCCATTACTTCAAGGTTTGCAACTCTTTATTTACAAGGAGCTAAAAAAAATCCACTGAATCCAATGAAAAAATATAAAAAGAACTTTATTTTTTGAGAAAGGGATGCTGCCGTGTTCACACTATCATGCCACATTGGTGTTGGGTTATTTTTCTGTTGCTTATTTGTATATTTTTTCTAAATGGAGGTTCAACATTACAAAGCCTTTATCTATGAAATGTTCCATTTTTAGCAACAGCTTTCTGTGCTTCGTGGATGACCTGAAATTTCTTAAGAGACCCTTCCCACCCACATAATAGTATGCACAACATGACATGTGCTAGAAGAGATTAGGGAAGCAGCTGCTGAGGCCCAGCAGCCAATAGCCACCAGCTACTGCCACAATATTATTTCTGAAGCCTAAGTCATCTCTAACCCTGAGCTCAGATTGATCTCCCAGAGCACGTCTTATTTTATAAAACAACAGATTCCTCTGGGGAAAGTAAGGTTGAGGTGTTTTTTTTTGCTGGAACATAGTTTCCATATTGTATATCACAGCTAAAGAATTAATTACAGGGGTTTCTGCTCACTGGCCCGACAGCCTTTTTCCTTCCTTCCTTTGCATTTTATTTCCAATTGTACATTGCAAAGCCATTAGTACAGAAATATTCTTGGCTGAAATAGCTTCATTTTACCCTGCTATCATCACTTCCTCCTGGACTTGGGGAGCAGAGTAGAACCACTCAACCATTCCTGGGTGAAATTCCATCCCAGGTCGGTGCATGTATAGTTTAGTTAGCAATCCCTTCCCTTCAATGACTGCTGTGTCATGGCCAGACCCTGCGTGGGGACACAGCCATGTAGTTTGTTTGCAGATGAGCCAGGGAGAGTGAATGTCTGTGAACTTCCAGCCCACTCATGGACTAACATACTGCTTACTGTGATTAAGGATGGCAGAATTGGTTCCTTGTCTGGTAGTATGATTTTTTTCCCTCTAAAAATATTTTAAAACATCTCTAATTAAAAAGGGATGTTGCTATAACACAGTAATAATGGACATTTTAAAGCAAAAGTTACAAGAAAAAAATCTGGAGTTTTTCATTTTCCATGTTGGTTCATTATTGATTGTAATGGCTCGTCACATATGTTGGTGACACTTGTTTCATGGTCTTTTCTGGTCATCATATCCACAAACTACACAACCATTTCAATTATACCCACTGAGTTGGCAAGAATGGTGACCCTTCCCCTTCAAACTGAGCCTGGGTTTCTGTTTAACTGCCCAAACTCAGTAGGATCATGTTTCCATTGCAAATAATGTTTAATGGTCCTGGTAACCCAGAGTTACAATAATATGAAATATGAAACTCACAAGATCTTGTGGCAGGCATGAAACTAATCTGTGTCACATCTGCCCATTTACATTTCAATGCATTGCTGTCTGCATAGTTTTATTCAAAAGAGAGAGAAAGCACTGAGTATATCAAAGTGAAATGCACTCAAATGTGTTACTTATGTTTCATGCAATTTTTAGGGTAAGTTACAAAGATGGTGGCTGTGTGGCACTTCTTTCCATTTACAGCACTGTGCATCATTATGGCTCAGTTGCCCCATCTGTCAGATGGAGATAACGATCCCCTCATTCTTTGAGGTCTATTGATGAAAAATATATATCAGAGATGGCGATTGATTATTATTGTCAGAACACCCAGACTATTCTCTGTTATGGAGCAATACTGAAACCGTATCAACTGAGCTGAATAATATAGAACCCCTGTCTGCTTAGTTCCGTGACTGCCTTTTCCATTACAAATCCATGCTTTTTTCTGCTAGGTAATGCAGTGGTGCATATATCTCTGCTTACTGCCATGATACTCAATATGTAGCTCTTAGGCTGCATCTGGCTGTTCATAGCTCTGTGCACAGCACTCTGAGCAAAGCACTGCTTGGAGCCCTGGTGATGATGAGGCATTGAAGTCTTGAGGAAAGCTGACAATTTAAAACAAAGCCACAGACAGAGACAGGCATGTGGGTGGCAGTGGCATGGACAGAAACAGACTTTTCAAGGCTCAAAACTGGTGACAGACTTCAAAGGCTCGATCTCTCACTGAGTCATCAGTAAGGTTGCACCTATTATAACATTTATGTGGCTGTTTTGGTGAACAAACTGATGATTGCTTTGCAGTAGTCTAAGCTGCTGCCTTACAAATAAACTTCTTTTGTGCATTTACAGTGTATTCCAAATTATTTTTCATGTTTCTGTGGCTGCTGAAGGTTGCAGCTCAGTTACTGATGATGAGGTCAAAGGTGCTTTCAAGCTCAGCCCTCAGCTGGGGGAAGCAATGTGCTCTACTGGTCCCTGAGTGACAGTTCCTCCTGGAGGTTCCCAATGACCAGAGGAAGGGTGTCTGCTGAAACCTATCTCCATAGGGTGCAGTATAACCCCCTTATGGACCTGAACAGCTCTGCTGGTTGCGCATAGGAAGTATAAGGACATGGGACCATGTCTTTTCTATGCTCAAGCAGTTCTTTCGCTCTGGGCAGAACAAAATGGCCTCCTGCACCTTTCAGGGGTTGTCTCCTTTTGCCCTCTACTCCATGTATCCACAGAGCAGCAGAACCCAGCCTGGCCCTATGTAAATAGTACAGATTCCATTGTCTCACTGGCATGCACTGTGAAAATTGCAATGGGTCTATCAAGGTTTATAATCACACAGCATGTGAAAGAATTAGCATCACTAAGCCTCACTGTTCCTTTCAGTGAAATGTTGATTTAGACATGTTTCCTTTCTTTGCATGTTTCCTTTGAGGAGATTGTCTTTCTCTAGTTGACTGAGTTAAGTGTCCTGTTGCCTTTGTGGAAGTCTCTCTCTCTCTGTAAAGAGTATCCCAACTTTCTTTTGTTTCCAAAATTGCATCCTCCGCTACAGCTATCCCTCTATGGGCATTCTGCTCTCATGGATGGAATGATGCTTCTTTTGAATCCTAAACAGGAAAAGCCAAAATCTACTGTTTAGTTCTTTCTTTCTGCTCATCCATTAGTCTTCCATAACTGTTCAGTGTGCCAGCCATGGGGGCCAAGGTTAGATTGTGATTTGGCCTATACACATATGCAAGTGAGTTAGGGGGATTTAGCATGTCTTAAAGCTTCTGCACAGGCTATTTGAACCCCAGGTCCAGGTGCTTAGAAGTCAGCAGACACCACATGCCTGTATACTCCACTCAAGAGCAAGGAAGCATGGCGTAGGTTGACGAGGCCAGAGAATGGATGGAGCTTCAGCTCCATAACCTCCCCACACCATTGACCAGCACTGGGTGTCTTGTAATTTTCTGCTGGAATGGGCCATTAGTAAATGATTTCCCTCTCCACAGAGTGAAGAGACGAAGGGGTGGAATTGTCCCTCAGAAGTGTCTCAATAAACAAACCAAAAAGCAATTTGCAAAAATGTTCAGGGAAAAATAAAAATGTGTTGAACAATTGACTATTATGTATTTGTATTACCGTAGCACCTCAGAGCTCAGTAATTGTGCTAGGCGCTGTACAGACACAGACCAAAAAAGGCAGTCAGTCCTTGCCACAAAGAGCTTACAGTCTAAGTATAAGACACAACACAACTAGCCATTCCCCTGTCCCTGTGATGTTTTCAACTAATGTACACATTACTTACAAAACAATGGTAGAGATTTTCCTCAAATGATCCCAAAAAAACCAACAACCCCTTCTGGACTGAGATCCAAGCATGGAGGGAACCTCGAATCATAGAATCATAGAATATCTGAGTTGGAAGGGACCTCAGGAGGTCATCTAGTCAAGCCCCCTGCTCAAAGCAGGACCAATCCCCAACTAAATCATCCCAGCCAGGGCTTTATCAAGCCTGACCTTGAAAACCTCTAAGGAAGGAGATTCCACCACCTGTATTTGTATTACCGTAGCACCTCAGAGCCCAGTAATTGTGCTAGGCGCTGTACAAACACAGACCAAAAAAGGCAGTCAGTCCTTGCCACAAAGAGCTTACAGTCTAAGTATAAGACACAACACAACTAGCCATTCTCCTGTCCCTGTGATGTTTTCAACTAATGTACACATTACTCACAAAACAATGGTGGAGATTTTCCTCAAATGATCCCAAAATAACCAACAACCCCTTCTGGACTGAGACCCAAGCATGGAGGAAACCTCGAATCATAGAATCATAGAATATCTGAGTTGGAAGGGACCTCAGGAGGTCATCTAGTCCAGCCCCCTGCTCAAAGCAGGACCAATCCCCAACTAAATCATCCCAGCCAGGGCTTTATCAAGCCTGACCTTGAAAACCTCTAAGGAAGGAGATTCCACCACTTCCCTAGATAACCCATTCCAGTGTTTCACCACCCTCCTAGTGAAAAAGTTTTTCCTAATATCCAACCTAAACTCCTCCACTGCAACTTGAGACCATTACTCCATGTTCTGTCATCTGGTACCACTGAGAACAGTCTAGATCCATCCTCTTTGGAATCTCCTTTCAGGTAGCTGAAATCAGCTATCAAATCCCCCCTTATTCTTCTTTTCTGCAGACTAAACAATCCCAGTTCCTTCAGCCTCTCCTCATAAGTTATGTGCTCCAGCCCCCTAATCATTTTTATTGCCCTTTGCTGGACTCTTTCCAATTTTTCCACATCCTTCTTGTAGTGTGGGGCCCAAAACTGGACACAGTATTCCAGATGAGGCCTCACCAATGTCAAATAGAGGGGAATGACCACTTCCCTCAATCTGCTGTCAATGCCCCTACTTCTACTGACCAAAATGCCGTTAGCTTTCTTGGCAACAAGGGCACACTGTCGACTCATATCCAGCTTCTCATCCACTGTCATCCCTAGGTCCTTTTCTACAGCACTGCTGCCTAGCCATTCCTTAGTCTGTAGCCGTGCATGGAATTCTTGCATCCTAAGTGCAGGACTCTGCACTTGTCCTTGTTGAATCTCATCAGGCTTCTTTTGGCCCAATCCTCTAGTTTGTCTAGTTATCTCTGTATCCTATCCCTACCCTCCAGCATATCTACAACTCCTCCCAGTTTAGTGTCATCTGCAAACTTGCTGAGAGTGCAGTCCACGCCATCCTCCAGATCATTAATGAAGACATTGAACAAAACCGGCCCCAGGACTGACCTTTGGGGCACTTTGTTTGTTACCAGCTGCCAACTAGACATGGAGCCATTGATCACTAACCGTTGAGCCTGACCATCTAGCCAGCTTTCTAGCCACCTTATAGTCCATTCATCCAGCCCATACTTCTTTAACTTGCCAACAAGAATACTGTGGGAGACCGTAACAAAAGCTTCCACTTCTTTCCCCTCATCCATAGACCCAGTTATTTCCTCATAGAAGGCAATTAGGTTAGTCAGGCATGACTTGCTTTTGGTGACTCCATGCTGACTGTGATGATGAGAATGTTTTAAAAAATAATTAAGAGCTAGTGATAGCAAAGGGTTTTAACAGACTTCCTTTCCTAACTTTAATTATAGTGTTTATAGTAAAGCACTCAGAATAAGAGAGAATGAAGGAGCTGCCTGCCGAAAACTTGAAGCTTGTTGCAGGCTTGTTAATGAGCTAAGCAGAGACACCTGGTGCAGGGAGAGGACCTCAAGCAGCTGGTTCCTTATAAGAGAGCTGAAGCAGTTCCGTAAGAGGCCTGACTCCAGGAAGTCTACAGGGAAGCCAATTCCGAGCAGAGCAGCTGCAAGCTGAATCTCAGGGTGGGTCACCTCTTAAGAACTCATTAAAAAAGACTCTATGAAGGAACTCTTTTTCTCATCCAGGCTCTGAGGACAGAGCCAGGCCTCAGGACAGATTTTGAGGACTTTGAGTTATTTGTCTGAATAAAACCAGACCCCAACAAGGATGGTGACTGGATGATCAAGTGTGTGAAGTCTCTGGAAAAGGGCCTGGAAGAGGGAGAATAAAGGGCAGTGCAGTTGTAACCCACACACCTTCTGGGTGTGGTGTTCTGTCCCATCTGGTGGTACCGAGACCACTTAAAGAGAGAGACAAAATGAGTCTGCTCTACAGCCTTAGCTAATAGCCTGTTGGTTTTTGGCTCATGTACTAAGCTCCATAGGCCCAGATTTGATCCTGCGCACTGATGACTGGGGTCTGTCGGCATTACACAGTGCAGAGGCACCTCAGCCAAGAGAAGGTGCATGGGGGTGGCCAACTCATTTACACACACTTTCCTCTTCATTAATAAAAGAGGAACCAAAATTACAGTGAATACTTATTTTCCAAGACAGAAGTTACTTTCCTCAGAAAAAAAAAATTCCTTAATATATGCAAAAATTCTCATTTGGACACTTTCTTATGACTGTTATAGTCACAGATAAAGAGGTGAAGCTACAGGGCAGTAGCAGCCCCTCTTTGTATTATGAAGGAATTGTCCTTATTTTCCTTGCCCTCAGTACACTGTTCATCATTAAGTAACAATCCTGGAATCCCTCAACAGCTGTACAAAGTCCTTATTATCCCACTCGCAGAGACCGAATATTTTGACACTCCTTCTCAAACAGGTGGAATGCAACCAAGTGCAGTCCAAGACCTCTGTTGGCATCCTATAAGATACTGCTATTTTCTATCTTCCTTCCTCTCCCTTGTAATTTTATTAGTCTCAGCTACAATGATTACACTGAAATTAGCTATCTATCTCTCCAGATTTCTATTTATACTCTTCACCATATCTCCACAGCGCATCCATACTCATCCCTCTCTACCTCTCTGCCTGCATTGACCGTGTAAACTTGTGCTTTTTCCATTCCATTTCTATTCTATTCTCTTTGTCGCCACCTCCCTCTGCCAAAAATCTATGGCTTTGGTGTCATCTTTGACCTGTAAATCTCCTCCTCCAGACACTTCTTACATTTATATATGTCAATCTTCTTCACAGCAGGCCTCCTCAGCTGAAATACTCATCCATATCTCCATATCTTCTTGCTCCATTCTCTATACCTTCTGAAGACCCTCTGTACTGCCTAGTGCAATGACTTCCTCTTTATCTGACTATGCTAGTATACCACTGCTGTTTAAGATCTTTCTCCTCTGTAGCTACTACCATCAGTAAAAGCCTTCTCTGTCTAACTTCATCATCAGCTCTGCATTTCATTTCACACCTTACCTGAAAAGATTTCCCCCTTGCCTAGGTGCATTCCCCTCTACTAAATATACAGAAATGGATTATTAATTTCTAATGCTGCATGAACCAACGCAACAAACACTCCCCACAGTTTGAATCACATCATCATTGAACCTTCAGATAAAAGAGACCCAAGATTTAATACCAAATGAAAAGCCTCATCCACACCTATCACTTCCTCCTCTCACCAACAGAAATTTCCTGATCACTGCAGCAAATTATATTGTCCCAAACTGAAAAATGCAGAGCTGCAACTAAAGTGCCTGTTATAACAGGAGAGTGGATTCAGGGGCGGCTCCAGGCCCCAGCACGCCAAGCGCGTGCTTGGAGCGGTGTGCCGCGGGGGGTGCTTTGCCGGTCGCTGGGAGGGTGGCAGGCAGGGTGCCTTCGGCAGCATGCCTGCGGAGGGTCCGCTGGTCCCGCGGCTCCACCAAAACCTTGGGACCAGCGGACCCTCCGCAGGCACGTCTGCGGGAAGTCAACCAGAGCCACGGGACCGGCAACCGGCAGAGCGCCCCCCGGCGGCATGCCGCCATGCTTGAGGTGGCAAAATGTCTAGAGCTGCCCCTGGTGGATGGGAGGATGATCATCTCATTCTACAGCCACTTTCAAGGTTTCAAATTTTGCTTCCATTCCACAGTCAAACAAACCAACCTCTTCTGAACATTTCACAAAAATGGAATTGTATCAAAACATCTGACACCTGTTGTTTGAGATTGAGAAAGAGGAGTTTTTCATGATAGTATGATACCACTCAGTATATGTGATACTGATTAATTAAATTAATTAATTATCACTCAGTCTACCTCCCATTCAGAACTGCATACAAACAGTTTGGACATATGAAATGGAACTCAACCCTCAAAATGTATGGTCATGAAGTTTTGTATCCATACTGTCAAGTAGATGTAAAATATGCCAAAATGCATTCCCATCACATATTTGAAATGCATTCCTAGATACCCTGTTACTGTATGCATTAGATACTCCTGAAGGATTCTGTGCCAAAAAAATTAAGATTCTGCACACAATATTAAAATTCTGCAAACTTCTGCATATGTTATCAAAATAACAATATAATTACACCATTTTCAATTATTTGCTAACAAGTATTTTGAATACATTGCCAAAATAATTGAAAATGGTATGAGTATATTGTTGTTGTGTTTCTGTGATATTTTGACAATTAAAATATGCAGAACTTTAAATGTTTTGGTGCAGAATTCCCTCAAGAGTACTAGAGTTCTGTGTGGTGCAATTTGGGTGCGAGCAGCTTAGTGGGGGGTCGGGGTGTGGGGTGGGGGAATCTCGATGCACAGGGGCTCAGTGTGGGGTTCTGGGTGCAGTGGAAATTGGACTCTGCAGGGGAGCTCATGTGAAGGTGATTAGAATCATAGAATCATAGAATATCAGGGTTGGAAGGGACCTCAGGAGGTCATCTAGTCCAACCCCCTGCTCAAAACAGGATCAGTCCCCAATTAAATCATCCCAGCCAGGGCTTTGTCAAGCCAGACCTTAAAAAACACTACGGAAGGAGATTCCACCACCTCTCTGGGTAACCCATTCCAGTGCTTCACTACCCTCCTAGCGAAAAAGTTTTTCCTAATATCCAACCTAAACCTCACCCACTGCAACTTGAGACCATTACTCCTTGTTCTGTCTTCTGGTACCACTGAGAACATCCTCTTTGGAACCCCCTTTCAGGTAGCTGAAATCAGCTATCAAATCCCCCCTCTTCTCTTCTACAGACTAAACAATTCTAGTTCCCTCAGCCTTCTCCTTCCCTCACCCTGATTAGGGTGTCAGCACCCTAATCATTTTTGTTGTCCTCCGCTGGACTCTTTCCAATTTTTCCACATCCTTCTTATAGTGTGGGGCCCAAAACTGGACACAATATTCCAGATGAGGCCTCACCAGTGCCGAATAGAGGGGAATGATCACGTCCCTCGATCTGCTAACAATGCCCCTACTTATACATCCCAAAATGTTGTTAGCCTTCTTGGCAACACGGGCACACTGTCGACTCATATCCAGCTTCTCGTCCACTGTAACCCCTAGGTCCTTTTCTGCAGAACTGCTACCTAGCTATTCGGTCCCTAGTCTGTAGCAGTGCATGGGATTCTTCCGTCCTAAGTGCAGGACTCCGCACTTGTTCTTGTTGAACCTATGGCTCAGTGGGGGGCACGGGGGATGGGATGGGGAGGGCTTGGGAGAGTAGGGGGTCAGGGTCCTGCTGGTTGGGGCTCAGTGGGGTGAGGTCCAGATATGGGGGGGCTCCTGATGCAGGGAGTGAGGCTCAGTGGGGTGAGGGTTTGGGGGGCTCCTAATGCAGAGGGGCTTGGTGGGGGGGCGTTGTGCAGGTGAGGGAAGGGATCACTGTACAGGGAGCTGCTGCCCCTGTCTGCCCAACCCCTGTGCCTACATACCCCCTGCAACCAACTCTCGCACCGAGCCTCACCTGCACCTGGACACCCCCCCTCCAGCCTCAACTCCCCATCCCCATGATGCAGAGCTTCCTGCAGCCAGGGGAAGTTTCTGGGGCTTGATTTGACCCAGCCCTGGCTGCTCCATGTTGAGGAGGTGGAACTTTCTCACCATCCTCCTCCCACCCCAGCTGAGACTAATGTCCCTGGGCCACCAGGGCATCCACAGGCCCCCTCCCAAGTGATTTACCTGCTGCCAGAATAGACTTATCTCAGGGGCTGAGGAGGGATGAGTGAGTACTGGTGCAGCTTCTCTTTGTTTCCCCACAGAAACCATTTTCTGCAAGGAAGCAAAGGGAATCTGTGGGAGGGGGGCATTTTTCTGCTGCACCGCAGGGGTGCAGAATTTCCCCAGGAGTAATTAGAGATGCCTAGAAAAATGGACATATTGGACCAGTTTTACACCAGCTTAGAACCTGGTCCATCATCTTTACGGCCTTGATTCAGGAAAGCCTGAAAGCATGTGCCTAAATTAAAGTCAACAGGACTTAAGCATCCGATTAAGTGTTTCCCTAAATATTTTAATATATTAAAATGGATTTAAAAATAACTATGGAAATTCTGAAGTAGAAGTTTGCATCTGTTTTAAAGAGTGCACTATACATTTCAACAACCTACCTTGATAAAGAAGTATTCCAAGGGTTAAAAGAAAGATCAATCAATATCTGCATGTGTTCACTTGGTGTGTTGTTAAACTTCAATCAGATCAATAGTTCAGTGCAGTGTCTGGAATTCACATTAAAACACAATGTCAGGAAGGTTGGAGTTAGAACAGTATTGATGGTAAATGAACGTAGGTCATTTGAGCTGGTAGACTCAGGCTCAACATGTCAGTTCAAGATAATGGAAATCAATAAAGGGGCAATGAAAAAGTTAGTGGAAATAGGAAAGGGAAAAGAAAGGAACACAATGAATTACAGAAGTTACAAGTTTGCTTTGTCTTCCTTACTTAATTTTCTAATATTTTGTCATTGCTTTAGTGGAAGAAAAAGAAGCTAATAAATTTTTTTGTTTTCTCTTTACTCTGTAGTATTAGGGTCAAATCTTGCAAACCTTCACTCATGTGAGTAGCCTTATTGACTACAATAGGACTACTTAAATGAATAAGCGTTTGCAATCTTTCCTCAAAACTCAAGTCATCCACCGTCCTGATCAATTTACTCTTCTGTGAGCTCCTTCTAATTTGTGATTATCCTTTCAACAATTTGGTGACCTGAACTGAATGTTAGATTTCAGGTGCAGTAACTCCAAACTCAGGTGGAGAGGAGACATTGCCTCCCCACTTTTGATGTGATACCTTCGTGCATGTAGACCAACATTCATTAGGTTTTTTTGCCACCATGTCACACTTAAAACTCCTGTCTAAATGACTGTCTACCATCACCCCTAGATTTCTTTATGGCTTGCCTGGTTTCTCTCTCCTATTAAGTACATAAGATTCAGATTGTTTTTCCCTAGGTACATTAACTATCTTCCCAAACTCAATTTCATTTTTCTCTTTTCTCTCAATATTTCTAATATCTAGGTCCATTTAAATTATTTCTCTGTCCTAACTAGTGTTTGCAAATCCTCTCAATTTAGTGTCATCCACAGATCTGATTAATGTGCTCTTTACATCCGCTTTCAGATCCCACCAAGAAATCCTCTAACTTAATATATTGCCATATATCCTTACCTTTTTGTGAAGATCTTTTTAGCCAGCTTTCAGTCCAAACCAATTTAAATTAAATTTTACAGAAGGTTTTATTTTATCCTGTTTATGTAATTATTTTGATATCTATAAGTATGTTAAATGCTTTACTAAAATGCAAATAGCACCTAGTGTGTTCTCATCATTCACTGCTGTTGTTGCTATATGAGAGAGGGAACAAAACACCAGGTATGTTGCAGGAAAAGCAACCATCAGGAGTGTGTAAAAAAAAAGGTCTAAGAAGAAATATAACAAGCCCCCCAATTAGCACACACTTATGCTGGATAATATCAACTTTATTATTTTCATCACCACTTAGGCTACCTCTCAGTTTGGTCCCATATATTTATTATCCATTCTACATTAGCTTTTTAGTAGCATTATTATTTATATAGTAGTAGTGCCCAGAGGCCCCATCAGAACAGTGGAGACATTACATAGATGAAGACACAGTCCCAACTCAGAAATGTTTACAATGTAAAAATACAAGTGCCATCTGAAGGTTATGGGGAAAGGGATACACATAAGTGCATAGAATCTGATGCACATACATACCATGGCAAGGCATCTCTTTCACCTTGTCAGCCTCAGCGTTCCTCCCTCTGGTGGGGTGGTGATGGGAAGGAAGCAATAGTAAATCATTCCTATTCCAGAGGTTTTCTAATTCTTAACTTTGGTTTATTAACAGTATGTACAAAGTGGGCCTCAGGGTAGTCCCGAGTCATTCTCTGCCCCCACCAGAGCACTGACTTATGCTGGCTTCTGGTTGCCAGCCTTCCCCCAGATAGAAGTAAACTCAATATTTACCGTGTATGGAGGAGAGCAACGCTCCACCTAGCTGCCCCTAAACCTGCTGCAGCTTGTTTCTAATCCCTCCTCCTACTCCCTCTCACTAGAGGGGGTTTCTAAAGGTTACCAGAGGCCCTTAATTGTACTCAGGTGTGTCTAATTAACCTGAGGTAACCTCTTTTCAGTTCATAGGCAAAAGGGCCTTCACCATTCTAGGACTCATATTCCTGCCTTCCACCACTCTCCTATAGATGTCAGGTCTGATGTTGTCATGGTACAAATGCATTTAAAAATAATATTGTTATAACTAGATGAAGTGTCAATCATCTTCAATGCATAGTCAACCGGTGGAACTATTTGCCACGGGATGTTATGAAAGCCAAAACTATAACAGGATTAAATAAAGAACTAGAAAAGTTCATGGAGGATAAGTCCAATGGCTATCAGTCAGTGATGGGCAGGGATGCAACACTATGCTCTGGGTGTCCCCAGCCTCTGTTTGCCAGAAGCTGGGAGTCGATGACAGGGAATGGATCATTTGATGATTACCTGTTCTTTTCACTCCCTCTGAAGCATCTGGCATTGGCCACTGATGGAAGACAGGATACTGGGCTAGATGGACATTGGTCTCATCCACTATGGCCAATCTTATGTTCTTATCTGCCTTGCAAACCTGCAGTCATTAAGTGGATGGTTTCTTATGAGTGGAGAAGCAGACATGGATTTGGAGGAGGGATTTGATATAGAAGGGATAGTGATCTTACAGATCAGCTCAGGATGGGAAATTGAAGCACAAGCGGCATGTTTCCAAGCACAAACCCAGTTAATATGGAGGCAGATTCTACTCTGGATAACAAAGTCCCACCACAATCTTCCAAAAGGTCCCCAAGAAGTTGAATACTATGATGCACAATGAAGGGCTCAAATGATTCATGGAAGGCCAAAATGACTCAAGTGTGACCAGTATGGTGTCTTTGTTTAAACCTGAAAGTTACTTTCCAGCGAGTGCAGTGAGAAGGCTGCGCAGCACTCAGCAGCCATCTTAATAAAATAAGCTTCTCAACAGAGTTAAGTGCCAAAAGCAGAATTTGTCCAGCTGTCTGCACACGCCAACTGATTCATAGACAAGTGGACAAGCACCCAGCTATATAAAAAAGCACACATCACATGGTATTTCTGGAGAAAGCATGTGCCAAGCCATTTGCAGTGACTTTTAGAAACAAACCACATTCCACATCTCCCAGGTAATAAAGATCAGATGACAGCCTACATACTTTCAAAGTTTTAAAAACAAACATATGTACAGCTTACCAGCCAAGGACGTTCCACTGGTTCTATTATCATTGACAATGAATCCAATGTTGTAAGAGTAGAGTGAGATGGCCAATTCACTCATGTCATGTTCTGTGCACAGTCTAAACCTGCTGCTGCATGCATTTTCTTAAGAATAATGTTATTGTTATTATTTATTATTCAATATCTTCTGGCAGAGGCTCACAAAATCTGACCTCATTTCAGTCACTCAACAAAGGCGTGAAACATTTTTTAGAGCTGCAGGAGGAAGTACTTTACTCATTCACAGATTAAAACTGGAAGTGACAACTTAATGAACCTTGACATTTTTCCATACATACTGAAAAGGCTGGTAGAGCAGTAGAAAGCCGTCCCTGTAAACACAGAAGCATATATTATAAAGTAGGTAAAGGAAAAGGTGCGGTGGAATGCATGTGCCAGACTGCACAACTTTTCTGGAGGCCACATGACTTGGCAATGAAAAACCTGGCTGATATGGCAAGTATCAAAAGATCCCTCTCATTGGTTTTCTGTCTATTTAGATGGTTCCCGTCATTGTTAGTATCTGAGCACCACCTCTCACAGATCAATGGTTCTTACACTTTGGACATCCCAATGAGGTATGGAAGATTCATTTCCATTTGACAAATGGGCTGCTGAATCACAGAGAGATTAAGTGACTTGCCCAAGGTAACAGAGGAAGCTGTGGCAAATTTGAGAATTCAACATAGATATTCTTAGTGCCCGACCAGTGCCTTAACTACAAGACCATACTTCTAAGCAATAGACCTTATTATTGAATTGCACGTTTGTGTGCCAATGATGTTCTTTTCATCACAAAGATGGGCAGAACCAAGTCCTACACCACATTCCTTTAAGGGCTCCACCACAGGAAGGCAACTTAAATATCCTAAGGACTCAAACAGCAACCCACTGGAGGGCATTGCAGTGAGGATGCACCAATTCAGCTCACCCTCTGCTCTCCCTGACAATATCTCCTGCAAATGCAAACGTGCCCCAGTGGAGGGAAATTACAGCAACTTTCAATCCATGGCAACAGCCTCTGGCAGATTTTCTACCATCCAGGAGAGACCCTGTGCCCTGCTGAGGGGAAGCAGGTGTGAATGTAGTCTAATGGGGGTTTTCTCTATTTCAAGTTGAATTAAAAAACTCTAAATAAATGTCCATCCATTGAAAGCATAGAATTTCACCTGGTTTTCTATTTTTATCTTCTATTTTATGATCCAAAGCACATAAACTGTCTCAGGGTTGTTTGAAAGGTTTACAAACCTACTTTGAGTTTTGCATTTGTAACGAGATCTCAAACCCAGGTGAGTTTTGCACATTTCCAATTTTAAGTACCAAAATCTGATGCCGTAAGAATTTTACATGAATTATTCTGGCATCATTCCATATTACCTGGTCTGCTTGACCCCAGACTGAAAAACATTCACATCTTTATGGACCGAAAGAGATAAAAGAAGCTACAGTGTTGGGAAAGCAAACAGTATTGCAGCTGTAGGTCATTAGTTGAAACAGTAGTGATGCAATGACCTGGTGTATTACCATGCAATATCTGTTTGGTGCCATTTGTGAAATGGGTTGGTGATGCCAATCCACTTCATCTTGGACATTGTCCCCTCTGCTAAGACAGCAAACCAGGGTGTCAAGTAGTGTCAACTGAAGCATTAGCTTTTGCCTTATGGATACCTAGGAAATGGACCAATAACACATTACACGTAGTTATAAAGTCATTGATGATTCTTCACAGCCATCAAATAGTATAAATGTTTGGTCAATAATTACTCAAGCTTAACTCAAACAGCTGACCTGGTGGTGAATGGCCCTGTATTTCATTACTAAGCCTCTGAATCATCCAGTGCCTCTTTTCTTTTTAAGTAAGGTCTCTGCATGGGTTTTAGATATCACTTAATGGAATGTGGATATTAATTGTATGTAAATCCATAGCATTTTGGGTAGAACCACATTGCACCATCTCCCATTATAAACACCATCTCCTCCTCCTCTTCAAACCTGTCAAATAGACAGTCAGGAGAGCCTAACAGACTCCAGAGGTAAATCCCTACTTCTGTTGGGCTAGTGCTGCTGCAGAAATGGAAATTCACAGTGAAAATAGCTCCTATATGCAAACTATCAGAGAGACCTACTACAAACTGTTTTGTTAGCACCTAGAATAATGAGCATCCCTGTGTCTATTAAACAGAAAATTGTGCAGTTAGTTTTTCCCATGGTTTTAGTGCCCAGACATATGAAGACTCCTACATATATTTTAAAAAGATTTTTAACCAACTTTTTTTTTTTGGAGGAAGGGATCCACAGCTGTACCTGAATGATATTTTAAGCACTAACTGCTATGATAATCTCTGGACACTTATTTTCCTTATGGCATGACATTTTGTACAGAGCTATGCAAAACTCAGCAGTTTTGATTCTCAGAGATTCATGGGTTTTGTTTGTTTATTCCAATAATTATGCTTCAGGACTGAATTAATTCCAAAACTCAAACTGGAACTCCATTGAACCTAGTATTTTTTCCTTTTAGAAAACCATCATTTTCCCCCAGTGCCCTCTTAAATTCTTTTTCAGGCACTTTCTATTCAATCTTCAGTTGCTAAATAGTTGATTCCTCATTATCACTGTCTTTCCAGTTTCTTCATTTCAGCTTCCACCTTCTCTTTCACAGCATTACTTTTACTTTCTGTGCAGTCTTCTTTCACACAAACATATTTCAGATGAGGCTGCTGTCATACCTACATAGCTATCTATTTCTTTCCAGTGCTGCTTTCAAAGGCCTCAGTTTTATTTGTTCCTTTTTCAAAAGTGAGATGTTTAGTGATAAAAGGAGATGTAATGAGGATCAGTTTCCAGAAAAAGAGAACATTTCGCCTCACAAACTTTCAGTAACCTCTCTGGGTTGATTTTTTTCTTTAGCTAGATTAATGCTGCTACATGTTCATTTAAATTCTGTAGCAAGGCACTAGAGTGAGTCATCCTCCAGTCTAGGAGATATGAGTTGGTATCATCATGACTTGTAGTTACTGCCTGACCAGCATGGAGATGTATATCACTGGCTGCATGTTTACCTTTTTTCCTCTGGAATCGTTCATTCTTGCTGCATTCAGGACACTCTTTCCCAATCACTGGACATGCCGGCTATCCTTTAAGGAGACACTGCACTTTCTGTGTTATCAGATACCCCTTGTGCACCTTTTGCTTATCACAGATTTTGGATTACATTCCATGCCTAGGGCCTATGTTTCCACTATTTCCACAAACTGACTGATGTTCACAAATCTGTCTAATATGAGTTTTGGCTCTCTACGGGCCTGGTCCAAAGCCCAGGAAAGACTCCTGCTAATTTAAACAGGCACTGGATCAGGCTCTTAGAGCTCATTTGTAGAACTTGGTTGTTGAACAATGTGGCAAAAATTTCACCTGGATGTCATAAGCCAAATTAATAACCTCATATGTGAATGCTACGTGGCATAAAAATAGTCTCACCTGGGTTTTAGCTTGCTTGTCTGAAAGTCAATGCTTGATCTCCCCCATTACTTTTCAGAGCACTCACCAATCAGAATGTTTCTGTCCCTTGTGAGGTCTCACTCCCTTTTCTAGGTTCCAGCCATGGGAGCTGTAAGTTTGTCTAGTGTCATGTTCACAGTTCACATGCAGATTGCTTTAGTCATGTTTAGTGGTCCTGCAGACAATGACAGTTATAATGATACTGGGCCTAATCTTCAAAACTGTCTTTATCTGCAACCTACCAAGACAGCTGTACTTACTGGGAAATGGAAGTGCCTAGAGTGGAAATACATTTTCTGTGCAATGTCCTAGGCAGTAGAAAATCTCACTGGAGGGCATCAAAATGAGCCCTCAACTGACCAGTTTCAGACCTCATTGTAAGACACCCTCTTGACAGAGGTCAACCCAAAGTAATAGAAACTGAAGGCCAAGGCTGAAGCAGAAAAAGGCGAACAAAGAGGGCAAAATCCAAGTTTAAGTGGCAAACACTTGATTGGTGAGAGCAGTGTTTATTTTGAATTTCATGCTTATCATAAATGATTATTTGTCCCCCAGATTCTACAGTATGTTGCACATGACAGATCACAGAAGCAAAGAAATTAGATGTGGCAAATATGTATGAGGCTATATCTGGTCCATATTCTGGGTAACAATTTTCCCTTCAATATATTCTCCCAGTGCCTTATCTAGTCTAGCTCCAGGTATTTTTCTGAAGACAGATAATTTGGAAAACAGGAATTCCAATCCTGATATTTAAAGAGAAGAAAATACATTGGGTACTTATATTTGACAAATTATTTTTGTTCTTAAAATAGAAACTACATTATTTTCTTCCTTGGTTCATTACCAACATCACAAAAAATCACAATACAGACAAACGGGTTCTTTAGGATACGATTTCCTGCATTTATTTCTATATTTACATCACTTAATCCTTCCCCCACCCCCAAGATAATATTTATAGGAATAACCATCATATTTTATTTATATATATAAAAACTAGCAATTCATATATATGTTGTTTTACTTAACAGCTGAACAAAAGGTCACTTCAAATATTTCTCAAAAACATGAATAAGATCCTCCCCATCAATTCACATATAAAGAACGTTCTGAAGCAAAGGTTTTTAGCCATATGGTTGGAATGTGGGACCATAAAACTGAGATAAAAGAAAACCTGTGTTTACATAGAAAACAGACACACAATATCTGCAAAGAGAAAAGGCAGCATCACAGGTGATTATATTGACAGGATGAAGGCCCAGAAGCTCCATTAGTGTAGCAAAAAAAAACCCTGGGAACTGCCAACTGATGTGCCAAGACTACTTCTGCCCCTGCCAGCTTGGGACTCCAACACCCTGTCTTGTGGAGCCAGACACACCAGTCTGCTCCAACACAGACTCTGAACCACATGCCCCAAAGCTTCAGACTTAACTGAAAGCAATTTAAGAAGTGTTCTTGTCTTTAACAATCAGATGCTCAACTCCCAATGGGGTCCAAACCCCAAATAAATCCTTTTTACCCAGTATAAAGTTTATACAGGGTAAACTCATAAATTGTTCATCCTCTATAACACTGATAGAGAGAGATGCACAGCTGTTCCCCCCCCCCCCACACACACACACCCAGGTAGTAATACGTACTCTGGGTTAATAAATAAGTAAAAAGTGATTTTATTAAATACAGAAAGTAGGATTTAAGTGGTTCCAAGTAGTAACAGACAGAAGAAAGTGAATTACTAAGTAAAATAAAATAAAATACACAAATCTAAGCCTAATACAGTAATAAAACTGAATACAGATAAAATCTCACCCTCAGAGATGTTTCAGTAAGTTTCTTTCACAGATTGGACACCTTCCTAGTCTGGGCACAATCCTTTTCCCTGGTACAAACCTTGTTCTGGCTCAGGTAGTAGCTAGGGGATTTCTCATGATGGCCTTCCCTTTTGTTCTGTTCCACGCACTTATATATCTTTTGTATAAGGCAGGAATCCTTTGTTCCTCTGGGTTCCCACCCCTCCTTCTCAATGGAAAAATACCAGGTTAAAGATGGATTCAAGTTCAGGTGACATGATCACATGTCACTGTAAGACCTCAAGCCTTCATTCCTCCCAGCCTAACTCACAGGGAGGCCTGCCTGCAAACAGAGCCATCCACAGTCAATTGTCCTGGTTGATGGGAGCCATCAAGATTCCAAACCATTCACACTTTGCATAATTACAATAGGTCCTCAGAGTTATATTTCATATTTCTAGTTTCAGATACAAGAGTGATACATTTATACAAATAGGATGACCACACTCAGTAGATTATAAGTGTTGTAACAATCCCTTACAAGATAACTTTTGCATGAAGCATATTTTAGTTACATTATATTCACACTCATCAGCATAAAATCATATAGAGTACAACATCACAATGACTCTTTGCTGTGAGTAGTTGAGAAGAATGTTTGTTAAAAGTGGCAGTGTATTTTGTATAAATAGTGACTTTAAAAAGTTCCTGTCATTACAGCTATGTTGATAGACTGTTAGCATAGATCATCATCACTATTACTGACCACATAAGGAATAGTTACAGGGCTTTATATTTTATTAAAACCCTTCTTCGCATTACAGTTTTTAAAAAGTTAATACATTGACTTTTAATAGCATGCTATATTACTCTTCAGTTTTTTCATTTTTGATTATACTTTTGTATCGTTGTATGAAAAGGTTTCAATGATGTGGCCCTTGGGGCCAATGTACTAGTCCTCATGTGGCCCTCATGGTGATTTGAGTTTGAGATCCCTGCTGTAACTGGAAAAATCAGTTGATCAAAATGTAAGGTTAGACAGTATAGGAACCTTCCTGCTTAATTAACAGATGAATGGATTTTAAGGCCAGAACTGATTATTATCATTTAGTCTGACCTCCTGCACACCCAGGCCATAGAATTTCACTCAGTAATTCCTGCCTCAAGCCCATAACTTCTGGTTGAACTACTCCATATCCTTTAGAAAGTTATCCAGTCTTGACTGAAAGACTTCAGCTGATGGAGAATGTATCACATCCCTGAGTACAGGGGTCAACAACCTAAGGCATGTGTGCCACCTTTGGCACATGAGCCGATTTTGCCTGGCACGCGGTTGCCAGCCGAGGTCAGCCCTCTGCCGGCTGAGTGAATGGAACCCCAGGCCGGCAGGACGTTGAGTGGGGCCAGCAGCCAGGACCCCAGACTGGTGGCAGGGGCGCCCCCCAGCTTTCCCGTCACTGCACTCGAGTTCTGCAGCTCCCAGGAGTGTGAGCCGCCAGGGTACAGGGCCCTGAGCCTGCTGTGGGAGGGGCAGCAGCGGCGGCTCACACTTCCAGGAGCCGCAGAGCCCTAGCGCGGTGAGGAGGGGAGCTGGGGGGCACACGGGGACCACTGCCCGCATGCATCCGCTGCAGGAGCCCTGGGGGGGGGCACTGGGCCACAGCCTGGGCAGGCGCACACAACCCCCCCGGCTTCTCCCTCACTGCGCTTGGGTTCTGATGCTCCCAGAATATGGTCACAATATTATACCTGAATTTATTTCTGTGAAATGGACATGATGAAAGGAGGATATTCTGGCTCAGTAATGGTGGAACAGATTGATTGGGAACCCTTTCAATGGGAAAGTGGGGAAGAGGAGTGTTTGGGGGGAAATCTAAACCACAAGACATACCCCAATGTTTTTAACTGTTATTGACTCTATGTCTTGCCTACTTTCCTTGATAGCAGAGAATGTATCCTCACATGCATTTGGAAAGCACCTAATATATGAGTGCCATGACAATAAGAATAATAGATAATACTAAAGAGAGATGGACTCCAAGCTAAACACTGTTTCCAAACACTCCTAACCTTCAGGAATGTTCAGAAGTGAAACCTGAATCTATATCTGTATCATCATTATAATAGTCTGAGCCAAAATCCCTAAATTTTGGAACCTTCCAGACCCAGATCTGGATCGAAATTTTGTGACTTGCAAATTTTGTGAATGCAAATATAAACATTCCTGTACAGCAGTTGCCATTAAAATCTTTACAACCAGTTTTTGCAAGTAATTATTCTGATTATCTTGACAATTATTAATCGCCTGATTCTGCAACCCTCATGTTTCATGTCAAGTAGCACTTACACAGGTGGGGTGCTTCAACGGGACTCTTCAGATGAGTAAATGCTACTCAACACAAGTAGTAAGCTAACATTATTAGCAAATAAGAAAATGAGTCTTGAATGCATTGAAAGCTTCCCTCACACACAAACACACTCTCAGAAGTTCAAATAGTGTATGGATTTTATGTTAAGCAAATACAGAAACAAAGAAAATGAAATAGTCTTTGAATTGTTGTGTTTAGGTAAATCTCTGTAGATTCAACATCTTACTTTCACATCATACTCCACCATTTCTGAATTGCCAGTTCACTACACAGAGACCAAGCCATGCTTCTCTACCATCTAAAATATACAACTTCCCTCCTGAAACTGTGATCGGAAAGAGATCATGGCCCACCACACATATAATATGCAGAAATCTCATGCTGAACACACCCATTTTGTTTAATCTGATGTTCCATTTCCTCCTCCCCTCAAAGCAGTTCATACTTGACACCAGTTTAGTGGTGAGATTTTGATGTAGGAGAAACATTTAGGTGCTAATGGGCACCTTGAGGCTGACAGTGGAAAGTGAACATGCCAGTTGAGGGACAGGAAGCTTGCAAGCGCTATTTCCAGATCTCATAAAGAATTTCCTATAGCTCGAATTTTAAATTATTTGAAGATCCTATTTAAGATTCAGTCTAAGCACCATTGTTTTTGGGTAATTCAGCAAGACCTGGGGCAACCTCTTAGCACAGGAAATAGAACTGATGTTTAGCTAAAAGGACTTGATGTATGTTGATGCACCAGATATTTGCTTTTTTCAGGAGTAGTGCTTGCTGCTTTCCACTACCTAGAAGTTAAGAAATTGTGTCAGATCCTGTAATAGGCAATTACATGTGTTTGAAAATTTTCATAAAAATCACCAACTAACTGTATTTGAACTGTGGAATTTCTGTATGTTCATACAGTACCTACTCTTCCAGAATGAATTTCATTTAGGCAATTTAAAATATGGTAAAACATCCAACAAAGATCAGAGGGCAAATTGGGTGTTTTTGAAACGTAACAGTTCTTTTCATTACAAACCACTTGGGAAAATAATATTGAACCCATCCAAGTTTCACAGGTTCAGAACATCTGAAATGCACCCAAACACCATTAGTGTTTCTAACGTTTTGTTTAGAAACTCAGTGTCTTTAATACTTAGCATTTCTTTGTGATTATTTTATAGACATGATGTCATTGTTTCACTTTATTTTACTAAGCACCAGTTGACACTGTTGCCAGAAAGCAAAGCAATAATGCGGTAGTGTTATGAACGGAAAATGCTGCAACATGGTGTGTCTTGTAGGGTGAAGGGAGATCTAGTTCAGTTTAGGGATTTGGATGTAATTCCTTTTACAAGTAGCTGTTCAGACAGAACTAAAATAAAACTGAACACAGTGCGTTCCAACTACACCCTGTTCTGTTTACTAATGTCAATTTTTCTTCCCTAAAGTCTTGTGAATTTCAGTGCTTATCAAAGGGAAAGCTGACAATACACTAGTTTCAGCAAAGCATAGCAAAGCCAGGAGCTGTTCAAACTTCACAACACAATGTACTAAGCACCTCAGTTCTTACTGAACCTGCTGTGCCGTGGCATGTCTGTTTAGGGCTACCTCTAAAGAGAAGACAACTACTCAGTGGATTGATGCTAATACAATCTATTTCTGATCCAATGGGTCCCACCCTCTGGTTTTGCCCATTCACACAACTAGAGTGGTCACCATTAAGAAGTCAGTGTTTGACAAAAGATGCCACAGAGCTAACACAATTATTTTGTGTTCTAATTACAGGGGAAACGATAATAACTGTGTGGTAAATGCTGACATTTTAGTGCTAATAACCACCATCTTTCTTCCTCTCCAAACAACACTTCAGTTGTAGTGAGGTGAGGCTGAGGAAGAAACTACCAGACACTTATACACATGTATGCAAGAAGAGATTACATGTTTATGTGACTATGACAGCAATGATAAGGATTTTGCTTGACAGGTGTGTGTCTCTAGAATTTATACAATGGTGGTTTCCTGGTTGCCCAAGTGTGTAGCTTTATATGTTAAGTATTTGTTTACTGCCTAATCTTTGTGAATCACCACAGGAATTTGCAACACAGAATTGTCCGTGAAATAGTGATGAATAGAGACAAAGTATAACTATATTGTTATAAAAGGGAAGAGGATGCTCAGAAGTCTTGAGTGCCAGAGAACTTTGCCCTTCCACCATGCTTGATCAAGCACAGATGCCTGCTGTTCCATCTCAAGGCAGTTCTCCTACCTTTAGAAACTTCTCTCTCACTAGTTTGTAATGAAGCATATTTATAATTCCACCTTTCTTCGGATAGTTCCAGGAATTGCTTTTTGACCCAGCCCCCATCCAATCACAGGAAAAAGGGACGAAACAGTGGCCAGTCCCTTTATGGACACATTACAAAAAAAAGAGCATATTCCTCTTTTACATTCTTTCCTTGACACTTGGGACGTATTACTGCTTCAGTCTTTTCAGCTCTCTGGATAAGAAGCAGCTCTTAATCAAACATGGGAACTAGGCAAAATAATTGAGTCCAGTTAGATTTTGGTTAAAAATAAAAGAGCTGGATGTAGATGTGCAAAGTATGACTGGAGGCATAATGGGTATGCCCATTGTAGGCATAAAAGAGACTTTCCACAGGCATTAAATTTCATTATTTTACTCAACTGGATAAGGTGACCAGATGTCCCGATTGTATAGGGACAGTCCCAATGTTTGGGTCTTTTTCTTATATAGGTTCCTATTGCCCCCCATCCCCGTCCCGATTTTTTATGTTTGCTATGTGGTCACCCTACAACTGGATCACCCAGGAAACAGCGCTATAAACAATGGTACCAGCAGATTTACAAGTGGTCATAGGACTTCTTTCTCCTCCTGTAATCCTAACTGTTTGAGAAAGGTCTCTGGCAAACAGCTTATTCTTGGCATAGTTGGCATCAAAAGAACTGGAAAGTGGCAGACTCTGGACTTTATCTGAGGCAGACTGTGATTTGTCTTTTTAAACTGTAGGCAGAATGAGTGACTCACAGTAAAATCAAGGACTAGCAATTGAAAAACATGACAGCACTCATTAGCTGATGCCACTGTATCATTTTTACAAGTACCAGCTTACAAGGATGATAGGATTTAGAAGAGCATGGAAAAGGAACTTGGCAATTTAGTCTTTATTATTTCCTAGAGAGAGAAGATGGGGGACATGCAATTCTGATGAGGAGAGGAGTTCCTCTGAGCTGACAGTGCTATAATACCAAGAATTACTGAGACTGCCCTGTACTACTGCAAGCACAATGAGCCAGTCTCATTTGATGAGTCCAATATTAAGGTGGGTCTTCAGGGCCCGTTAAATAATCAACAGTAAAGAAAGTGTCTTAGCACTTCTGGTATTTGCTCAGACAGTACCCACTACCTAAAGAGCAGGCAATTATTTTGATAGTTCCTTTTCTGTTGTTTCTTTGTGGGACCCTACCTTTCTTTTTCTAGTACACATACTGGTATTAAGTCCTGTGTTGTGCTTCCCCTGAGGAGAGACACACCTCTCCTTTAGTACAGTGACTGAGAAAATAGAAGTGTTTCAGACTCTATATTGTAGTGTTTATTATGTTCGGAACCCCAACAAATGCACAAAATCCTCTCAAGCTCTGCTACACTCTACTTCTCAGTAGAAAAAGGGAACTTCTTCCCCTCCTCCAACAGGCAGAGCAGGAACTAGCACTCAGGGGACTGCAAGGAAGGAGCCTGGCTTCCATGCTAGCTGGGACCACAGAGCCCCAAGACAGCTAGGCGTTGTGGCTAAGCCCCCAGCCAGCTGTGAGAATGCACACTGCTCATTTGTAAAGGAGGAATCAAGTGTGCCTGGCAGCATGTCACCCCAAACTCTCCACTCCCCTGAGCCATCCCCTGCTGTGTGCCAGCCAGATGGTCCATGTGCCAGATGTCTGGCCAGCAATGCTCCTTCCCCACAAGCCCCCATATGCTTGTGTAATGCCAACAGACTCCGGTCATCGGCAAGTGGGATTAAACCAGGGACCTCTGAGCATGAGCTAAAAGCCAGCTGGCTGTTAGCTAAGACTGTAGAGCAGACTCATTTAACTCTTGCTCGCTCGCTCTAAGTGGTCTCAATGCCCCTAGATGGGACAGAACACCACACCCAGGAGCTGTGTGGTTACACTTGCATCAGGAGATCACCATACCACTGCTGGCTGCATGGCTCCCTCTGCAGTGTTATTGTTTGTCAGATTAGGGATCATTTTTCAAACACTATTAAGATAGCTAAAGAAATTGCATCAAATGCCACCCTGATTTCTTCAAAATTAATGCCTACCAGACCCAGAAGTTCCTAAATCACAGGAGATAATGAGAATGACCTTTACTTTTTCCTTTTTGGAAACCCCATCAAAACCAAGCAGCAGTACTTTTCATGGCATTTCTTTTTTCAAAATGAAAATGACGTATTTGGATAGTACTGGGGGAAAGGCAAAAAGGGATTTAAAAAAGCCCACTGGAAATGTAATCTGAAGAGACAAGCATTCCTACCCCAGGAAAAACCCAAAAACTAATGTGGTCTCTTGATCTAAAATGAAGTAGCATTCTACACTTATGACCCACAACACTATTATTAATTATTATTACTTAGGCTCAAACCTGTAAGATGCTGACCATCTGACTTCAGTGTGGACTGAGGCAGCTCAGACAACTTGAAGGAAAGGGCAATTTAATAACACTCTAGTGTTTTACAGCTGGTAGAGTATTCAAAAGAAGACAAAAAAAGCAGCAAAGTCTGGGATCCACAGAGTTTAGAGATTAAAGGCACAAATAGGTGTGGAACAGGTAATGGACTAAGAGTAGCACATGGACTCTTGGGCTAAACCTGTGCTATGCACCAGCACCGGGGATGCTGCTGGTGAGATGGCTGGGGCTATACAGAGTCTCCAGAAGGAATTTTGTGGACTCAGCCAGAACTCCTCCTTGTGCTTGAAGCCAGCACACACTCATGACTGCTGTGCCTCCCTGGCAGAGGGTGCAAAATATTCCTCTCTTCTTGTCCTAGAGGTCCTTTCCTGAATTGGGGCCATAATGATTCTTAAATACTGTACTTAATAAAATAATGGGGGGAGGGGGACTGACATTTTCTACAAATTAATATCACCCATTTTTCCACCTCCAAAATGTTATAATATGGTCATGAAAATCATATCTTAAAATTGTATATATTTTTTCAGTCAGGACCACAGAGTTTCTACTTCCTCCATGTTCTCATAAGGTGCCCATCACTGTGATATCTGAAAATGAGCCATTTTCACTCAGAAATAGACCTTAATCCAGTTTTTGTCTGAACATTTTAACGAAATGGAGCTAATTTTCAAGTCACAGTAAAATATAAAAATACTAAATTCATGAGCATTTCAAAGATTATTGTGAATTTTACTCATATCATTTCTTTTAACTCCATTGCACACAGAAATGTGCAGTGAGACATGTTTAATTTCAGCTTTCATTACAGTTCAAAAAGGACTCCTATTCACTAGTTTTAGAAATATTTTTTTCTTGTTTCCAGGAGACTTATGTTAATTAAGTCAATTTCCATTTCTTGTTTCTGTATGAGGGGCAAAACTGGTTTGGCCCAGAGCAGTAGCTACAGAATAAAGAGATGTACTAAAAAGCTGATGGAGAGGATATCTGACCTTCCTTATTCACCTCTAAACTTGTGCACTCTGTCCTCATTTGTCCCTAAATGTAGAACAGTACTTCCTTAAGAAATACTGGAATGTACTGTGTATAAGACTACTAGATGTGGGTATTTTCAGAAATACTTCTATACATACATATTACTGAATGGAATGGACCAGCCCAAGCGATGATGTGTTCCTTCCACTACCAGCTAATGGAGCCACTTTTGAATCTAACGTCTCCATGCTTTATGTATGCAGTTAGCTGGCAACCTCGGTATCTGTGTATAAAAGCAAAGAAGGATTATTACTTACTGCACTGAAGATGCTTCCAGAAATGCCATAAAATGTGATGAA
Organism: Gopherus flavomarginatus; assembly: GCF_025201925.1. Classification (NCBI taxonomy): domain Eukaryota; kingdom Metazoa; phylum Chordata; order Testudines; family Testudinidae; genus Gopherus; species Gopherus flavomarginatus. Next base: position 331,009,655 of record NC_066617.1, read on the forward strand.
TTTGTGTCCTTGTATAGGTGTATTACTTTTAAGACCCCACCTCTTCTACTGAGGGCTCTTCAGATCCCTTTTCTGAATGCAAGTGCTCAGTGCTGAGGGGGAAAGACCAGCCTATTTGCAGAGATCTTTCTACTCTTCCCTTACATAGTTATATTAACTACTTATGTCGGACAACTTGAATCACAGGATTAGGAGCAACTTTTAAGTCTTATGAGTCATTGTTTATATTGATGATGTTGAATTTTTGTTGATTTGTTTGTTCACTTGCTGTGGCTGCTGCCCCCATTATATTCTGTCTATTCTGTGTTCAGAAGAGCAAATCCTTGGGAGTGACGTGCTTTCAACTTATCAGGGATGTTCTGTGAATATATTAGTTAATACATGTACAGCACTGGGAGAATGTAAAACAGTCCATAAATGCTAATTATTACTAGATCTATAATTACAATAATATTTATTATCCGCATATCAGCATTAGCCAAATTGCTGGATCCCTACACCCCTTGACTTTGGGATGCCTCATCATCAGAATCCAGATCCAAATTCTTATTCTGAACACTCCAGAATTTGGGGAACAAGGTGGAAATTGGAATCTAGCTCTAAATTTTGCAGTTCTAGACCAATGTTATTATGAACACAGGTACCTTTCAAAGAAATAATATAGCCATGTACAGGACTGGTCCAGAGCACTGCAGTAACACTACCACCAGCTGTCCAGCCAGATGCTCAGCTAGTATAAATTGGCACAGTTCCAATTATTTATATGCTGATTTATGTCTGATGATGCTATCTCTCTACAGTGGTTTGGATCAGTACGGTGACACATGGTAATATGTTTATATTTATGAGCATTTACTACACACAGATTTAATGTTTTTTTTAAAAAGTTTAAAGATCATGAGGAGCCAGAATATATTGCTGCAGTGACTGTAACCACTGACAGAGCTAGCACAAAATAGCAGCGTAGCTGGAGCGCAAGCAGTAGGACAGTCTAGACACTATGTACCGCGGGTTTCGGACGGGATTGTACTCAGGGTGGCTAATTCATTCCGCCGCTTGCACCACTGTGGTGACACTTCTATTTCTAGCATGGTAGCTCAATCAGAGCTAGCATGGATATGGCTACCTGAGCTGGAAATTACACCTTCCACCTCCAGTGCAGACATACTCTGAGAAATTATGATGAGTCTCATAGGATTTCTTTGGTTTTAGTAATTTTGATGCTACTCTTTTTGCTGATGTTAACCTTACTCCTAGAGCTCTGCAAATGTGTCAAAAATTTTCTAGAAAATATTTACTCAGCAGATATGAGTCCATTTGCCCATGCTCTTGCCTCTTTGATTCTGTGGTAGCTTGGCACATGAACATTTGAGTGAATAAGTTTTACTGGCAAAAATACTGGAGGAATATTATTGGGCTTAATAAAGGAGAAATTAGGGGAAATTCTATGGCCTTTTATGCAAGCCATCAGAGGATATAATGGTCCCTTTAGCCCTTGAAATCTACACATCTATGACTCTGAGTGAATATATGAAGATAAATTTCTAAGTCATACATGTAAGCATTTTCAGGAGTGAATTTTTCACTCGCACACACAAATATTCACAATGTAAGTGCTTGCACATTTATCCAATGTACCCTCTAGTCTGAGCAATCAAGTTTTTTGGTTCACTGCTTTGCTCAACTCTGCATACACATTTATTCTAATGTAGTCACTCACAGCATTAAAGCCACTGCAGCTATGTAAATATGGATCACCTGGCTCCTCCCTTGTCCAAAATCCACCCGCTTCACCACCCACCACACCGTACTACATTGTGTTGGGGCGGAGTCTCCTCAGTGCATGGTTTTCTATAGGTGCAGAGACAACCTTGCAAGCTCATTCAAATGGATTTTGCCTTGGTGAGACTTATCATTTGCAAGTATTAGTGATAGCACATCAAATTTTGCTGACAAGTAATTTACATGCTCTCACAAATAGAAACTACATTTAGAAAATTTAGCTCTCTGATTAGCAGAGTTGCACACAAAACTATTGTAGTTACTCAAAGTGAAAAGGAAGCACTGCACAAAATATATCTGATTTTACAGCATTGCACTGTAGAAAGTTTCATTTAAACAGTGCCAATCTGACAGTGCTGTGAAGCAGATTTTTTGCCTCGGGAGGTGAATGAGATATGTGATGTTGTGTGTTAAGAATACTTGGGCATGGAAATAAATGTTGTTCTGTGTAAGTATTTGTGGAGATGCATCAAAAACTTATTTTTTCCTACGACAATTTGTTAAACAAATTATGTATTTTAAAGAGAAATTGTGTTTAAGTTTAAGCCTCATATTCAGGTTTTTGTTTTTTTTTAAAGAATCATTTACAAAATGAAACACAAAGAGAAAAAAATGTCCATGCTTTAAAAAAATGCAGTAGGAATGGTATGAGGAGAAGGGAAGGGGGGTGGAGATGGAGATAGGAGAGCTGGTGGGTGGCCTATATTTAAAAGTCTCCTTGCAATGATTTGAATCCAAACACAGCAGGCAGAAGTGTGCTACTGCATGAAACAAAAGTATGACATTGATTTGATATGGAGCTGACTACTATTTCATTGACCAAACAGAGCAAAATTCAAAAAATAAGCAGCATATTGTAAATGGTGAAAAGTAAAGTAGATCATTTAAATTTAATATCTTAGTTTCAATCTTTGTTTATAGTATACTGCACTTTATTATATTAATTGTTTTAAAGAATATAAACCAGCCTGTTTATAAGCCAGTCTTACATGGTTTTCTTGACTTGTTAGATACTAGTCAAGGCCAACAGGGTTTTAAATAGAGCTATCAGTGCCTCAGAGATATTTTGTTCTAGTCTCTAGGTCTAAGTTAGGACTAAGGCAGTGATTACAGAAATTTGCTGATTTGTTTGGTTCTACATCACAATTCCTGGAAAGCAAAGGGGAAGTAACCCTGCCATGAGAAGAGAATCTTCTTAATAATAGTACCATGAACATCTGTTTGCAAAATACTGAATAAATCCAGGCCAGGCTCACAATCAGATGGCAACTTGCTCCTGTCCTTGGAACTGTCCCCTTTGGGATTAAAAGAATGATTTTCTCTGTCTATTTTAAGGATGGCTTCAAATGCCTCCTATATTTAAATCTGTTTTTCATTATTTTTAATTATTTATTATCATTTTTTAAAATATGACTTGGTATTTTCAGAATGACCTTTTGAAGAGCAAACACTCTGGAGGCAAAGGGAATGTTGGTGTTGACACGTACTGAGTTGGGTCCAAAACTTGATAAACTTCTCCAGCCGGGGATGTAAGAAAACTTTAACTATTCATCAAGGTCAATAGACTTTTCTACTACAAAACCAGAAATCTGATTAGGATATAATAATAATAATAATAATAATAATAATAATTAATACCACCTAGCTCTTATATATCAGTATATCTTGAGGCACTTTATAAAGGAGGTCAGCATCATTATCCCCATTTTACAAGTGAGGTTAAGCAACTTGCTCAAGCTCATCCACATGGTTAAAACCAGAGATAGAATCTCAGTCTCCTGTGGCCCAGTCCAGTGCTCTATCTATTATGCTACATTGCCAATGTGCTGGGGCCTGCTTCCCAGCAAGCATAAAGCAGTATTGTTCCATAAGGCTCTAGCCTTCCCTTTTTTTGCATAGTTTTGTTTACTGGCAAACTACTGAGATACCAATAGTTTGGGACAGCTGTTCCACCATGCACAAAGGGGTAGGAGAGGAAGCATATAGCCTTCCTGCAACCTTTGCACCTACAAACAGGGATCAGGCATAATCAGCACAAATGGGAGGGATACAGATAGCTTACAGCTAAGTAGCAGAGACCATGGAATCACCTCCCTGCAGAGCACCATGGCCATAGACTGTCTCTCTCCCAACCCCATACCACAAGGCTGAATCTTAAAGGTACAATCTAGTGCTCTGCATTGCCCAAATGTTTCCAGTATTTTAGTTTAATTATACATTAAAAGCAAGAGGGTATTTTATTATTATTTAAATGTGCACAATGCCAAAGATAGAATTCCGGCAAGATTTTTTTTAGAATAGATATTGAAAAGACAACCATTGATATATGTTACACACACATTCACACACACACAAACTAAATTAAAAGAACATTATTAAGGTTGCAAAGTTGAGTTCTCAAAAGTTAGGAAATGTCAAAATTAATGTTGCCCAGGCAACTTTAATTCAGCACCTTCTGTATTTGCATGATACTATCTTTAATTACATTCAAATAAAAGTTTTTTCACAGGACTCCCGCTCCATTCACAATACTTAGCAATATAGAGCACTTTTTAGGTTCAAAGCACAGCTTCCATCGACTTCAGTTGTAAACCAGACAACAAGGTCTCAAGTTGGTCACCCAGAAAACGAGGAACACACAATTAGTGACCACCTATGAAAAATTTGGTTTAGGTGACTTGTCCAGCATCATGTAGGAATGCTTTGGGAGTCAGAGAGAGAATCCAATTCTCCAGGGCAACGTGGGCATTAACCATGAGGCTATCCTTATCCTTTCTCTTCCTACAATCCCCTTCCTCATTCACCACATACCTTCCACAAGAACAGCTACAGACTAGAGTTCACAAATCTGATTTAGCCTAGAGCAGGTCCAGCTGTGGATGGAATGACACAGAGGTCCTGGGGAAAAAGTATGGGAACATATATTTAGGGACTGCACCATAATGTAGACACTTTAAGGTTGCACATATAATTTTAATTCTGGCACTTTTTAAGCTTCGAGTGCTTGACTATGTAAACTTAATAATGTTCTTTTAATCTTATTTGTGTGTGTGTGTGCAATGTCCTGGGTTTTAAAAAAAAAATGACAAAACAGAAAAATTCCATCATTTGTGATCATATCAATACCCACGTGCGCCTCACATTACTCTGGTGATCATTATGTGTCGCCTTCTCACAATGGCATAATCTATCAGATGCCACTGTTTGGACCTAGGGTGCATTCACTTGTTGTGTCATAAACAGATAAGAAAAGTTAATAGCACAGAAGTACTTTATATCTCTTTGACTGTAAAGGGTTAACAAGTTCAGTAAGCCTGGCTGTCACCTGACCAGAGGACCAATCAGAGGACAGGATACTTTCAAATCTTGAGGGAGGGAAGTTTTTGTGCTGTGCTGTTAGTTTTGGTGGTTGTTCACTCTGGGGGCTCAGAGGGATCAGATGTGCAACCAGGTTTCTCTCCAATCTCTCCAGTACAGGCTCTTATAGATTCAGAATAGTGAGTACTAGATAGATAAAGCGAGTTAGGCTTATGTTTGTTTTCTTTATTTGCAAATGTGTATTTGGTTGGAAGAAGTTCAAATGCGTATTTGGCTGAAAGGAGTTCAAATTGGTATTTTGCTGAAAAGATTTTAATTTGTACCTGTATACTTAGGCTGGGAGAGTATTCCCAGTGTCTATAGCTGAAAGACCCTGTACCTATTCCATTTTAAATTTACAAAGATAATTTTTACTGTTTTTTCTTTCTTTAATTAAAAGCTTTTCTTGTTTAAGAACCTAACTGTTTTTTTATTCTGGTGAGACCCCAGGGGACTGGGTCTGTATTCACCAGGGAATTGGTGGGGAGAAAGGAGGGAAGGGGGAGAGAGAGGCTAATTTCTCTCTGTGTCAGGATTACTTTCTCTCTCAGGAAGAGTCTGGGAGGGGGAAAGAGAAGGAGGGAGGAAGATGAATTGTCCTCTCTGTTTTGTGATTCAAGGAGTTTGAATCACAGTGATCTTCCAGGGTAACCCAGGGAGGGGAAGTCTGGGAGAGGCAACGGTGGGGGAAAGGGTTTACTTTCCTTGTGTTAAGATCCAGAGGGTCTGGGTCTTGGGGGTCCCCGGGCAAGGTTTTGGGGGGACCAGAGTGTACCAGGCACTGAAATTCCTGGTTGGTGGCAGCGCTACAGGTTCTAAGCTGGTAATTGAGCTTAGAGGAATTCATGCTGGTACCCCATCTCTTGGACGCTAAGGTTCAGAGTGGGGAATTGTACCATGACATGTTGGAACAGAGTGTTGGTAATGGTCAAGCCATTTTCAGAACAAAGGCTCAAAAGGAGTAGTCCATTGCTGTTCATTTTGCCTATACCATGTGGCCCGGTTACTCCTTTCCAGTTCTCATTGTCAGCCCTGACTCGGGCGTTGAAATCTCCAAGTAGGAGTAGTTTGTCTGTTACAGGTGTGGCCTTGATCAGTCTGTCGAGATCTTCATAGAATTGTTCCTTTGAGTTGTCAAAGCATGTTAGAGTGGGTGCATATGTACTAATGATGGTGGCATGACGTTTGACATTTAGTGGGAAGCGTAGTTTCAGCAATCCTTCATTGATACCCACTGGAAGGTCTGGGAGTTGATGCATCAATAAGGCTTTTATTGCCAGACCAACTCCATGTATTCTGTCCTCTGTCTCAGTCTTACCCTTCCAGAAGAAGGTGTAACCACTTCCTGGTTCGCTCAAGAAACCTTCCCCAGGCAATCTTGTTTCGCTTAATGCCGCTATATCAATGTTGTAGCGGGCTAGTTCTCGAGCAATGAGAGCTGTCCTTCTCTCAGGTCTTGCAACAGCTTCTCGATCCATGAGGGTACAAACATTCCATACACCAATGATAAGCTTTCTCAAATTTTTCTTTTGGTTTTGGTCGCAGATTGGGTTAAACTGCCAGCCGTGGCTTGCTGACCAGCTGTTGTAGGGCAAGCAATTTTTAGGCCACCTTTTCTAGGCCCCTCTCTTACTAGGGTGAGCAGTGCTGTCCTAAAGAGGGCTGCAGCAAATGCCTGGGATGCTGCTGGGCAACTCTGCTGCCCCAAGTACAGAGCTGGATGACCATCTATCCACAGGCCACCTGCGTGCAGGATTGGGACTACGAGTCCCAGTGGTAACCTCCACCTGTCGCTTTGCCCCTCCCCCATCGCCACAGGACTTGGGTGGTTTGATGATTTGCACAGAACCTGTGCATGAAAGCTTTTTAAGTGGTAGAGCCGTGGCACGGGAGCAATCCCACTCTCTCGACCTTAGAAGCCAAACACCAATGGTACGAAAAATCATCACAACTGGTAACTTCTTTGGTTGCAGTGGATGGCCTTGACGTCTTTTGTGCCTCGTCAAGCCCTTCGCTTTCCACAAAGTGTTTCAGAATCACCTTCTTGGCCGTTGGATCATAGCGATCTCTTTTGCCCAGTCCACCGGAGCTGATGTCGCATGCTGGAAGCTGTTGCCCAGGGTGTGGCCACTGCTCATGCTGCAGCTACTTGGAGCCACAGGTGAGAGCTGAGTGACAGGTGGGGACCAAAGTGGATGGACTACTCCCAAAGGGGTACAAGTCCCTCCATCAGAGGTACTACTCCTCCCTGGGCACCCCACAAACCCTGTTTTCAACATAGCCAAACTGAAGGATGCTCAATGTTTCAACAACTTTCAGAAGAGTCTTGATGACAAACTGACATCCCACAGACAACTGATCGGTACTGTAACCGAAAAGTGGGACCAGTTCAAGCAGATGATGACTGACACAGCAATAACATCTCTTGGACCAAAGAAAAGAACACATCAGGATTGGTTTGATGAGAACCAAGAAGAAATATGCTCAGCTCTTGAAGTAAAGAGAAAAGCCTTTATCGAATGGCAGAATGATCTCTCCTCAGTCTCCAAATGGAATCGTTTCAAGTACCTTCAGAGGAAAACGCAGAAAGACCTTTGTCAAATACAAGACAACTGGTGAGAGAGCAAAGCCAAAGAAATCGAGCACTATACTGAGACCCACAACTCAAAGATGTTCTTCAGTGCTATTAAGACTGTCTATGGACCTTCTAAAATGCTCTCATTAGACAACACAACGCTGATTAAAGATAAAGAAGGCATCAACAAAAGATGGCGAGAACACTTTAGCAACCTTCTCAATAGACCATCAACCGTGAATAATAACGTCCTCAATGAAATTCCACACCAACCTGCTCTGACAGATATTGACTTTCCGCCCACTATAGATGAGATTAAGAAAGCTGTTAGCCAGATGAGTTCAGGAAAAGCTCCTGGAAAAGATGGGATACCAGCAGAGATATGCAAAGCAGCAGGTCCAGCAGCACTAGCAGCGTTACACAGTGTGATCCTCAGCATCTGGGAGGATGAAAGCATACCACAGGACCTCTGCGACGCTACTATTGTCTCTCTTTTCAAGAACAAAGGCAGCAAAGCAGAATGTGGAAACTATAGAGGCATATCCCTCCTCTCTGTTGGAGGGAAAATCATCGCCCGCATCATCTTGAACCGCCTAATAGCCAGTATTTCCGAGGCAAATCTACCTGAAAGTCAATGTGTTTCACCTGGCCAGAGCACAGTCGACATAGTGTTTGCTGTCAGACAAATACAAGAGAAGTGCATTGAACAGAACGTGCACCTCTATGCTGTCTTCATAGATCTGACAAAGGCGTTTGATACCATCAACAGGGAAGCCCTTTGGACTATTCTAACACAACTTGGCTCCCCAAGAAAATTTGTCCAGATTATACGCCTTTTTCATGACAACATGACAGGCGAAGTATTGTCTGATGGAGCCACATCTGCCCTCTTCAACATTACCAACGGCGTGAAACAAGGATGTGTTCTCGCTCCTGTCTTATTTCACCTGTTCTTTGCATATGTCCTCAACCATGCAATGAAAGATCTGGATCGAGGTATATATTTGAAATACTGGCACAATGGTTCACTTTTTGACCTCCGTCGCATGAATGCAAAGACTAAAACAGAGCAGAAACTCCTTCTTGAGGCACTCTTTGCCGACGACTGTGCCCTCATGGCTCACACTGAAAATGATCTTCAGCACATTGTCAACAAATCTGCCGAGGCCTCACAACTCTTCGGACTATCAGCCTTGGAAAGACAGAAGATCTCCATCAACCTGTATCTGGATCAAATGCTTCTCTTCCAAGTATCTTCATTGATGGCACTCAGCTTAAACTAGTGGAGAACTTTGAATACCTGGGTAGTATCATATCCAGTGATGGATCACTGGATAATGAGATCAACGCACGAATATCCAAAGCAAGCCAGGCACTTCGCTCTCTGTGTGTCAAAGTTTTAAACCACCACACATCCGGATGTCAGCAAAACTGCTTGGGTACAGAGCTGCTGTTCTTTCATTTCTTTTGTACGGGTGTGAAACATGGACACTATATAGGCATCACATCAAGCAGCTCAAAGCATTTCATATGCGTTGCCTCTGCAACATCATGAAGATCTGCTGGCAACACAAAGTGCCCAATCTTGAGGTCCTCGACAGAGCCCAGATGACAAGCATCGAAATGATGATCATGAAGTCACAGCTACATTGGACTGGTGATGTCAGCTGCATGGATGCCAACAGAATCCCCCGCCAGCTTCTCTATGGTGAGCTCTCCCAGGGCATCCAGCATATAGGTCGTCCACGAAAACGTTACAAGGACACCATCAAAGCCAATCTGCAGTATAGCAATATCAAACCCAGGGACCTTGAGGACGCCGCCAGCAACAGAACACAGTGGAGTGCATCAGAAATACCTGCATCGCCTTTGAGGAAGACCACTGCCGGCATCTACAAGAGGCACGTAAACGATGTCACAGAGCACCAGCAGCGCACAACCCACTGACTGCGAACTTCCCATGCACCATCTGCAGCCAAATGTGCACCTCTAGAATTGGCTTGTATAGCAATCAGAGGGCACACCATGAGACCAACAACAGATGATTTGCTCAGATTTGTCATCATCAGATCGATGGACTACCAAGAATACCCACCTGATTCATCAACAGGGCTTGAACACTTTGATCCACTGCACAGACCGCTCCCATTTGAGCTAACAGAGTAACTGGTAGCTGTAAAATGTGTAGTAAGATGAGGCCCTGAAACAAACTTTTATGTCAGAGGCCCAGTCTGAGGCCTGAAGCCTGAACCAAAGTACTTCCAGGCATTGCTAAGCAAAAGCTGAGCTGTGAGCCAGAGGCAGGTCTCACTCACAGAAGTTGGCGAGAAGAGGGTTGTTAGAAGCAGGTGCATTGACATGTAAGTGCTAATAAGAGGAACTTGTGCCAAGATGGCACCTGGACAGCCTATACAAGGACACTCCATAGACATAACAAAGAACAGGAAGGGGCATCTTAAAGACAGGGTCAAAAGGACAGCATGATGGATAGATCTGTTTGTTTGAAACAACATGATCAAAGTGGGAGACAGCACTCTAATGAACCAAGGGGCTGTACCTCAATATGTCAGTAGGGATGAGTAATCTGCCCTGTAACTGTATAAAAGTCCCAGAGTGCACATCTTTGTCTGGCCTAGGAGGCAGTGGGAAGTCCGACCACTGACTGAGCCGGTCCATTGCCAGGGGGCACATATTTGTAGTATGTCCTGTAGAGTCTATTGGAAACTATTACTGTGCTTCATTTGACAATAAATCTGGCTCGGGTTCCTTCATACCTTACTAGAGTCTGTGGTCTTTGGGGGTTCTCTCGGGGTCTGCTGTGTCAGTTATCTGCACAGAACTGAGTCAGCACACAGAGGGAACATGCACGCAGGCGACTGTTATCATCATCGAACAAGAGCAGAGTACCACACCAGTAGCTACTGACAACAACAGGTTTTCATTTTCTATGTGGACTGGCACTAGAGGGAATGGGACACTTTTGCAAGTGGGTTTCACATTCATTTGCGCACTGCAGCGGAATGGTGAGACTCAAGTATCGGGTTCCAGGCTGTGGAGGGGAATGTGCTCTTGCGGGCAAAGACTCTTCTGCCTTTTCCCTCCAAGGGTGATCCTCCCTTCCTCTCCATCCCCTCCAATCTGTCCCTGTCCCAATTCCATCTCCTCCCCACCATTGGCTTCTCATCCCATTCCCATTCCCCTCATCTAACCAGTCAGTCTCTACTTCTCTTCCAAGCCCCCTCACTCCCAGTCCCAGTCCACTTGCCTAGCCAGTCCCTTTTCCCCACTGATATTTCTGTCTCCTCCACACATACTTCCAGCTGCCCCCTCTGTCCACATTCCCCATCTCCACTGTCTCCCAGTCCCAACCTCTCTCCCTGGGCTCCTTATCTAATCTCAGTGTCCCCACTACTCCTTGCTCTTTGGCCAAGTCTCTACCCAGGCAGGCTCAGTTCTCACCACATGCATCAGCTTCTAGTCAGAATTGTTTCCCCTTCCTCTTCTCCTCTCCACTGGTTCTCAGTCCCACTATCCCTCTGCTGCTTACTCAGCACTGAGTATTTTAGCCTAAACAGCAAAAGTTTGAACTCATAAGCTACTGAAAACAGGGTGTTAAAATGGGAAGTGTTGGGCAACCTTAATAATCTGCAGTGTTACCAGCCCTGCCTGTAGGACACACACATGAAAACACACATTTCTTGAGCAAAACTTCAGTAGGAAGATTTGTAATTAGGACAAAGTAATTCCAAAGAAAAACACTACTAATACTAAGGATTTTCATAGTGTACTTGGATATGCTTTTGATTTATGATTTGACAATGTGCTAGAATAACTTACAACAACCACATGCTTAATAATATGAGTTTTCAAATAATGTAGAAGGAATATATTTTAGAAGCTAAGCAATACTTTTTATCCATGCAGAAAACAAACTATTAAATAGAAAGTGATCTAATAGAAATATATACTTGGGGAAAATACTAAGGTTTTTTGCCTTGGAATTCTGAATGACACATCGTTGCACACATCATTTGTATTAAATTCTTATGTTCCAAACCAGCTATGGTTCAGTCTCCGTTTGACAGCTCTATAGACTATAGAAGTCAATGCAGAACCTGTGCAACTCAACAATGGCATTGATTATTATAAAATACTTTGCCATATCTAGTTACATTTAAAGTAATATAGAAGTGAAAGTCTCTGTTTTTGGTATTGTGGGAGAAAAAGCTTTTAGAGAATTCAAGTACTGAAAGACGTTTGCCAATTAAAAATGGGACAGGTTAAGAAAGATCACTCTAGGAACCTCAGGAGATCCAGTGAAACATATAAAAAATACTTGATTTGGATAAACTTACAAAAGTTTTGATGCTTACTTGACTGATCTGTACCTTTGAAGAATTCTGCACATCTCTCCACCCATTCCCCAAACAGATTCTTGCTTCTCCTATCTGTTTTATCTTCTTGGGGGAGTCTCAGAAGCTTGCTATCCCTATTAAGTGGATTTTTTTCTTTTTCTCAGGCACACCAAGGTGCTTACGTCCTCTTTTAAGGGCTATGTCTGTAAGGAAGTAGCTGACCAAATACTCCTTTATCTCAGTCTGGGGTCTTGCTCTGGGGTACAACAGGATTCAGTAAACCCTCCCTTGAATCCTGAAGATCTCATCCCTCTAACATTTAAATGTAAATACTATAGGAGATTTATGCCTTAAGGTGCACCACAATATTGTCCATACAAACTCCTTCCCCATCTCTATTCATATGATATGAGCATATCTTGTGGGAATTTGAAATATCACAACAGTGCATTCCAGGACATAAACCCCAGAATGCCTTTAAAGTTCAAAGTTCAGTTATTAGTAGGACTAAATTAAGGGGTTATAGGATCCTGCTGTATCAAAGCAAACTACTTTGATCAAAGCTATTTTTTTCCAAGACAAAATAACACATAGGCTACATCTACTGTGCATACTCGGGCAGTTGACCATGCACATGCTTGTGCATGTACCCCATAATCCTGGTGAAGGTCCACATATGCTATGCTGGATACAGGTATATACTGTGTATCCGCATATACCCATGACCACACTGCCTCTAGTTTGGTACGTGACGCCAGTGCTGTCATTTCAGGGGCAGTATTCCTGGGTTCTGGTGCCTCACAGGAGACACTCTAGCAACCACCTTGCTGTGTGTTGTTAGTACTTTCCTCCACCTTCACACATTTGCTGATGGCAGTTCCTGCTTACCTCTTCCTCCTGCCAAACTAGGTGGAATACCTAGGAGCAAATAACTGCTGCTACTGACAGGGTATGCCCATGGGTGGATCACCACTTCTAGTCCGGAACAGCCAGTATGCTGTGGTGGGATCACATCATTGTGGAAAACTAGGATGATGAGCAGTGACTTCAGAACTTCTGAATGTGGAAACAGATCTTCATGGAACTATGTGGGGAGCTTTCCCAACCCTCCAGCTCCAGAGCACTCAATGTCAGAAAGCCACACCAGTGCAGAAGCAGGTGGCTATGACCTGTGGAATATGTCATCATTTGACAGCTACTGGTCAGTTGCAAATCAGTTCAGAGTGGGGAAGTCAACTTCGAAGTAATGGTTATACAGGTGTGCAATGCAATCAATACTGTCATCTCCCCACCGGTAGTTGCCATAACCCAAGTACCAAATATTATAGTTGGATTTCAGAGGATGGTGTTTCTAAACTGTGCAGGGGCCATCGATGGCACTCACAACCCAATACTTTGCCCATCAAAAAGGGATGAGTAAATATGTGAGCCAAAAAGGTTACTATTCACTCATTCTGCAAGCTTCAGTGGTCCACAGATGCAGGTTCATGAACACCAAGGTTGGAAATACAGGACAGGTTCATGACACCAGAGGGCTGAGGAGATTTGGATTGTTCTTGAGGGCAGAAGAAGATACGATGTGGTTCTCTATGATGAGTCAGTGCCAATAGTTATTTTGCACACATATCCTCCACCGACATCTAGCTTGGCTCATGAAACCATACTCTAACATCAATAGCCCAAGAAAAAGGAAATTCAACTGCAAAGTGAGTAGCTGCAGGATGGTCATGGAGTGAGCTTTTCAAAGTCTGAAGGCCCTCTGGATGCCAGTGCAGCCAATGCCATTCACATAATCGTGGTCTGCTGTTCCCGTCATGATGTATGTGATGCTAAAGAGAAGTACTTCCTTACAGAGAGGGCACTGAACAGGACTAGTTTGTAAAGCCTTTGCAGATAGCTGGATCCCATCCACATGTGCACTGGTCTTGGTTCACAGTGGACAAGCAAAATCTGGAATGCTGTATAGCTGCAAATCCTTGAACCGGGGGGAAGCAAATAGTGACTTCTGCCTGTGCCAAGGGACACTCTCACACCCTGTGCAACTTCTGGAACAGCACAAGAGAGAATGCTGACACATAGTTGTCTGCCAACATATCTTTGTGACGGTTTTGTTCCCATGTAAGTGACATGTCTTTAACTGTCTAAGTAGCTATTTGTTTCTGTAATTATTTACTCATTACAGACATTTGTGGCAGGTCAACTCCACTAGGTTAACATCTTGAGGCTAGTAAAAAGCAACAAAGAGTCCTGTGGCACCTTATAGACTAACAGATGTCTTGGAGCGTAAGCTTTCGTGGGTGAATACCCACTTCGTATTCACCCATGAAAGCTTATGCTCCAAGACATCTGTTAGTCTATAAGGTGCCACAGGACTCTTTGTTGCTTTTTACAGATCCAGACTAACATGGCTACCCCTCTGACAACCTGAGGCTTGGATTTGTGGTGTGGAAGATGTCGATTCAGTTCTATTGCCGTCATTGTGCAATCCTTTAGTGTGACTTAACCCCTGTTTTGAAGACCACAATATTGGGAGCTTTAAATTAGTTTCAATGCCCTTTGTGACAATCAGGATCCAAACACCCCAAGGGAAGAAAAGGGAGTTTACACTGCAATTGAATCAACTGCATACTAATATATCAAGTAAAGTTTTTTATGAAAGCCTGTAATGTTCTGAACCTGATGGTCATTATATGTATACAGCTTATAGTCATGAATGTCTGCACATATACACGTAGAAAATTTTAATAGTAACTGTGTACAACTTCAGCATCACCTGTTAACAGGGTGGTGAAGCAAACAAACAGGGAAGGGCTGCCTTGTCAACCAGAGGAGACTAGCTCCAATCACCTATCATTGTACAATCCAGGAAAAGACAAATGATGGGCCATTAGGATTAACGGGAAAACACTGAGACAACCCAGCTATAATATCACCCATGAGTCACCACTTTAGAAGAAAGAAAAAAAGGAAAAGCCCCTTTAAAAAGCAGGTTTGAAACTTCATCCAGAATGGAAGGACAGTCTCAAAGACAGGGGTCTGTCTGTGAATGCTGGAACCTGCCCTTGGTCTAGGAGACATGCTGGGAAATTGTTCAAAGGCAACAGTAGCTTGCATGAGGCAAGGAAATTTATCTAATGCAAAAGTGTAAATAATGAAGTTGGGTCTTTATGTTTATTTTCTGTGGAACTGGTAGCTGTTTGCTTCCCTTGCTATTTAATCTTTGAATCTGTGATTTTTCTATTAATTAAACATTTTATTTTTACTCCAAGCAGGTTTCTATTGTACAACGGTGTGTACTTTGTGTGCTGAACAGAATGGATAGTGTGGGGGAAGATTTCATGCCTTTGGGGGTGATGAACCAGAGGGGAAAGTCCAAGTGTCTGGTAGTTAAGAACTCCAGAAAGACAGATTGGGGAAGACTTGGGAGCAGAGGGGCTGTTGGTGTCACCTTGTTCCTTGTAAGGAGTAACTAGGCTGGTGGAAGCCAGGATCAGACCTTTATGCTTATGGGCTGGCTGCTGGTGTCAGGACTCCAAGCCATCTCAGCCATAAGACACCTTACAAGGCAGGCAGTAACAGAACCCCTTGGTGGTCTAGGGGAGTCCCCAAATACCACAACCTTTAAAACAGTTCTCTGAGAGGCTGGGAGGAGCTTTAAATTTTCTTTCTTTTTACAGCTGACTGACTGTGTTGATAGCTGCACTTATCAGCTACTTTGCATGACTGCCCCCAAGGTTTAAACCAGTCAAGGTTTGCTGAAGAGGGGGTAGGAAGATCTGAAGTTTTTACTGTTAATTTAATTGTTTGCTTGTTCTGTATATGAACCAAGAAGTTTATTGAGGCTTTTCCTGTGTTGTTGTGACACCTACTGCTATTAATACTACCAGTGCATTCTGAGCACATTTCAGTTTTCCCATCCCTCTGGTGTATTCTTTGGAATTTAGATATCCATGAACAGGGTCGGGGAGAAAATTCTTTGCAGTCCAATGGCACCAAAGAGTAACACAAATTAAAGTCATGTTCTTTGAACTGTGGGGCCCCATCTCAAACTTGGAAGAGAAAAATAAATGTCCTAGTCATCACAATGAGGAAGGAGGGCCCGTATGAAAGTCAAGGAAACAGTAACATGTATTAAAAGTTATACACATAACATGCAATTGAAACTGTTTTAAAAGGGACAGCAAATGAACACACAATGGATCTTACTCTGAGCATCAGGCACACATTCATGTCTTAGAATACATCTCCTTGCCCTTCTCCTCCTCCTCCCTTTGACAAGGCAGGGAACGGCTACTGAAAATTGTGTGGGGGGACAACAGGGAGCGTCTCCTATGCGGTGTTGTAGCTGGACATGTGCTGCCTTCAGGGTCTGCTCATGGTTCCCCTCCTACATACATACTACAGACCAGTCAGCTTCACCTCAGTCCCGGAAAAAATCATGGATCAGGTCCTCAAGAAATCCATTTTGAAGCACTTGGAGGAGAGGAAAGTGATCAGGAATAGTTAACATGGATTCACAAGGGCAAGTCATGCCTGACCAACCTGATTGCCTTCTATGATGAAATAACTGGCTCTGTGGATATGGGGAAAGTGGTGGACATGATATATCTTGACTTTCGCAAAGCTTTTGATATGATCTCCCACAGTATTCTTGCCAGCAAGTTAAAAAAATATGGCTTGGATGAAAGGACTATAAGGTGGATAGAAAGCTGGCTAAATCATCAGGCTCAATGGGTGGTGATCAATGACTCAATGTCTAGCTGACAGCCAATATCAAGCAGGGTGCCCTAGGGATGTGTCCTGGGGCCGGTTTTGTTCAACATCTTCATTAATGATCTGGATGATGAGATGGTTTGTACCCTCAGCAAGTTTGCGGATGACTGAGCTGCGGGGAGAGATAGATATGCTGGAGGATAGGGATAGGGTCCAGAGTGACTTAGACGTATTGGAATATTGGGCTAAAAGAAATCTGATGAGGTTCAACAAGGACAAGTGCAGAGTCCTGCACTTCAGACAGAAGAATCCCATGCACTGCTACAGGCTGGGGATCTACTGGCTAAGGAGCAGTTCTGCAGAAAAGGACCTGGGGATTACAGTGGATGAGAAGCTGGATATGAGTCAACAGTGTGCCCCTGTTGCCAAGAAGGCTAATTGGACTGCATTAAAAGGAGCATTACCAGCAGATTGCGGGAAGTGATTATTCCCCTCTATTCGGCACTGGTGAGGCCACATCTGGAGTACTGAGTCCAGTTTTGGGCCCCCTACTCCAGAAAGGATGTGGATAAATTGGAGAGAGTCCAGTAGAGGGCAATAAAAATTATTAGGGTGCTGGAGTACATGACTTATGAGGAGAGACAGAGGGAACTGGGCTTATTTAGTCTTCAGAAGAGAAGAGTGAGGGGGGATTTTATAGCAGCCTTCAACTACCTGAAGTGGGATTCCAAAGAGGATGGAGCTCATCTGTTTTCAGTGGTGGTAGATGACAGAACAAGGAGCAATCGTCTCAAATTGCAGTGGGGGAGGTCTGGGTTGGATATTAGGAAGAACTATTTCACTTGGAAGGTGGTGAAGCACTGGAAGGGGTTACCTAAGGAGGTAGTGGAATCTCCATCCTTAACGGTTTTTAAGGCCTGGCTTGACAAAGCCTTGGCTGGGATGATTTAGTTGGAGTTGGTCCTGCTTTGAGCAGGGGGTTGGACTAGATGACCTCCTGAGGTCTCTTCCAACCGTAATATTCTATGATTCTATAGATTTCTCCCGTGAGAAGTTTCAGGTGCTGGCTGGGGGTGGGGTGCCAGGAGTTCTGCAGACTCTTCTCAGTCACTAGCAGGGGTTGGACCTCCTCCGCAGCAGCACTTTGATGCCAGTTCCTGGAGAACAGCAGTGGCCATATCAGCAGATGGGTCACAAATTCATTCAAGCATCAGTTGAGTGTCAGCATCTGGGCACACTCCCGTTCCCTTTGGGCAAGCTCCCATTCTCTCTGGGCAATCTCCCTTTCTCTGTGGTGTGCATCCTGCTCCAGGAACCTGTTTGTCAGTGCCTCCTCCGGCTGGAGAGCCCGATCCTCCCACGCCCCTCAAACTGCTCTTCGCTCCTCCCATCCATGCCAATGAGCAGGTTCTTTAGGGTCCTTCTCCATCCGCCTCTGCTCTCCTGGGACACTGCTCCTGCCCTCCTGGTGGAATGGTTTCCCTCTCAGCAGCCGAAGGTCCTACCAATTCAAAGACAAAGGGTGCAGTAGATTTTCAAATGAAGAAAACAGTTTGTAACAGTATGTAACACTGGAGTAAGAAGGATATTGGGGAAGAGGGGACAGGTCCATTGTAATTTACCTGCCTCAGGTTCCAGTTCCTGTTGATGCTTGAGGTCCTCCTCAGGCTCCTCAGCAGGGGCTTGTTCAACCAGCTCCACTGGGCAGAGGTACAAATGTACACGCTTCTCTTCCTCTGCGGTTCCCGTGTTTTCCTGCTGCCTCCTCCCCTGACTCTCATCAGCACTCCATTGGATGATGAAGCTGGGGATCTGTGTGGGAGGAGGTCAAGAACCACTCCAGGGTCTGGAGTGGGCACCCTGGAGAGCACCCAGTCCAGCTCATCATAGAACAGGCATGTCCAAGGACCCTTCCCAGACCGACTGTTGGAGCCATTTGTCCTCTGGTATAGGAGCCTCAGGCGTTTCACGCATTCCTGGCAATGTGCTGGAGTCCGACAAATGCTTCTGTGAAATTTCCAGGTGCTGGTGAATGTTCCTGCAGCTCTGGGAGAAGTTGTGAAGGGTGGCAACAGAGACATGGGAACCTACATAGGGGACAGGTCCATCAATGGCTATTTGCCAGGATGGGCAGGGATGGTGTCCCTAGCCTCTGTTTGCCAGAAGCTGGGATTGGGTGACCAGAGACAGATCAGTTGATGATTCCCTGTTCTGTTCATTCCCTCTGGGGCACCTTGCATTGGTCCCTGTCAGAAGACAGAATCAGCGGCGTATTATCACCTAGGCCAACAAGGCCTAGGCCTAGGGTGGCAAATTTGCAGGGGCGGCAAATTTGCTCACTCCCCCTCCCCAATTCCTCCCCTTCCCCAAATCACCAGCCTGCCTCCCCCCCAAGGCATGCCGCGCTTTCCTCCTTCCACCTCCCTCCCAGGCTTGCCACACGAAAGCGCTGGGAGGGAGGGAGAAGCGAGTAGCGGCACTCGGAGAAGGCGGAGCAGAGGTGAGCTGGGGCCTGCGGGCATAGGGAGTAACCCGGGGGAGTGGGAACTGCTCCCTGCCCCAGCTCACCTCCGCTCCACTGCTGCCATCTCTTGAGTGCGCTGCAACTCCCCTTCTCCCCCCTCCCTCTCAGGCTTGCCGTGGGGGAGCGGAGGTGAGCTGGCGTGGGGGGGGAGGGGCGGCAATTTTTTGAAGGTCTAGGGCTGAAAATTTGTTAATCCGCCACTGGATAGGATACTGGGCTAGATGGACCTTTGGTCTGACACAATATGGCCATTCTTATGTTCTTATGTTCACAGACTGTGTGAGGGTCAGGCAAGAAAGGGTTCACTACATTTTGGTAATGGAGCTGGAGGACCATTGAAATGCAGAATCTAGTACATGCTCCTTGCCCCTGTCCACACTGCACGGTAGCATGGGAGCAGGGCTGAGCCACAGCCCGAGGAATGTACGTATCCCCATCATCAAGCATGCTAGCTTATTCCCACTGTACTCACCTTCAGATATATGCTGCTGAAGTTATGATACATGGGGAGGTTATGGCACAAGCAGAGACCTGGACATGTGTTCTGTTACTAGTATACATGTACTTCAAGGAAAAAAATATTTTCTCTGACTTACTAGTGGTCAATGTGAAGTACTATCTCAGGATTTCTTGGGGAGTGCCTGTCAACTTCTATTTCTACTTCTAGTTTTTTGTATTTTTGTCAGCATTTTTCATGGATTTTTTTAATGCTCTAAGAACCCATATATGAGGACAAAAACGGGGAGACCTGGTCTTTTCATTGAGTTCCAAATGATGGAAATATTGCAAACATCAGATCTTATGTTATCTTTACTCATGCAGGTACTGGAAATGTAAAAATCAATACAAATACAGAGCTATTTGGTTTAATTCCATTTTACCAGAATTGTTGGCCTTTTCCAGGTTTGTATAGAATCCAGATGCACAGCCCTGATGTTTTCAAATGCATTTCTTATATGAAGATGAAATTATGGTTGTGCTATGAGTGCAAAACACTCAGAAAACACACACAAAAATCCCACAATTTGTGCATCACAAATTCTATGATACAGGGGAAATGGCACATTAGAAAGAAAGAAGGGTTTTGTGGTTAAGGTTCTGGAGAGGGACTCTGATGGATTCAATTCCTTCCTATGACTTAGATTTTCTGAATAATCTTGGGCAAGTCATTTCTGTGCCTCAGTTTGTTCCTTTGTAAACTGAGGATACTGACACTTCCCTAAAATGTAGGGGTGTTGTGAGAGTAAATGTGTTAATGTTTGCGATCTTCTCAGTTACAACGGTGATGGGGATCATACAGATATCAAGGGAGACAGGCGTGCCAAACATATGCCACAACACATGGTTCAAAACTGTAAGATGTGGGCAAATTCAAAACCACAAAAGCCGCTTCCATATAAATTAAAAATGAATTGCTCATCATTCAAGCAAAACCAAAAAATGTTGTGAAGCTGAAAGACTCTTCTGGTTCCTTCTTTTTCCTGGGTATACACCTCATTAATTTAAAACTTATATGAAACTACAAATGTCTCTGGGAAGTGACTGGAATTCCTTGCTTTCTTTTCTGCTTCCTTAAGATGACAAATGTAATATTTTCAGTCAATTAATGAGATACATTTAGTTCCTTGTATGTTTTCATAAGAAAAAAGGCTTTTGTTCACCCAAAATGTAGATCAAAATAATCCTCCAATTTTATAAGGTCTTTGCTTTTGTGAGTGCTTACTGCTGTGCGGATTTTATTGGTCATTTTGTGAAATTGATGCTTGACTTTCCTTATGTCCGTTGTGGAATTTATGTTGCATGACCATTATGGAATTTTTTGTCATGCACACTGTGTAATTTGTGCAGTGCACATATTTTAACAATCATTTTTGTATTTTCCAGTTTGGCACTCATATGCCCCCTTACTATAGGTGTCATAGGACTAAGTCTAAAAATATCTCTGTTCTTTCTATGTTTGTTATCCCAAAAGTCATGACTAAAGTTTAGGATAATCTTAAAACTTCAGGGTGTGTGTCTTTTCTAAGTCATTAATTTCCACGAACATTGTTCATGAAGCAATGGATCTGACCAAACCACAACACTGTCAGTTTTTAAAGTGTATGGACTATGCCAAGGTGACCAGGCAGGTGAGGTAATATCTTTTATTGGACCAACTTCTGTTGGTAAAGACACAAGCTTTTGAGCTATACATAGCTTTTCTTCAGTTCTGCGTAAGTGGGAAAGTTTGTCTCTCTCACCAACAGAAGTTGGTCCAAAAAGAGATACTACCTCACTCACCTTGTCTCTCAAATGTCTGGGGACCAACATGGCTACAACAACACTGCAAACAATATGACATAATATCCTATGTGTTCTATAGCACTGGCTGTAGGCAGAAGCACATCCCTCACTAGCACCAGATGTTCCTCAAGCATCTAACAGTTTAAATCATTGAATAAACTTCTTGAAAGCTCTTAATGTATCCATAAAGGAATGGAAACAGGCAGTGAGGAATTAATTGTCAACACTTCAGGGTTAAGAAAAGATCATACACTGTTGTGGCACAAATTATAACTCCATATCTTCCATCATTATAGCAAAATATCCAAAAGATGGTTTGCCCTGGACATTAGTTCCCTTAGCACCAAATCAGACACTTTGTGGAAAATGTACTGTTAATTGCACCAGCATAAATTTAAGGAACTCCATTGACTTTATACCAGTCAGACTGAAATCAGAATTCAGCTATTTCACAAATTTGTAAAAAGGCAATTAGATTTCCTACTTTATCAATCACTGTCAGTTAAAAAGGTCTGGAAATAAAAATCTCATTTAGAATATAAATGTCTGTTTTAAATCTCACATCTACATAAATCAAGACTAATTCCATTAAAGTCAGTGGGATTACAGCAAGGTAAAAAGGGAGTGTATATGAGATCAGAATCAGACTCCAGGTGTTTCCAGAAATGCATGACTGGATTTGAAACGAAAAAGTGGAAAAAGCTTTGTCAATTTTGGGAGTATCCAGTCAGCTATAATTAGAGGTGCCAACTGCTGACAAAACGCGGCTTTGCATGAAACTTCTCCATGGAAACAAAGAAGCCTTGCAAAGAAAGTGTCAAAAAAGCAAGAGACTTTTCTAAGCTTGGGAGCAATAATTGCCTTAATAGGAACTCCTCCTTACAATGGAAAATAAGCATAAGATATGAAAGCCAGCCATTACTGCCAACCAGACAACTATTGGATGTGAACTCTGCTCATAACATGTTGTTATTCTTTATTTCGGCTAACTTTATACATATATAAGTAAACTGGGAATATTCATGGAGAATTTGAATTTTCCAAATCCAGAAGCTACATCAGTTCTTATTTGATATCCACATGTGATCTGACATGACGTGTCTCAGACTGGAGCACAAACTATAGCAGGCATTTTTCAGAACTGGTATTGTGTATGTACTGCAGTCAGCATTCAGAACGCCAAGAGAAGGCGTCTACCTCATTGCCCGAGTCACTGAAATGTGGATAAAACAAAGCACTATTTTCTGTTGTCGCTTTTTCTCCTTAGTTATGTTTTCTTTCTCATCTTCTCTCCACTTTTTTCCATCCCATCTCCATTTCCTTTTGTTTTGGCCCCTCCTCATCCTCTCTTATCCCCCTCTTGTCTTTGGCCTCTCCATTTGAAAATTGTTAGTTGTACACTAACTCCTACCACACAAGATTTGGCCTTTAAGTTGGAACCTCAGCATTTTTATACACACATACATGGAAAGATTCAGTAGTATGGAGCACATCTGTACAAAGTGCGGAGACAAGTTTAAACGGTGCATGTTCTATTCACAGCATACTGTCAGTACTGAATAGGGAAGTGTTTTGTTTCAGAGATTTTTTTCTTCCCCCCTACAATTTTCATGTGAAAAGAAGAATTGTCAGAGAACAAGGTAAAATAACACCCAGAGGGAAGAAGGAGGAGTTGAGCTGAGGTTATCTGGAGCTTGGGCTCCCTTTGAGTTGAGCTACAATACAATGGGACAGCTTGGATTTCAGTGTTGGCTCCTCTCCATGTTTACTTTTCTTTCAAAAGCAAATGCTTACTTTGCAGAAACTAGAAGGACAACTTCTTAATGCTCTGCTTCCTGATTAGAGTCCAACCTGGAATTTTTATTTATTTATTTACTTATTCATTTTAGACAAACTGTATATTAGAAGCTCTTTAACTGTTTATCAGAATGATTTTGTGTAAGCTTGGCAATTTTCATGCTCTTCTCACACACCAAACACTAGATACACCATTATATATAAACTGCCTATTCTCTTAAACTCCATTCCATCTCTTTTGTCACTCCAATCACCAAGATATCTGAATGTCTTCAGATGGAAGGCTTTTCCCTGATAGGGAATCAAAAGCACCAAAATCTGGCTAGTAAACCCTCTGGGAGGACATGTATATATAATAATACTCTTGTATTTAGCCACATGCAACCACTGCAGTACAAAGAAGAGAAAGAAAAGGGGCTTTTGTTTTGCTTCAGATGAAATATTAAACTTACAGTAAGTGCTATACACAATGATCCAATTAAAAACTTTATTACAGTTTAATTAAGAATATTAGTTCATGATTATCAAAGAAAAAACAAAAAACAGCATTTGCTCTTGTTTGTTTCTATATGAGGCAGTGGTCCAATTTACATTTTTTATTCAAATTAGACACTAGTTCATAGAATACCATGTGTGGACACCAATAAGATTGATAGTTTTACTTTCCTAGAAAGACATAAAACTACCTACTTTTAAATTCATTTTGGAGCAGTAAATGTCAGATTTGGTGAACAGCAGCCATATAATGGATGTGTTACATTATTTTATCATGTTAGATTTCTGTAGCTTCAGTGTCTGAAAGTATTCATAGAGGTTGCAAATTTTATATAGTTAATGAAGTTTGTATATCTCACACCACCGGCAATGTTCCAGAAAATAAATAGTATATTTAGCCACTCTAAGTAATTATTTAAAGTAGTGTATGTGTTTCTGAAAAGATAATTCAAAGAAGACAGTTTTAAGAAACTATTAATTAGGGTGAACTAATTAGAAACAGATCATATGATGATAAATGAGCTAATTTGATATGGTGGCTTGTCTGCAAGCATGTAAGTATGTGGAGTGACCCTGCAGATAATTGTATTAGTATCTGTGCTAATTAGGGCTTAGGGACATCCAAGCCACAGTGTATTCCCAAAGCAATCAATCAATCAATCAATAAAGATTAAAGTTGTAAATATATATAAGCTAATTTAAAGCGGCATTATTATAATGTTTCAGTTCTTTAAAAAAAGTGTTTGAAAGCTTTGTGCTTTGGCAAACAACCTTAACTCTGACCCAGCATACCTGCTCTCTGTTCACCTAACAGTGATATTGGTATGTCATGAGTATTGCAACGTCTGAAAGTTTTTACATCATTGACATCAGTGTCAACAAATTAAAATGTAATTCCACAGAGAAGCCTCTGTCTGTTTCAGTGATCATGATACTCTGATGTCTGTAGACAATTTTTTTAGAAAGCACTTTAAAATATTAGAATATTAGATATAGATTTTATATATTCTTTACTTTCATAAACTCTTTCAACCTGATTGGAGTAGTTCATAAACTCCATAGCCACAGGGAAGGTCAAAATAGCATATTTAGTTTGGCTTTGATATGGCCTAACTAAGACCTTGTCTACATGAGGAAATTTACTAGTATTACTATATAGATATAATTATACCACTATCACAATACTAGTGTAACTTCTTGTGTGAACACACTCATTTGGAGCAAAAGTGACTCTTTTAAATTTAGAATTAAGCTAAACCAAAAAAGACACTCGTATTCCAAATAAGAGTGTCTACATGGAGAGTTATACTGGTATAACTATATCAGTATAATTTTACTGGCATAACTATAGCTGTATAGTAATGCTGGCCTGAGATACTTATATGGTAACTCACTCATTCCCCCTTATTACCATAGTTTTGAGCAACTCATAATCTTTAATCGGACACTCCTGTGAGGTAGGGCAGTGCTATTATCCCATCTTACAGTTGGGAACCTCAGATATACAGAGTAGCTTGCCCAAGGTCACATGGGAAGTCTATGGCAGGTTTCCAAAGTCCCAGGCTAGTACCACTATCACTGGACCATACTGCTTCTCCCTTCGTGGTCCTATCTACCAGGAGTGGGCAGATATGAATGAAAGAAAACAATGGAAGGAGGCTGTTTCCCTGTTCCCTGAATATCCGCAAGGGGTATGTCTACACTGCACACTAAGTATGGGATGTAACTCAGGTTTGAGCCCAAGCCTCACTTCTGTTGACACAAAAATCAGTCTAACTCAGCTAGGGGGTCCAAGCCCTATCATTTTGCAGTGTGGATGCAGGTTAAGCCACAGACCTGAGCCAGAAGCTCTGCATAATGTAGAATGGATGCTGTGAAACCCCTGTCCAGCAATTGTATACTCAGGTTTACAGTACAGTGTGGATTCTAGGCTAGATCCATTTGAAGAGTTAAACAGGACATTTAAACAATAATTAGGCCTGTGATGCAACCAGCAGTGCACATTCTGAAAATACATTTAAAGAACTGCAGCAGCTGACAAAGGCACAACTACCATGAAAGCAGAAATAGGCCTATCTATTTCTTCCCTGCTCACTTGAATTGAATTAGAGACATTATTATTAGAGCTGGTCAAAAAGTTTCCATCAGATCTATATATATATATATATATAAATTGCATTTGGGGTTTTTTTTTAATTAAATTTTTGTTTCCCTCAAAATTGTTGTTTTTCAATGAAGAACTGAAAACTTTTTTTTTCATTTTTTCTATCTTTTGTGTGTAAAAATATTTTCTACAATCTCTAATTTTTATTATGTCATTTGTGTTGTTAATTTATCGTTTAAAAGTTATACTCTGAGCTTTGAAATCAACACAGCAACTGAGAGCCTTGTTGGAAAAATCCTTCTAAATGAGGCAAAACCAAGTGACACTGAAATGCCTAGATTCCAAGGCCACAAGGGACCATTGTGATCATCTAGTCCAACCTGTGTAACACAGGCCATAGAACTCTTCCAACATAATTCTTAAAACGCCTCTTTTAGAAAAACATCTATTCTTGATTTTAAAAATTGCCAGTGATGGAGAATCCACCACCACCCTTGATTAGTTCTTCCAGTGGTTAATTACTCTCAATGTTAAAAACGTATTCTTTATTTCCAATCAAAATTTGTCTAGCTATAACACTGCTCTACAGCCAAAATGCTTCTGAAATAAATGTAGTCCAAATTTACTAATTCTGGGTCACTGAGAACGAAAATGATGCTTAAAATTGTTGATTGGCTCTAGTTTTCAAGATATGCTATTGGGTCAGTATAAAAAAAAAGCAGCTAGAGCTTCCCCTGAGATAGTGCTTGGGGTGTGCTACAGACCGCCGGGATCGGATTGGGATATGGATAGAGACCTCTTTAATGTCTTTAATGAAGTAAACACAAAGGGGAAATGTGTGATTATGGGGGACTTCAACTTCCCAGATATAGACTGGAGGACGAGTACTTGCACGAATAATAGGGGTCAGATTTTTCTGGATGTGATAGCGGATGGATTTCTTCATCAAGTAGTTGAAGCACCTACAAGAGGGGATGCCATTTTAGACTTGGTGTTGGTGAGCAGTGAGGACCTCGTAGAAGAAATGGTGGTAGGGGACAACCTTGGTTCGAGTGATCCTGAGCTGATTCAGTTCAAACTAGATGGAAGGATAAACAAATGTAGATCTGCGATTAGGGTTTTTGACTTCTCCAGGGCTAATTTTAAAGAGTTAAGGAAATTAGTTAGGGAAGTGGACTGGATGGAGGAATTAGTGGATTTAAATGTGGAGGAGGCCTGGAATTTCTTTAAGTCACAGCTGCAGAGACTGTCGGAAGCCTGCATCCCGAGAAAGGGGAAAAGAACCATGGGCAGGAGTTGTAGGCCAAACTGGATGAGCAAGCAACTCAGAGAGGGGATTAGACAAAAGCAGAAAGCTTACAGGGAGTGGAAGGAAGGCAGGATCAGTAAAGAAAGCTACCTTGCTGAGGTCAGAACATGTAGGGATAAAGTGAGGAAGGCTAAAAGCCGCATTGAACTGGAACTTGCAAAGGGAATCAAAACCAATAGTAAAAGGTTCTACAGCCACATAAATAAGAAGAAAACAAAGAAAGAAGAAGTGGGGCCGCTATACACTGAGGATGGAATGGAGGTTAAGGATAACCTAGGCATGGCCCAACATCTAAACAAGTACTTTGCCTCGGTTTTTAATAAGACTAGTGAGGAACCTTGCGATGATGGAGGGATGATAAATGGGAATGTGGATATGGAAGTGGATATTACTGCAACTGAGGTAGAGGCTGTACTTGAACAGCTCAATGGGATGAAGTCGGAGGGCCCGGACAATCTCCACCCGAGGATATTAAAGGAACTGGCGCGTGAAATTGCGAGCCCGTTAGCGAGAATTTTTAAGCAATCGATAAACTCGGGGGTTGTGCCGTATGACTGGAGGATTGCTAATGTAGTTCCTATTTTAAAGAAAGGGAATAAGAGTGATCCGGGTAATTATAGGCCTGTTAGCTTGACATCCGTAGTATGTAAGGTCTTCGAAAAAATTTTAAGGGAGAAAGTAGTTAAGGACATAGAGGTCAATGGGAATTGTGACGAATTGCAACACGGATTTACTAAAGGTAGATCGTGCCAAACCAATCTGATCTCCTTCTTTGAGAAGGTGACGGATTACTTAGATAAAGGAAATGCGGTAGATATAATTTACCTAGATTTCAGTAAGGCGTTCGACACGGTTCCGCACACGGAGCTGTTAGTTAAATTGGAAAAGCTGGGAGTGAATATGAAAGTTGTAAGGTGGATAAGGAACTGGTTAAAGGGGAGACTCCAGAGGGTCGTATTGAAAGGTGAACTGTCGGACTGGAAGGAGGTCACCAGTGGAGTCCCTCAGGGATCGGTTTTGGGACCGATCTTATTTAACCTTTTTATTACTGACCTTGGCACAAAGAGCGGGAATGTGCTAATAAAGTTTGCGGATGACACGAAGCTGGGGGGTATTGCTAACATGGAGAAGGACAGGGATGCTATTCAGGAAGATCTGAACCACCTTGTAAACTGGAGTAATAGAAATAGGATGAAATACAATAGTGAAAAGTGCAAGGTCATGCATTTAGGAATTAATAATAAGAATTTTGGATATACGTTGGGGGCGCATCAGTTGGAAGCGACGGAGGAAGAGAAGGACCTTGGGGTACTGGTTGATAGCAGGATGACTATGAGTCGCCAATGTGATACGGCTGTTAAAAAAGCAAATGCGATTTTGGGATGCATCAGGCGGGGTATTTCCTGCAAGGATAAGGATGTGTTAGTACCGTTGTATACGGCGTTGGTGAGACCCCATCTAGAATACTGTGTGCAGTTCTGGTGTCCCATGTTCAAGAAGGATGAATTCAAACTGGAACAGGTTCAGAGACGGGCTACGAGGATGATCCGAGGAATGGAAAAACTGCCTTATGAAAGGAGACTCAAAGAGCTTGGCTTGTTTAGCCTGGCCAAAAGAAGGCTGAGGGGGGATATGCTCGCCCTATATAAATATATCAAGGGGGTTAACGTTAGGGAGGGAGAGGAATTATTTAAGTTTAATACTAATGTAGCCACGAGGACAAATGGGTATAAACTGGATATTAGGAAGTTTAGACTTGAAATTAGACGAAGGTTTCTGACCATTAGGGGAGTGAAGTTCTGGAATAGCCTTCCGAGGGAAGTAGTGGGGGCAAAAGACTTTCCTGGCTTTAAGACAAAGCTTGATAAGTATATGGAGGGGATGTTATGATAGGATCGTTAATTTGGGCAATTGATCTTGAATTACCACCAGACAGGTCTGCTCAATGGTCTGCGGGGAGATGTTGCATGCGATGGGTACTGAGTTGCTGCGGAGAATTCCTTCTTGGGTGCTAGCCGGTGACTCTTGCCCACATGCTCAGGGTTTAGCTGATCGCCATATTTGGGGTCGGGAAGGAATTTTCCTCCAGGGCGGATTGGCAGGTGCCCTGGAGGTTTTTCGCCTTCCCCTGCAGCGTGGGGCACGGGTCGCTTGCTGGTGGTGTCTCTGCAGCTTGAGGTCTTCAAACCATTTTTGAGGATTTCAATAACTCGGTCCTGGGATAGGGGTTGTTATAAAATTGGATGGGTGGGGTTCTGTGGCCTGCCTTGTGCAGGAGGTCAGACTAGATGATCAGATTGGTCCCTTCTGACCTATGAGTCTATGAGTCTATGAGTCTATACGACCCTTGACTTGGGAATGGCGGAGGATAAGTGAGTTATAAAGGGAAGGGATCTCAATTTAAACCAAAAATGACTAAAATACATCTTTGACTGGATCTATGAATAAATCTATGACTGGGTTTGGACAGTACTTGCGTTTTAGGCAAAACAATGAATGATGCAATCTGAAGCTGGTATTGCGTCATACATGATATGAATTGCTTCATGTTCTTCCTAGAAGTCATGGATGATGCAATCATAACGAAGCTTACATCACTCTGCTGAACAAATTGCCCTATATCAGCTCTAGAAATCATGCAGTGTCGTGATCTCTTATTTGTCAGTATTTGATTTTGCAAAGGGACACATTTCTGTTTAGCCAAAGTGAGCAGAGATGCCTTGTACTTGTGTGAACAGTGCAGACAACTTCTGCTATGTTTGTGGTGAAGTGACTTTTGCATCACAAAAGTGCAGTCTAACCACTATGGTTAAGAAAGCCTATCATCTTTATTTTGGCTGCAAAATTGGAGATCAGGACAAGAGGTGGGCCCCACACATATGCTGCAACGCTTGTGCAACAAATCTTCGCCAGTGGTTGAACAGAAAAAGGAAATCTATGCCTTTTGCAGTGCCAATGATTTGGAGAGAGCCAACAGATCATACCAGCAATTGTTGCTTCTGCATGGTGCCTCCAGTTGGGAAAGGTGTGTCAAAGAAGAAAAAGTGGACTGTGCATTATTCAAACATTCCATCAGCTATACGCCCAGTACCCCATGGAGAAGGACTGCCAGTTCCTGATGCACCAGAATCATTCTCACTTGAGTCAGAGGAAGAGGATGAAACTTCTGGTCCTGAACCATCAGTGTCACAGGACCCACATTTTCTCCCATCCTCCTCCTCTGAACCACACCTCATAAAACAAGGTGAACTGAATGACCTTGTCAGGGATTTGGAACTACCCAAGAGTAAGGCAGAGCTGTTGGGCTCCAGACTACAGCAGTGGAATCTCCTGGCAGGCTATCAGGGCAAATGGAGCCCATCAATGCTTGCAGACTATTGCTGGACAGTGACAAGAGATGCTCCATTTAATGAATACAAGAGACAAGCCAAGAAGCGCCGAGTAGACACTGAATAGGACTAAACTATGTACATAATAGTTTTTTGCCTTTTGTTTCATAATAAATTTTATTTATATAACCCTTTTGCTGATTTTTAAAGTGTTACATAAACAGGACAGGTGAAATATTATCATGTAAAGCAACCATAAACACATGAAAAGACCTAGGTTTACAGTTTATGATTAAAACTCTACCATCTATACAATATACATAGACATAAAATGTAAAAACTTAAATATCTTAGAAACAGTAGCCAATCAGTTGTTTTAATTGTCATATTTGAATTCAGCATATCCAAATACATAATAAATATCACATTTTATCTCTGAAGCAGACGACTTTTCAAAAATTGTAGAGCAGTGTAACAAGAGCCATTGGATCTTGTTATATTTTTCTCAACTAGACTGAAGAGCCCATTTTAAATATCTGTTCCCCATCTGGATACTTGTAGACTGTAATCAAGTCACCCCTTAGCCAACAGACCAACATCAAAGAACCTCCTATCAGGTAAATGCCTCTGGACAATGAAAATCCGTAGCGTAGTTGCATTTGTAAAGGAAATTCGGTTTATAATATTTGAGCAATGTACTACCTAGTCTGAACACCTGATGGAATGTGGCAACTGCTTTTGCAGGGTATTTTTAGGAGCTTCACCAAACAGGTCACTGCATAGATGCTATTAAATTTTGCAGAGATTAGCTGTGCTGAACATTAAGGCAGATTTTCTTCCAGAAAATATTTGGAAGCTAGTTTTTTTACAAAACAATGTGCCTCCTTCCCCACTTTTTAAAAATCTATTTTATTGAAGGGAAAAGGAAGTGTACTTCTGTTATTCAAGAACATATATAGAAGCCTCCAAGTAGATGTCCCATAATACTCAAAACAATTAGAACAGTTACAGTAGCTAGCATTACAGTCAAACTTACAGGTTTTAGTCTCAGAACACACATAATATTGAATTAATACACAATAAATAATTAAAATTAAATAGAACACACACACAAAAAAAACTCTCCAAAAGATATGATAATAATAATGATGATGATAATAAAATATAATATAATAAAAATATAATATAAAATATATGGAGATATACCTATCTGATAAAACTGGAAGGGACTCCGAAAGGTCATCAGGTCCAGCCCCTGGCCTTCCCTAGACAGGGCCAAGTACTGATTTTTGCCCCGGATCCCTAAGCAGCCCCTTTAAGGATTAAACTCACAAACCTGGGTTTAGCAGGCCAATGCTGAAACCAATGAGCTATCCCTATACAATACCCGAGATTGTATTGCAAGAAGGGTCCACTATCTTCAACCTACTAAATAAGAAGGCCATATAATTTCACCGTCATATAAAGGAAGAAATTATCCTTCCTTCCCATCTAAGTGAAGGGTATCAAGCACAATAACTTGTGGTTGAAATAGGGCATGTCTGCTGATTCAACAAATAAAAGTGTCAATGAATTTACAGCATCTCTTGGTGACATGTTCCAACTGTTAATTCTCCTCATGTTAAAAAGGTTGCAGCTTATTTGCAATTTGGTTTTCTCTAACTTTAGTATCCAGCCACTGGATCTTGGCCAGAAGGGGAAAAATGAAAAAAAGGTGTTAGCAATTTAAAAACATTATATTGTTAATCAAACTTACTCATCATAATGAACTGAGTCATTGCCCATGGGATCTCATAAGCGGCTATAAATTGCAGAAACTTTATTATACAAACAGAAAATTATGTTAACCTTTGGGTCTCCCGGCATTTGGGAAATTACTATCCATGTAAGTATAAAATGGACATGGAGACCAAGTCATAACAAAGTCCTGAAACTTGCCCTGAAGGCACAACATGGATTTGTTCATGACCAAAGTGAACACTAGACTTTTCACCCACTGTCTCTGTGGGAGGCATGACCCTTCTTCAAGCTCTAATGATTACATTCTTCATAGAGATGATAATGCTTTTTAACACATCTGTTATACTGCTGGCAAGTTTATATATGTTAATGTATTGATATATCACTATTCTGCAAAATGACTTCACATTTTTCCCCTTGCTCGTCCAACACAAAGGAAGAATCCCATGGTCAAACCTTTCTCTTGCTCCTAGAGGCAGTATCTCTCTTCCCTTGCTATATCATGCCACCTGCAACCATTTCACCCAGCAGAGTCCTAGAGAAATTGTTCTTCACCCAACAAAAACTCTGATTGCTTCAGTCTAGCTTGACACCATTTTAGCAGTACTGAGCAATGGCTACACAAAGTGAAAGACAGTGGATGAAGACCATAATATCAGCCATGCCGAATCAAAACACTGTATCCCATCTAAGTGACAATCTACTAGCTAATCTTCAAATTATTTTAACTCATTTGCAAGGTAGTTTACTTGCATATCTGCTGCTTTCAGGTCTATTGCCTTTCTTTTCATTCCACTGTGTCTTCATATATCATTTTTATCTCTCTTTACGAAAACTTGTCACTCTCCTTTCACTATTCCTTTCTTTATAAAATATTTTGCATACGCTGCAATAAATAAAGTGTATTTTAGCATCACAGACTTTTTTGTGTACAAAGGAATGCTAGGACAGAGAGACCTGTATCTTTTGTAATGAAATATTGTATTTGTTTCCATAAATTGAATATGGCATTTCAAAAGAAAATAGCTAGGGCAATAGAAGAAGCAAACCCTAGAGAACACCTGCAGAAAACCATTGCAGATCAGAACATATGCCACCATCTTAAATATAGTTGTTTTCCATTATTATTTAAATATGATGATAACCAATTTAGGGATTGACATAAAACCCATATGCATTATTTTGAGGCTTTGTTGAGAGCAAAGAATGTGTGACCAAATCAAACGTTTCACTAAAGCCAATAAACACAGCTTCAGTCATATGTGTGGCTTTTATCCACTGCTTGATTAATATCACATTTACTCTAGAATAAGGCTGATGTTATGGAGTTCTTTAAACAAAAGCCAGATTGAAATGGAGGCTGGGGAGAAATAATATGTTTAAATTAATAAAGTCATTGATCTGTCTAAGCACCAAACATTTGGAAATATTAGCTAATGGCATTAAAACAGCTGAGGGTCTATAATTATTTAAGTCCAAGAAAATATTACACCACCTTGGTGTGATATGAAATGCCTTCCAAATGCTTTGGGGGTTCAGCAGGCACTTAGATATACTGAATAAATCTTGAATAGGATGTCAAGGATTGTAGCTGCAAATAAGAATCTCATGCATCAGTCTGATTACATGGCAATTAATTATGTTTAGTACCTCATTAAAATGCACAGTAACGAAGAGAAAATTGATTGGATAAAACCCCATAAATTTAACTTCTCAAAGGGTCAGGATTCTCCCAAATTTGTTAACAGGAAGAGTGATGATTATTTAATCTCTTAACTATTTGTTTTGTCTGTTACAAGTTAGCCCAAATCTTTCATTCATTAATATGAGTCGTTCTAGCTTTGCAAAAAGTTCTTTCATTCCTTTCCAAATGTTCTCAGACTCATCAGCCTTTTCAACAAGGTAATCTAAATAGAATTCAGTTTTTGCTTTTCTCAATTTAATTTTATTTCCATTTCAAAGCAGAATATAAATATCCAAATCAGCAACACATCTGCTTTGTCTGTTATTTTTGCCACGTGTTATCTCCCTGATGAGAAGCATCATTTTGTCGTGGGTCATGTGAGGATAACAATTCCTTGCCTTAACCTGACTAGTAGTTATGAATCTGAGAGGATTGAAGAGGTTCAGCATTCAGAAATAAAACAACTACAGGAATGGAGACTGTGTAAATATGTCAATTAACAGGCAGTCAGTCCAGCAGTTTGGTGGCATCCAACAGCTATGCCATAGAAGAGATTAAAGATTTCCCCTTCTCAAGCTGGTAGATACTAGAAACTGATTTATAGCAGACAATACCAGTTAGATCACTCCTACAGCATCCCTTGCCAGGCACACGGGGTGAAAGTGAGCCCATGAGAGTTAACTTGCATGATTTGAACGTGGAAATATAGTATTGTGTTGTTATCATCAATAACATCATTTCAGGGATACATAAAAGCAGTAGAAAAACTATTCCCTTTCTGTTATGTCTTTAAATTTGTTAGAAAAGGAATTCAAGAAATAACTCAATTTCTCACCAAGAGCAAAAGTTATTAAAAGCATTTCTACAGAGTTGAAAGCAGAAGATATTTAAT
This sequence comes from Gopherus flavomarginatus, assembly GCF_025201925.1. Taxonomy (NCBI): domain Eukaryota; kingdom Metazoa; phylum Chordata; order Testudines; family Testudinidae; genus Gopherus; species Gopherus flavomarginatus. The sequence continues at coordinate 331,044,594 of NC_066617.1, forward strand.
CAGTCCTGACAATCAAAGCATGATCCAGTGGAAACATGGACAATACTCACTGCAGGGAAGAAATCACGAACCATCCTTTTTTAAGTAGCTCTGATTCATAGAATATGTCCTGTTACGTGCACACTTCCATTTACAGGGCTCTAATCCAATACATTCTACCCAATGATACATGTAGTTCTACTGGTTTACCGGGCTTTTGTAACTGGTGCCTTTGGTGAACAGAGCTTGGCAAACACCCCAAAACATTTTGTAGAACTGATTGAAAAATGGAAATTTCATCCCATGGAAAATATCAATATTGTCCCCAAATTGAGACAGTCAAAATATCAAAACTTTTTTCAGAATAAAGACAAAAAAGAAATTGATTTGGAAATGTCATTTCTATGCATTTAGTCTAAATGAAACTCTCTGACATTCCTCAGTCTGCTACCTGAAGTGTGAGCAGGGCTTTTGGAACCCACCAAAGGCTACAGCTTGACGAACTTGCTCATAGCATCTACACCGCTTGCCTCTGAGCATGTGGTACACCCAGCACATGACCACACATCTATGGGACTGGCGTACCACTGTGACATTCTGATACGGGGTCAATCATAAGCTCTTCCAAGCCTTCACTTGCCATGAATACTCTTTACAATAAGCTTCTCTGAATGTCCAACAGTTTACCAATAAAGGGGAAAAGTCTCTTTATTTCTCTCAATCACGTTGAAGAAGTCCAGGTGTCTCCTCATACCTTCATCAGCCTTAAGTTTCACTTCCTCTTTCTTACTACCTGTATCAGCCTTCCCTGCCCAAACTCATTCTTGTTCTTCCTAGCATTGCCCTGCAGGCCTCTCACGTAAGAGCTACATGAATAGCATGCTGCCCATGGCCTAGTTTGGAATGATACCTCTCATTCTAACTTTTCCTTGAATAAATAATTGAATTTGACATTATTTTACACATGTTCCTTGATGTGGATGTCACTAAATTCTGCATAAATAAACAACCAGTGAAAATATGGCCTCCATTCTTCCATGGCACTACATTTTCCCCACTTCAAATCCTTCCTAGCTATGTGCATCCAATGCAAGCTCTTTGTTGTTCCTTTCACTGCACCATACAAAAGGGCTCTTTGCGCTCACCACTTTATACCATCCTTCTGGCCACCTAAGCTCCACCCAATCCACAAAACTAATGGCAGTCTTGGGGGCTTCTCCCATAGAACTTGAATCCCCTCCCTGATCTGGTCTGCCTATGCTGATCCTTCGTCAAGTCTTTGCTGAGAACACATTTCACCACAGAATCCTATAAAACTAAGACCACCTCTGTTCACGCTCCTTAACTTCCTGGAAATTACATGCACTTAAAAATACACCTCTACCTCGATATAATGCTGTCCTTGGGAGCTAAAAAATCTTACCGCATTATAGGTGAAACCGTGTTATATTGAACTTGCTTTGATCCACCGGAATTCCCCCTCCCCCCCAAGCATTGCTTTACCGTGTTATATCCAAATTCGTGTTATATCGTGTGGTGTTATATCGAGGTAGCGGTGTATATATTTAATAGCAAAAAAATACCTCCAACTTCATTGACACACAGTTAAAGTTGCGTGGTGACAGGTCATATGTACAAGCTTTTCATCTCCTTTTACAACCCATTCACTTTCACCCACAGGATTCCATCTACCACTATTGCAGAACAAAAAGGATAATAGAAGTTGCTCACATCACCATCCCTCTACCCTCTTCAGGCAATTCCTCAGTAACACATAGTCACATTGGCGCATGGTACTCTAAGATTCAGGTGGTTCCAGATCCTGGAGTATACACACTTAGCCAATTCCTTGAAAAGAATTACATGTGTGCAATTTCAAAACCATTTCACAGCCTTTTAGAACTCCACTTACTCACAGGATGCCATCTCAACCTACATGTAATCATCATTAAAGCATTAGAATCCTCTCACATTCCACCTCACTGCTTCGTAATAAAAGCCCTATGCCCTGCTACCAACATAACCCACACAGTTTTGCAGTGAAATGATGCTAACTTCATCCTGAACGCATAGGCACCCTCAGAAAAAAATGGTGGATGCTGAGCACCTGTCAGCCCCCATTATCAGTGCCTCCTCCTCCCCCCAGTTCCTCCCACCCACTGGCGGCCCTGCCAATGAGTGCCTCCCCAATAGAAGTTATGCTATAGACTTCAATGGGACAGGAGCTGGATGAATTCTTTTCCCACAGAGAACATTAATAGCCAGAGAGCAAGAGTGTGAATGACTCTGTAATCTGGTGATATGTAATGAAAGAGTATATCATTAGGCATATGCACAAGGGAGAATATTAAAGATTTGATATTCATCCATTTCATATTGTCTACCAGGGAAGAGCCAGCACTTGTTTGGGGGAACCACACCCACACTCCAACCCACTACTGCAGCCTGCAGTCCTATCCTGCACCCCAAACCCTCATCCCCAGCTCCATCCCAGAGGCCCCACACACACTCCTGCACCCCAACCTCCTGCCCCTGTCCGGAGTCCCCTCTCACACCCCAAACCCCTTATCCCCAGCCCCACCCAGAGCTCTTAGCCCCAGATGGAGCCCACACCCCTCCACACACTCCGATCCCCTTGATCCCAGCCCAGAGCCTCCTCCTGCACCCCAAACTTCTCATCCTCAGCCCCACCCCAGAGCCTGCACCCCCAGCCCAGAGCCTGTATCCCCTCCCACACTCCAACCCCCTACCCCAGCCCAGTGAAAGTGATGTTGGGGAAGAGCGAGCAATTAAGGGAGGGGGGATGGAGCAAGCAGGGGCGAGGCCTTAAAGAAGGGGTAGGGCAGGGGTGTTCGGTTTTGTGTGATTAGAAAGTTGGCAACCCTATCACCCACAGACAATGGATTTTGTAGGCCTTCCAAACAGACAGAAATGCAACTTCAGAAAATTAAATGCAAATCAGAAGAGAACGGTTCCAGAAATGCATGGCAGTGCAGACAGCTCATCTGTAGCCAGGGCCGGCACTACCGTTTAGGCAACCTAGGCAATGGCCTAGGGCGCCAGAATTTTTGGGGGGCGTTATTTTGCTGGGGGGGGGGGCGGCACACTGGTCTGGTGGACTTACCGCAGTGATGCCGGCGGATGGTCCGCTGCTGGAAAGGCTCCGGTGGAGCTGCCGCAGTCATTTCGGTGGATGGTGTGCTGGTCTAAAGGCTCTGGTGGACCTGCCGCAGGCATGAGCCTTTAGACCAGCGGACCGCCCGCCGGCATCACTGCGGCAGCTCCACCGGAGCCTTTCCAGCAGCAGACCGTCCACCGGCATCACTGCGGTAAGTCCACCGGGGCCGCGGGGGGCGGCGAAATGGCCGTCCGCCTAGGGCGTCAGAAACCCTGGCGCCACTCCTGTCTGTAGCTTCACCGCATGACAGACCCAGAGGAAAATCTGAAACTGTCAGCATAGCTAAGTGATGCTTCTGCCAAGGAGCCAGTTGCCATGGTTGGAAATATATCTTACACAGTTTTGCATCTGAGTCTTGTGATTGTGATCCAAAGAGAAGGAAGAATGGTAAAATACACTATCCCTCTTCCCTGCATATAAATAACCTATGCTACATTATTTGTTTAAACTTCATTTGAGAATTACATCTGTAACAGAGAAAACTATTCTTTAAATACAGAAAAGGTTTGAGCCTGATTCACCACTTTGTTCCTCCAGTTTTATTCCATTGGAATCAATAGTATAAAACTAGAGTCATGCAGTAGTAAATCAGGTCCACTGCCTTAGGAACATCATATTTATATATAAAACATGAGTGAGTTACTACAAACATAGTGAATAATGTAAATAACGAGTGGATATATATAGCTTAGCATTTTATTAACAGTTTGTCTCACAGAAATAGACAATCCAATGAGGTTCATTTTCAAAAGGGTGGCCTCACTTTTCCCAGGGCAAATTTTCATCAGCATTTTGCTTGTGAACTCAAATACAAGTGGGTTGCATCTTTTTGTACCTCACTGTTGGCACAAATCAGGGAATGAAAGTTGCAGTTGCTCAAATTTGCATCTACAATTCTCTTTGTGTCCACAAATTTGGCAAATTGCATCTGCAAAAAGGCAGCAGCCTCTTGGAAATGTGGACCTTAAAATTTAGCAGTTTCTTTGAGACAAAGTATTGCACCAGCATAAACGACACCAGCACAAAAGAAAGCTGGGACTCAGGCTGAAAAGATAATCCAAAATACATACAATTAATCCTCTTTACAAAAAAAAAAGTATTATACTTAGACACCCAGAGGTGACTAATGAGAACGCATGGGCAGTACAAATAGATAATCAAATACTAAATAATTCTTTTGGTTTCTGACTTTGAAACTAGCAGAGGCTATAGAAGGTTTTATGTAAAATACTTCATACGAAGTCTTGCTATATACAGAAACCCTGCGATCGCTCCAGAGAGAGCTGTGCTATCTACCCAAAAACTATTTGGCAAGTCAGTGGACTCTGGTATTGTATGAAAGTCTGGGCTTCAATACAAGTTTTCAAAAAGTGCCTGTTGGCTGAGCTACCACAGTAAAGCTATTTATTGGCAGAGAAGTTATATGGGAAGCTGAAATGAAGACCCTGTTTCTTTTCCCACTGTGATTTTTTTCTCACCATAATTAATTTATTATAGGTATTTCAGTCCAGACCTTCTGCATAGTGATCAAGGGATAAAGTCTAGACATAATTTATTGGCCAGTGCCTGGTGAAAACAGAATTGCACCATCCACATTTTCCCTCTGTCGCTCTTTTTTTTTTATTTGCCAGTCACACAGAGTGCACTAGATGATAAATGATATCTGCTATCTGATCCTAAAATAACTGAAGAAGGATTTCCTTTTCTAGAGCTGAGCTGTCTCATATTGTGAACATTTCTCTTAATTTTAAACAGTAAACAACAACAACCTCAAAAACAATGATAAAATAATCATTGTTATTCTTATCATTTTGTACTTATTAAGAATCTTTCATGTCAAGCCCTGGATAAAGCACAAGTCCTGAGTACTTGTGTTAAACATGAGAACACACTGCCTCTCTTTAGATAAATGTTAATTAAGCCACTGCCTCTCCTTAGATAAAGTCAGTTAGCAAAGCAGTGACAGAGTTGCATATAGAAAGCACAAGTCCTGAGTACTTGTGTTAAACATGAGAACACACTGCCTCTCTTTGGATAAATGTTAATTAAGCCATTAAGCCTCAAAACACTTCCGTAAACTAGATAATTATTTTGATGCCCATTTTACAAATTGCCAAACTGAAGCCCAGAAAAGCTAAATGACTTGGTTAAAGTCAGGCAGCGAAGCAGTGGCAGAGCTAGGTATAGAAAACACAAGTCCTGAGTACTTGTGTTAAACATGAGAACACACTGCCTCTCTTTAGACATCTGATGTTATAGAGAAGTATCAAAATACCAAACATTATGGTACGGAAACAAACCAAGAACACTAATATCTTAGAATTTACATAGTGCTTTCCATCTTCAAAATGCTTTACAAATGTTGATTTAAGAGTCTTCAAAGTGTCCCCTTGATGAAGGCATAGTATCATTAACTCCATTGTAAGGGAAGGGGCAGTGCCAAGCAGAGAGATTGAATGACCTGCTCAAGACCACACAGCAAGACCACACCACAGTGGCACAGTCAAAATTTAAGACTTCCTGTCTCCCAGGCCCATTCTCAGAAGATTAGACAACATTCCCTCTCTAGAAGCACATGGAGGTCTATCCCCTGTTCTTTGAGCTAGTCGTTGCAATTCCATGCAACAAACCTGAGTTAGAGCTATGGCAAGGGGACTGGGCAGTCCTGTGCTTTGCTGTGTTAAGCAGCACCCGATCCCATTGAAATCAATGCTGAAGGAAATGCAGCACAGTCAGCCAGAGCACTCTGCATTAGCTCAGAATACATGCACCGAAGCTCCCACAGAACTGTACACAGTGACCAGCAAGAGTGCATGCAAAATGAAATGAGCACTGGGGCAGCAGGGGCATCATTTGCTATGAGGCAATGGGGGCAGTTTCCCCCCCCCCAACCTTGGATCACTTACTTTACTCCCACTTATTTGACATAAGTCTCTATGCTCCATTTCCCCCAGCCTCAGACATTGCAGGATGTAATATAATTACTTATAATGCTCTATATGCTAACAAAATTTTGCCCCCCATCCCTGAATTTTCCTGACTTGATAACCCTGGTGGGGAAAAGGGGTGAAGGGTAGGTATGATGGGGTCAGATGGAGATGGGCTGTGACCAGGATCAAGCACAATACATTAAATGCTTATGATATGGACAAGCAGCAAAGAGTCCTGTGGCACCTTATAGACTAACAGACGTTTTGGAGCATGAGCTTTCGTGGGTGAATACCCACTTCGTCGGATGCATGTGACATGCATCCGACAAAGTGGGTATTCATCCACGAAAGCTCATGCTCTAAAATGTCTGTTAGTCTATAAGGTGCCACAGGATACTCTTTGCTGCTTTTACCGATCCAGACTAACATGGCTACCCCTCTGATACATGATATGGACAGTGGACAGTTATCACAATTTTCAGGTATTTTGCCTGTTAGCCAGGATCAGTGGATCACCCACGTATGCTCAAGGACAGTTTTCTTCTGATTATGTAAAAATGGCACCTTTTTACTCCATAGATTTGCTCCCGTTGTGTATTCAGGGTCACATCTGCTGATTTAAGTCACAAAAATGTGTGTCTGCTTTGTACTCTTGGTGGAACTGCAGTGCCAACACAGCTCAGAGACAGCAAACAGGATTCTAGTCCTTCTTATACATAGATTTACCAAGGTGTCACTCTGGGCAGAAAACCTTTATTACAGGTAAGGATGTATATAAGGACTACAGCCCTGTTTGTCTTTCAGATACCAGAAGAAATTGCAGGGCTGACAGTTAGAAAAATATCTTTTTACTCATAAACTGAACATATGAAAAATTATCACTCACAGCTCAGCTGCTCAGTGCCCCATGCTGGAGAATTGGCACAATGTCATTGCCATTCCACCTGCCTGCCTGCAGCACCTGCTCCTAACTCATTTCTGCTGCTGAGAAGCCCTACTGGTGGTTCAGCACTGCTCTCTGACAATTCCCATCTGCATCCAGAATTAAGTCCTTCTGAGCTTTTGAGGTACTTGCTCTCATGTTAACTAGAATTCTTTTTTTTTAATAAAGAAACAAATATATTTGGCCAAACTCTTCTGTCCTTGCTCAAAATTCAAAATGATTTCAGTATAAGTTTTGTCTGAGTAAGTGGGATTCAAAACACGCATTTCTATACAGTCCCTCTATCAGGCTGTCCTTGGGATGTCCTTAATGTATTTGTGGGTAGAAATCAGAAGAGGTAGAAACACCCCATAAATCTTTAGAAGCCATATTATAGAAACTATTATGCAAACGCCACCTAGAAAGTGATCATAGAAATTACAAAAGTACTCATTAAATGTGAAACGAAGACGTAGTGAAGAGCTTCGAACCACAAATATGTTTTCAAGAGTATCTAAAAATACTGGAATGAAGTTGCTGGAGTAAGAGGAATTTAAAGGAAGTATCTCTCAAGAACTGCCCATTTACAAAACAGATCATGCTGCCATAAACCACAAGTGGCTCCTTTAGATAATCATCTTTGATATATATGTTCAAGCAGATCACGCCAAGCTCTTACTATGTAGAATTAGCACGAGATAGTACAAAAAGCAAAACACATAATAAAGAAAAGCCCTAGCAGCTTAAGGTGATCTAAAGTTATCATTGTGAGATTATCACAACACACCTTCCAGTGCTCCCAATCCTTCCAACCAGTTCTTACTCTTACAGGCAGATGGGCAAAGGGCCAACTTTTCAAAAGTACTTAACACCTTTGAAAATCTGGCTCCAAAACCTTAGTGCCAATATCTACCAAGCTTCTTGAGTCAGAGACAATTAATCTTGAGGTAGTTACATAAACCTTTTGTCCAAGAAAATAGAACAGAAGCAATAATGTGACAGAATGCCAAATAGTTACCCTCCTGGCACGTGGGAGCGAATGTTAAATCTCAAACAAAAAGCAATTGGTAAACTGCCAAGCAAACAACTGTACCACTCATGCCAAGGCCACGGGTCATACATAGCCAATCTTGGGGGTCAGTTTTATAAAAGGAACAAGACATGTAAACAAAACCGTTCCTTGAGCACATCCAGAATGTTACTAGCACTGTTCATGAACTGACAGCATTACCAACCAGTCAATGACAGTGAAAAGCACAAGAAGCCATTTTTTGTATTCTCATGAGCATATGAGGTCCCCAGTTAAGTCAATGGGAGCACCATTTGACTATCGGAAGACAAAATAAGGCCCTGTGGCAGGAGATCAGAGCAGCACCCAAACATAATAGCAACCAGTAATACAATATTACATCTCAAAGTTAATATCTCTTCCATAGTGCAAAAGTACATGTGGTAAATGTTTCTGTTTCACTGGTGTTCGGAGAATAACTTTCAGTGGGACTACTTGAGGGGCAAAGCAATAATCATAAGTATAAGTACATAGAAATTCACTTTATATTACTGTCCCCTGTTATTTTTACATCTTTGATCTACACATATCATTCCCACTGATTTCCAGTGATCTCACAGATTTGTCTAACTAATCTAGTTAAAAGCAATACTGTCAAGTTACATGGGATTATTTTCTTTAGGCGTTGAATCAGGACGATTCACATGCAGAGAAGCACAGTTTGGCACAGCCCTTGAGGAACAATAAGAGCTGCACCGCTGAGTTTACAGTGCTGCTACGGTTGTCAGCGTTGTAACTACTGAAAACCAAACAACCTTGTCCTGCCCCCTTCCTCGCCTCTCCCTCTATGGCCTCGCCCCTGATCACTCCTCTCCCCCCTCCCTACATTGCTCTCTTTCCACACACCCCCTCGCTAAGTCCCCCGTCTCCCGAGACTCACTTGCTTTTTGTAGAGCCAGACTGGGAGGAGCTGACTTAGAGCCTGCCCACCTGCTCAATCAGGGCACAGCGGGGGTTGGTCCCCAGAGCAAGGGGCCAGGGTGGAGAGGGGTCAGGGCAATTGGGGCATGGTGGGGCAGAAGGAAGGGGTGGACAGGATCCCCTCCCCCATCCTCAGGCAGCAGCAACTACCTCTTGGAGCCCAGTCTGGAAGCCAGCCGCGTTCTCTGTCAGGTGGCATCAGCAGCTGAGCAGAGAGTAGCTCCTTCATGTGACTCCAGCCCCAGCTGCTGCTCTTCCCCCCCCCCCCCCCCCAATGGCAGACAACACTTACTGTCGCCAAACAGATTTTTAGTGTCTTGTCAGCTGAGCTGACCGGATGCTGCCAGGTTCCCTTTTTGACTGTTCTGGTCGAAACCTGGACACCTGGCAATCCTAAGGGTGCTACTAAGGTTGATCTGGAATTCTCAATTGGAATTTCTGTGGTTTCAAAAAGCAATCACCTGATTGTCAAGAACAATAGCAACCATGGGGCCATAAGAAATTTTACCAAAGATGTTTGAAAAAACAGAGGCTTCAGCAATTTACCACACATACTGAAAAGGCTTCATTACATCATGTTGCAATTAAGAAAAAAACATCAAAACATATTATCACATGCAAGAATAAAACAATGGCTTATGTTGAAAAGCATCTGCTTCAAGTTAAATACAGATGTGAACCGTTGATAGAAACCATGACTATTATCATTGGTGTTTTTGTTTTACTTCACTTTCTGTCACAAAGGACTTAACTGGTTCAGGCATCTTTTAATAAAATTGATCTTAATCCAATTAGGCAGAAATATTCAGACATTTTTAAGAAATGGCTATAGTTTTGGAGTGCTTTCAAATGAAAACCTTTCCCCAATGTCTATTCAAATACAAGGAAGGCATTTTTATCTGTATTGTATATGAGTTATGTGAATGCTATAGACACTTTGTGCTGATTCAGCGCTCACGAATACCTGTTCTATATCCTTCTAAGTCCAAAGAGTTATTTCACTTTTAAACCAGTGGGAGAATGGAATCAGAGCATTTGCTATTATTCTAGAGACAATTTGCAAGAAGAAGTAAAAGAAAAAAAAACTACACAACTTCACTAACAGAAAGATGTGTAATCATCAGGAAACAGGGCTGGCTTTAGGCCAATTCCCCTGATTCCCGTGAATTGGGCCCTGCACCTCAGAGGGCCCCGCAGTGTCCGCTATCTTCGGCGGCAGCTCAATCGCTGCCGCTGTCTTCCGTGGCATTTCAGCAGCAGCTCTTTTGAATGGGGCCCCGCACGTTCTAAAGCCGGCCATGCCAGGAAAAACTAGAGAAAAATAATATATGAGACAACTTTACTTACAAATGTACATGTGGGTGAATTTATAAGCACACAGAAAATACAGCAAAAGGGCAAAGAACAACTGACACACCATTTCTGCGTATCAGGGGTCAACCTCCAAAATAAGTTCAGAGGGTTATTGGTGAAAATGTATTTAATTAGATCAACAGGACTTCATGCAGGAGTAAGTATGTATGGGAAAGTACTGGTTTGCAAGATTGGGCCCAACAATGTGTGTATTGTTATTAAAATAATGTTAATTTACAAACTCTAGAGTCCAGTTAGTTTGGCCCTATTCTACTCACATGGTCTTGGAAGAACAAACCAAGAAGAAGCTATTTTTGACCAGAAGAGATGCATCACATAAACTGTAAAAGTGCTTTCTTTAACGTTGAGTCACTTACCAAAACATGATGATATAAACAAAGGATGCCTTGATCATTTCTGTAATAATGAAGCAGATGAAAGTGCAGCTGTGATTTGTTTTTAAAGATTCAGTCAAAAGTTGGAGGAGAAATCCATGCAGAGCCATCCAACCAGAGGATCTGTGCCACTGCAGCTCTTCCCAGATCTAACCCCAGCTCTCCAGAAGCACAGATCCTGCAACAGCCATTATCCAATGTGTGATAGGAGAAACTACATAATGGCTTACTCATAGACTCATAGACTCATAGGTCAGAAGGGACCAATATGATCATCTAGTCTGACCTCCTGCACAAGGCAGGCCACAGAACCCTACCCATCCACTTTTATAACAACCCCTAACCCAGGACTGAGTTATTGAAATCCTCAAAATTGGTTTGAAGACCTCAAGCTGCAGAGAATCCACCAGCAAGCGACCCATGCCCCACGCTGCAGGGGAAGGCGAAAAACCTCCAAGGCCCCTGCCAATCCGCCCTGGAGGAAAATTCCTTCCCGACCCCAAATATGGCGATCAGCTAAACCCTGAGCATGTGGGCAAGACTCATCAGCCAGCACCCAAGAAGGAATTCTCTGCAGTAACTCAGTTCCCATCCCATCCAACATCTACCTGCAGACTATTGAGCAGACTTATCTGGTGATAATCCAAGATCAATTGCCCAAATTAAACTATCCTATCATAACATCCCCTCCATATACTTATCAAGCTTAGTCTTAAAGCCAGATAAGTCTTTTGCCCCCACTACTTCCCTCGGAAGGCTGTTCCAGAACTTCACTCCCCTAATGGTTAGAAACCTTCATCTAATTTCAAGTCTAAACTTCCTAATATCCAGTTTGTACCCATTCGTCCTCGTGCCTACATTAGTACTAAACTTAAATAAATCCTCTCCCTCCCTAACGTTAACCCCCCTGATATATTTATATAGAGCAAGCATATCCCCTCACAGCCTTCTTTTGGCCAGGCTAAACAAGCCAAGTTCTTTGAGTCTCCTTTCATAAGACAGGTTTTCCATTCCTCGGATCATCCTAATAGCCCGTCTCTGGACCTGTTCCAGTTTGAATTCATCCTTCTTGAACATGGGACACCAGAACTGCACACAATATTCCAGATGGGTTCTCACCAGCACCTTATATAACAGTACTAACACCTCCTTATCCTTGCTGGAAATACCTCGCCTGATGCATCCTAAAATCGTATTTGCTTTTTTAACAGCAGTATCACATTGGCGGCTCATAGTCATCCTGCTATCAACCAATACCCCAAAGTCCTTCTCCTCCTCTGTCGCTTCCAAATGATGCGTCCCCAACGTATATCTAAAATTCTTATTATTAATCCGTAAGTGCATGACCTTGTACTTTTCACTATTGTATTTCATCCTATTACTATTACTCCAGTTTACAAGGTGGTCCAGATCCTCCTGAATAGTATCCCTGTCCTTCTCTGTGTTAGCAATACCCCCCAATTTTGTGTCATCTGCAAACTTTATTAGCACATTCCCGCTCTTTGTGCCAAGGTCAGTAATAAAAAGGTTAAATAAGATCGGTCCCAAAACCGATCCTTGAGGGACTCCACTAGTGACCTCCTTCCAGCCTGACAGTTCACCCTTCAATACGACCCGCTGGAGTCTCCCCTTTAACCAGTTCCTTATCCACCTTACAACTTTCATATTCATCCCCATCTTTTCCAATTTAACTAAAAGTTCCCCATGTGGAACCGTGTCAAACGCCTTACTGAAATCAAGGTAAATTATATCTATCTACTGCATTTCCTTTATCTAAGTAATCCATCACCTTCTCAAAGAAGGAGATCAGATTGGTTTGGCACGATCTACCTTTAGTAAATCCATGTTGCAATTCGTCCCAATTACCATTGACCTCTATGTCCTTAACTACTTTCTCCCTTAAAAATTTTTCCAAGATCTTACATACTACAGACGTCAAGCTAACAGGCCTATAATTACCCGGATCACTTTTATTCCCTTTCTTAAAACTAGGAACTACGTTAGCAATCCTCCAGTCGTATGGCACAACCCCCGAGTTTATCGATTGCTTAAAAATTCTTGCTAACGGGCTCGCAATATCATGCACCAGTTCCTTTAATATCCTCGGATGGAGATTGTCCGGGCCCTCCGATTTTGTCCCATTAAGCTGTTCAAGTTTGGCCTCTACCTCAGTTGCGGTAATATCCACCTCCATATCCACATTCCTGTTTATCATCCCTCCATCATCGCTAAACTCCTCACTAGTCTTATTAAAAACTGAGGCAAAGTACTTGTTTAGATATTGGGCCATGCCTAGGTTATCCTTAACCTCCATTCCATCCTCAGTGTATAGTGGCCCCACTTCTTCTTTCTTTGTTTTCTTCTTATTTTTGTGGCTGTAGAACCTTTTACTATTGGTTTTGATTCCCTTTGCAAGGTCCAGTTCAATGCGGCTTTTAGCCTTCCTCACTTTATCCCTACATGTTCTGACCTCACCAAGGTAGCTTCCCTTGCTAATCCCGCCTTTCTTCCACTCCCTGTAAGCTTTCTGTTTTTTCCTAATCCCCTCTCTGAGTTGCTTGCTCATCCAGGTTGGCCTACAACTCCTGCCCGTGGTTTTTTTCCCCTTTCTTGGGATGCAGGCTTCCGACAATTTCCGCAGCTGCGACTTAAAGTAATTCCAGGCCTCCTCCGCATTTAAATTCACAAGTTCCTCCGTCCAATCCACTTCCCTAACTAATTTCCTTAACTCTTTAAAATTAGCCCTCGAGAAGTCGAAAACCCTAATCCCAGATCTACATTTGTTTATCCTTCCATCTAGTTTGAACTGAATCAGCTCATGATCACTCGAACCAAGGTTGTCCCCTGCCACCATTTCTTCTACGAGGTCCTCACTGCTCACCAAAACCAAATCTAAAATGGCATCCCCTCTCGTAGGTACTTCAACTACTTGATGAAGAAATCCATCCGCTATCACATCCAGAAAAATCTGACCCCTATTATTCTTGCAAGCACTCCTCCTCCAGTCTATATCCGGGAAGTTGAAGTCTCCCATAATCACACATTTCCCCTTTGTGTTTACTTCATTAAAGACATTACTCAGCATTCACTTGTACCCCAAATCTCTGCCACACTGCATGCTGCAGCCCTACCACAACAGCCCTCTCTCACATTTACCCATCTCCCCAGCATGTCCCCCATACTGAAGTTTGCAAGGTGGTCATCAAGAGGCAACCTACAGATGTCTTGCACAGCACTTGCATGAAAAGAATCGTCCCTCATCTGAATATGAGGCGTTTAGGGTCCTTTTATGCTTCTCCAGTCTTGAGTGGAAATGAGGACCTCATCCTATTGGCCTGATTCATTATGGCAATTCCTGTGTTTCTAGGGTTTGGTTCTCCAAAGCAGTAAGGGACATTTATTCATTTATTTAGTTATTTATTGGAATTGAATAGACCAATTTACACTAGCATATCATCCTGAATTAAGCCCCAGTTCAGCAAAGCACCTCAGCATGTGGGACATACGAATATTAAGCTTAAAGTTAAGCATATGCTTAACACTCCAATTCAGCAAAGCACTTGAGTATGTGCATATATTTAAGCACGTTCTTAAATACTTTGCTGAATGGGGATGGACTTAAAACATGTGCTTTCCTGAACTGGGAGAACTTCAAGCTTAAGGATTTGGTTCAATACAGTTCAACACATCTATTAATATTAAATACATAGTGCACTTAAAAGAAATATATTTAGACTGAAAAGAGTTAATCTTTCTAAAAGCAAGGTTAACACCTGAGACAATTCTTAATTTATTCCTATAACTATCTGAATAGGGTACTATAAAAAAAACCATTGTTTTTTATTGTTTTTAGAGGGGTGCATTTTATTTACAGCAAATTTGACACCCTTATTTGAATCTTTTTATAAATCAAGTAAAAATTCAATCTGTATCTCTTAATTGTGGATGATCAGGTATTCCTATTTTTAAGATAGCACTTAGTATTTAAGGTAGTATTTTAAGGCTACATCTTTGGTTTTTAAGGTACTATTCTCCTATTGAAGGCAGTATTGGAAAAATACATGCAAAAGATAACATGAAGACTTTATCATGGATCACCATGAGTTAACACTATTAACACTTACGATCCTTAGCATTTGCAACATACAATAAATACAGCCATTTACTGATAACACATTCCAGGTTGAAATGATACCCTACAAAATGCTTAAATATAGGTAACAGCAGGTAGTATTTAATAAGTTATAATGCATAGGTTTTTTTGAAGGTAGCATTGTCTGTTTTGTCACTGATGAAGTAAAAGCCGGTCACCCACATGCATTCAATTGCAAAGTCAGAGCCCAAATGAAAAGACAAGATTGCTCATCATAAACCACCAAATAATCTCAATAAGGGTTTCTCTGCATGACTTATGGTGACTCAAATTTTGTGGATCACTGAGTTTTTAAACTTTATATTACTAGTACCTCGGTTTCCTGCTGCTCAAAGATCTATAAGTCCCAGAAACATGATGGAAGGAGTTTCTCAAAAGTTA
Organism: Gopherus flavomarginatus; assembly: GCF_025201925.1. Lineage (NCBI taxonomy): Eukaryota > Metazoa > Chordata > Testudines > Testudinidae > Gopherus > Gopherus flavomarginatus. The sequence continues at coordinate 331,059,875 of NC_066617.1, forward strand.
TGATAAAAATTTGCATCTCTGTTGCATACATGTTTTTGCACATCTGAAAATAGTTAAACTAAAAATTTAATGACTGGATCGAGAAAATCCCCTTCAGGCCACAGAAAATTAGTTTAATCTGTGAATGTGATTTATACCCTTCAGGAGACAAAACTTTACCATGACTAGTACAGCTAACCATAAAATGTGGCTTTATATTTGTTCTTCTTTATGATGCCTTTCTTTGTCATGTAGATGCCTGATTCTTTCTCTGCACGGAGTGGTGGTGGACTGAACAGTGCTGCTTTATTGGCAGAACACTAGTTTATTTAATGATAACATAATCTATCCATACTACTGATTCCGGACAGAAGGTCATCTTAAAATGATATTAGGCCACCTTGAGGAATAAAGGGGTTAATTCTGTTTTATTAATTATATTTGAAATATAAAGGGGAGGCAGATGGGAGAAGCAGATGTGAATTCAAAGAGAGCTCGGATGGACAGATTCTATAAGCTTATGTTGAATAGTACCTTACTCCATGAATAGTCCAAGTGATTTAAGCAGGAGTTGGGTACTATTCAACCAACACAAGGCTATAAAAATCGGTCCCAAAATGAATTATTTTAAAATGTTATGTTTAAAATATAGGCAGCTAGAACAAAAGGTAGCATAAGCTCTTTAACATTTAATGCTTGTTTATATTGATGCATTTTGAATTTAATGTCATTTTAATAGCAATATTTTGAAAGCAATATAATATTCCTGTTTACATACAGTTGTGGTCGCATAAATCTGCTACTGTCCCACAATGAGTTTACAGGCCCATGTGAATTCCTCCAAAAAGCACACTTCCCCAAGGGGCAGTGAGGCATTCAAGAAACAACAGCTGCACATATTTAATAGGGTTGGAGTTGTTTGTTTGCTTTACATGGAAATATCAGGATACGAGGAGGGCAGGAAAACAATTTTCTGAATTCTTGTGATAAATGTGATGAAACCACCATATGTCTTCAATATGTCATTGCTGTTTCATATCAAAAGCATTCAGCTGGTGCACTAGCATCTCTCTGATGGCCCAGGTTTCAGAACCAGACAAAAGGACAGGAGCCACTGCTGTTTGATAGATACACATCTTAGTTCAAGCTGATATGTGACATTGACAGGGTAACAAGCCTTGTGGATAGGGGGGAAGTGGTAGATGAGGTATATCTTGACTTTAGTAGGGCTTTTGATACTGTTTCACATGACTTTCTCATAAACAAACTAGGGAAATACAAACTAGACAGAGTTACTGTAAGGTGGGTGCATAACTGGTTGGAAAACCATTCCCAGAGAGTAATTATCAGTGGTTCACAGTCAAGCCGGAAGAGTATAATGAGAGGAGTCCCACGGGGATCAGTTCTGGGTCTGGTTCTGTTCAATATCTTCATAAATGATATAGATAATGGCATAATGAATACACTTATAAAGTCAGTGGACAATACCAAGCTGGGAGGGATTTCAAGTTCTTTGGAGGATACGATTAAAATGCAGAATGATCTGGACAAACTGGAGAAATGGTCTGAAATAAGTAGGAAGAAATTCAGTTAGGACAAATGGAAAGTACTCCACATAGGAAGGGACAATCAGCTGCACACAAACAAAATGGGAAATGACTGCCTAAGAAGGAGTACTGCAGAAAGGGATCTGCGTGCCAGAATGGATCTCGAGGTAAATATGAGTCAACAGTGTAATGCTGTTGCAAAAAAAAGCAAAGATCATTCTGGGATGTATTAGTAGGAGTTTTGTAAGCAAGTCACAAGAAGTAATTCTTTTGCTCCACTCTGCACTGATAAGGCCTCAGTTGGAGTATTGTGTCCAATTCTGGGCAGCACATTTCAGAAAAGATGTGGACAAATTGGAGAAAGTCCAGAGGAGAGCAACCAAAATGATTAACAGTCTAGAAAACATGACCTATGAGGGATGACTGAAAAATTGAGTTTGTTTCGTCTGGAGAAGAGAAGACTGAGGGGGACATGATAACAGTTTTCAAGTACATATGAGATCGTTACAAGGAGGAGGGTGAAAAAATTATTCTCCTTAACTTCTGAGGCTAGGACAAGAAGCAGTGGGTTTAAATTGCAGCAAGGGATTTTTAGGTTGGACTTCAGAAAAAAATTCCTAACTGTCAGGGTGTTTAAGCACTGGAACAAATTGCCTAGAAAAGTTGTGGAATCTCCATCATTGGAGGTTTTAATAGCAGGTTAGGCAAACACCTGTCAGGGATGGTCTAATAATTACACAGTCCTGCCTTGAGTACAGGGGACTGGACTAGATGACTTCTCGAGGTCCCTTTCAGTCCCACACTTCTACAATTCTCTGATTCTATGCTTGACACCACAGTAGTTTCTAAAGAGCATGCATAACATATATAGTCTTGCTGAGTCAATGTTTCATATCAGCAAAGCAACTTTCCTCCTTGGTGACAATGGAGCCAAGATTCCAAAATGAATTGACAAATTCAACTTTTTCTCCATCAAGCATGGTGTATAGGGGGAGAAATCCATCAGCCACTTTCATCAGTTTGGTCTTCTTCCAATTGACTTGAAGAGTGAGCATCCTCATTTCTATGGTAAATATTTTCAGGGAATTAGTGAGATTAGTTCATGAGGGTGAGAATATAGCAGCGTCATTTGCATACTCTAGGTCTGTTACACAGAAGTCATGAAGTACCCATGCCCTGGTCCTTCCCGTATGTGGCTAGTGACAGCTTCCATCATTTGGTCAATAATGGTGTTGAACACATCAGGGGCCAGCCATGCACCTTTGATGGATGTTGCTGTTGTACTCTGTTTTCTGAGCAGTTTTAATTATGAAAGTTTAATTATTTTCCTGGTTAGAGAATGAGATCTTCATGCTAAAAAGATCAAGATGGTAAAATATGGATCCTGTAATGATTTCTTTAGGTAGAGTCTACAGGTAGGGTAACAGAAAAGCACTCAGCATTGGCCTAGCTCTGCTCCCAATGAAGTCTAACAGGACTTAGAAACAAACAGAAGCACTTGAGAACTCACTTCCATATGAAAGCATAATCTTCTCCTACCCCAGTTTTTTATAAGACTACAGACCGAGAGTTGAGATTTCCAGGTACCTAGCAAGCTGATGCTGTTTACAAATAGAGCCAACAATAGTTTTTACAAACTGATCATGAGTAAACTGTGTGGAATCTGGAACTTTCCCTCTGTATCTCACAAATGTAATCCTGAACCAGACATTTACTTTCTTCTCTCTTTTTGTGTGTCTCTGCTTTAGCAGGAGAGATATGTGGTACTGTTTGAATCCATAACAACAGATTAGTATCTCTGATCAGAAATGTTCTCATTTCCAGAAGAATTGGTCACATGGTCACGTATTCAGCAACCATGTAAGCTAGTACAAGAGGAGCTAGGAACAGATCATATTGAAGTTCTGCCTTCATGTTGCCTCCCCATCACAGACTGGGTACCTGCTCATCTATGTGATGTACCCTGCCTTAGTGAAAGCAGCAAAGAATCCTGTGGCACCTTATAGACTAACAGACGTTTTGGAGCATGAGCTTTCGTGGGTGAATACCCACTTCCTCAGATGCATGTAATGGAAATATCCAGGGGCAGGGATATATATGTGTGCTAGCAAGCAAGCTAGAGATAACGAGGTCAGTTCAATCAGGGAGGATGAGGCCCTCTTCTAGCAGTTGAGGTGTGAAAACCAAGAGAGGAGAAACTGGTTCTGTGAATGGTTCCTCTCTTGGTTTTCACACCTCAACTGCTAGAACAGGGACTCATCCTCCCTGATTGAACTGACCTCGTTATCTCTAGCTTGCTTGCTAGCACACATATATATCCCTGCCCCTGGATATTTCCATTACATGCATCTGAGGAAGTGGGTATTCACCCACGAAAGCTCATGCTCCAAAACGTCTGTTAGTCTATAAGGTGCCACAGGATTCTTTGCTGCTTTTACAGATCCAGACTAACACGGCTACCCTCTGATACCTGCCTTAGTGGTGACTATCCAACACCTCTTTAAGTATGGAGCACAATGTTCTCACATATACACACACACAAACAGCACCAGACATTCATAAATGCTCCTCACTTCAGAACTTTCCTCTATAATTCTTACAAGAGCAATGGGTAAATAAAATCCCTTATTCTGGAAAACTCCCATAGTCATCATACTTAATATACTTGAGAAGAGGCTATCTCAGTATCTGCAGTATTCTTCCATGTAATCTCTATAGTAAATATACTGAGGTATTAGATAGATAGATAGATAGATAGATAGATAGATAGATAGATAGATAGATAGATAGATAGATAGATAGATAGATAGATAGATATTGCAAAGTTTATATGAACAATGCTATATATTAACAAGAGATGGACCTGAGTTTCAACATTTAAATCTGGTTGTCCACATCCTGTGCCTTGGTTCAGGCCATTTCTAGTATTAATATTATTAAATAAACTAATGTACTATGCAACATAAATGCTTTGTTAACTATGACTCCAGGATTTAGGTTTACCATATTAAGTGTCACTAATGCAGCTTGCGATTGCAGGGTAATGAATGCAAAAAAGAAAGAAAGACATGCTGTGTTCAGGACCACTTTGAAGGGAATTATGATGAAAGTGTCTAGTAAAGTTCCTAATAAATAAGACACCATGTACGGTATAGTTTACTATACTTGAGAATTTGAGCATTTCCAAGCCAATATTGCTGTAATCCCACATGTGCTTGGCAGCTGGCACATGTGTCACTCTGTGTCTGCTGAGAATTACTGAAGTGAGGGAATTTTTCTTGGGTGCAGGGAGTAGAATATAATCAGAGTTCTCTCAACAAAAGGAACCATCGCTGATGAAATTTACCGTTACTAAGGAACTGCAATAAGATGACATCAAATGTTCTTTGACTCATTTCCCAATGAACAACAAGGACTGAAAAAGTTACCGTATGCCATTAATTTAAACTACATCAGAGAGGACTCATAAGAGTGAGAAATGAATACCCTGAGTAATTTGTACATATGTTAAGTCAGGTTATTTTTGAATCCTGAGTGATATGCAAATAAAAGGAATAAAGTTTTTAGAAATTGTCTTTTGTTACTAAAATAATATTCTCTTCAATGAAGCTCTACGAGTACAATAGCTATCATTTCTTCTCGCTTGGTAGAGAAAATGACTGGGTTAAAACAATAGGCATCAATTCCTTAATTTTTAGTGGCACTGGGGTTTGAAATACAATCAGCCCCACGTTAAGAAGATAAGAAACCAATCCAAGGCATAGAAGCTCACATTGTTCTCCCCCTCTAACTCGACAGCTGCTTGTCTGAGGATCTCTCATATGGAAAATATGTGAATATGATGAAACATCTGTTAATGTATCTCTATCCCCACCCTACTCCTTAAAAGCAAATACTGCAGGCTTGTTACTATTTTCAATAGTACCCAGACACTTGTTCTATTTATTGGAGTATTAGAACTTTAGATAGAATAACATGCTGGGGCTGTCTGTTTGAGGATGGACTGGACTTTTCAAAGAACAGTCTCCATTAAAGAGCACTGACACTACAATAATGTATGAAATGTGAGGTTATTCATATACAGCAGACAATAGTCCTAAAAGGTATCATTGAAGAGGATTTCTATTTAGAAATGCTTAGCAGCAGGATACCTAAAAGCACAATTTAGCTACATTGGCTTGGTAATATTCTTTTACTGGCAAAATAATTACAAATCCAGCTGCTTGTGTTCTCCCTTCTATTTTGTATTACATGGCTACCTCTGTGATCTCTTGCATGCTGAAGACGCATGGAGTTCATACCTCCTGGAGACACTGGCAAATTTTCCTGGCATTCATTGTTTTGTTTTTTTTACTAGGAGAGCGTCAGCAAACTTGGTGAAATTAGGAATAAAAGTTGACTCCATTTTCAGATAGAAAAGGAGAATAAAAGCATAGAGTCCAAACATTTGTTGCTCTTGGCTTTAGCAATAGCAAGGCAGCTTCACAAACTTAATAAAATGCACTCATAGTGCTTAATGCCTATAAAGTATATATCCCGCTACAGAGACAACAACCTCACAGTGGTTGTGGTTTTGAAAACAATTGTTTTGGATCAACTGAGAGTTATTTCTGGGACTATCATTTACTGACAGACAAGGCACTGTCTGTCATTTTCAGATCTAATACCCCACATATCCTTATTTGGTTGTTTTTTTCACAGCCTGTAGACACGGCAGTAAGCAAGTTCAACCACAAGGGAAAATTTTAATTTTTAAAATGAAAATGAGATGATAATCTGTCTTGGTTGCTGCCATAATCTTCCATTTCTACTTGACATGTTTATTCTTTGGCATTTAAAGTGTGGTACAGAATGTCATGAAGGAAGTAGGCTATAAATGTTAGTTTTGATTGAGTATGACATTGAAAAATAAACAAGCCAATGTGTGATGTATGCAGTATAGTTGTAGCTGTGTCAGTGACAAGATATTAGAGAGAAAACATGGGCCAGGGAATATCTTTTATGGGATCAACTTCTGTTGGTGAGACAAGCTTCTGAGCCACACAGAGCTCTTCTTCAGGTGGTCCAGTGAAAGAGATTCCCTCACTCACATTGTCCCTCTAATATCTTGGGACCAACATGGCTACTGATACGCTGCAACAGACCTCAAGAAGAGCTGTTTGTGCCTCAGAAGCTTGTCTCTCTCACCAACAGAAGTTGGTCCAATAAAAGATATTACCTCATCCACGCATCTGACGAAGTCGGTAGTCACCCACGAAAGCTCATGCTCCAAAACGTCTGTTAGTCTATAAGGTGCCACAGGATTCTTTGCTGCTTTTACAGATCCAGACTAACACGGCTACCCCTCTGATACTATGCTGCATATGATGATGCTGAGCACTTGCTACCAATAAGTGGATAGAAATGTTGTGGGCATCTGTGGTGGGGCAGGTTCCCAGCCCAGTAAGGAAGGGGTTAAAGAGCTCCTTTGGATGCAATCACCCAGTGCACGTGTGAGGCTTCCTGCACCTGGAGAGGGGCAGCTCCTTAAAAGGAAGGATCCAAGCCCAGTCGAAGGTGGCACTCAGGGGAAAGCCTAACAAGGCTCCCTAGTGCCATAGAGCAGGGGCTGCTTCCCCAGAAAGCTGCTGAAGAACCTCTCCTGCCTGGACTCTCTGCGGAGATAGAGGGACCATCTTTGCTTTCCATTAAAGGCCATGGTGCTCAGTCTGGGCCTCTCAGTCACTCAGGGGGTTAGGAACACAGCCCCCTTTGTGGAGACGATTTAGTTTTTGCCTTGTGAAGAACAGCGGGATGAGGCCAGATTGTTTTGTGGGCTGCATGATTATTTTGTTTCCCTTTCTTTTGTCTTGGACTACAGTCACTCGTTGAAGGAGGGGAGCCACCTCCCTAAGACTTACAGCTGTGAGACCACACCCCCGACTCCAAATCAGTGTTATAGTGACAGCTACACCCACAGAGAGACATCTGAGATGAGAGAGGTGCCCACTCTCATCCCTTAGGGCACACAATTGGTAAAACCTATGACAGCCTCAGACCAGGTAGAGATGTCAAAAGCCCACAACACTAGCTGGTAAGTTTAGATATTTAACCACAATGCTGGGAAAGAAAATTGTAAAAGAACTGGAAAAAACACCTGAGAGTCAGTGTGAAGATTCTTAATAGCCAACATTCATACCCTTTTTGAGAGAAGAAAAGAGAAACATTTGGTGGCAGAGAGAAAGAACTGACAGAAAATATGTATCATCACCCGCTGCTAAGAAAACACTTCTGTAAAGAGCAGCCTTCATTGTGCTACTCCCACTGTAAAATGGGTGTAGAGACAACTCTCATGCAATGACGAAGGTGGAAAAATCATAGCAAATCTCCAAGTCGGTGCCTTTTGTTTTTACTGCTTTGGATGTGCATATTGCAGAGCTGTGAAAGCATGGAAAAACCTACCAAACAAGCCAACTCTCTTCTTTAACCCTTTGGCACTGGGTGAGTAGTGTCTGGAAATCTTGACTTCTAGTGTCAAAGGTATCAAAACAAAACAAAAAACCCTGCACAACCCTCAGAAGTCTGGCAAGAGAAGTGGAGAACATAAAAGCTGTGAAAATGAGGCTAGTAAGAAAAAAAATAAAGAAAAGGATTGGCGCTACAAAATATTAGGTCTTGCTGACTGATCTCTGAACAAAGAAAGTAAAGAGAAAACGCTTTACATTATTTCTGCAAAATAGAATCGTTGTAATGTCATGATTTTAAGACAAAAATGAAGTCTGGTTTACAGAAATCAAAATTACAATTAATGAAGTTACATAAGCTCTTGTCTTATTCTGATGCACCCAAAAGCTCAGCCAAATTATGGGTAAGAGTCAAGATGCAACTTAGTATTTCTGAATTTCATGTGATCACTTTGCTTCTTGTATTTGCAGAAGCTTTGGAACTCTTGGCACCATTATTCCAGAGGAGGAGAAGAAAGAGTTGGTTTTTGTTTTAATGTTGAGTCAGTTTGAGCCACAAAGTCAGTTTGTGAGCTTCTTTTTACCTATGTAGTGATGAAACACATAAAACCAGTGGGTTGGATGCTCAGCTAATGTAAATCAGTATATCTCAATTAAAGCCAATATAGCAGGGTTTCTCAAACAGGGGTCGCCGCTTGTGTAGGGAAAGCCCCTGGCGGACCAGGCCGGTGTGTTTACCTGCCCCATCAGCACTGGGAGCCACAATCAGCCGGACCTGCCAAGAGGGCAAGTAAACACACCAGCTCGGCCCGCCAGGGGCTTTCCCTACACAAGCAGCGACCCCTGTTTGAGAAACCCCGCAATATAGCTAAGCCAATTTACAGTAGCTCAGTATCTGGCCTGGTATTGAACATTACGGTGCTTCTACAAATAACATGGATACACACACATATATAGGCCAAATCCTCCACCTCATTCAGGCAGATGTGGAACCTTTTCCATGCTGCCCTGCCCCTGCAACTCTTGTGCCATATTTCTGGCCCTGCCCTACATGCAAGTCCTCACTGTATTGCTTGCTCTCAGTCTCTCTCTATGTGCATTTCAATGTCTGTCTGTCTCTCTCTCTCTTTCTTTCTTTCCCTCATATGCTCTCTTGTGTGCTTCAGGTTTTTAAATAAGATTTCTGGGGTGGTTGCTGGGAGTTGTGATGTTCACAATGACAAGAAAGTGCCTGGTGCTTGAGTGGCTTAACTTGCATCATCTCCTAACTTAGTTGCGTCTCTGACGTGAGTAATTCTGAAACACCTGGCTAACCACATGGGTGCTTCTGAGTGCATCTGAAAAATACTGAGATGCCAGACCCTGACTGAACCAGGCCCTACTCCCACCCTTCTGGGGTGTTCCACACAGAGTGTACTCAGAGGAATACGTTGTGACAAAATCTTTCTTCTGAACATCCAATGAGCATTCAAACATGTACTGGATCCTGCTGAAGCACACAAGAGGCCACCTGCATGGAAATGAGACATTAACTAGAACTGGGTACCCTGTAGAGAGGCACTGTACAAGCTTCCTCTGACAGCTCTTCCCTCACACTTCATTTCTGAGCTACAGGATCCCTAAAATTCCAGTCTTGTGACCCTTGAGCAGAGATTACCAACCATGCCACATTCCTCCAGATTGTCTTGTTATCTGTGATGTACACAAATGACAAAAGGACAAGGAGTAGCCTAGCAAACCTATTTTGGCCTAAATTAGTTTGGAACCGAGGTCTCCAGAAGTAAAAACAATCATCAGAGTAAAACTTATGGGAAAGTCCTGTATAGTCCAATAGAAAATGATAACCTTTCTATAGGATTTCTATAACATTTCTGTAGACACTGGGGTTCCTCCCGCACCAATTGAAAAGTCTTTTCTATAGGGGAATGTTTTTTCATCTGGATGTATTTACCCTAGAGAGAAACCTTTTGAATTGGGCCCCACAATCAAAAGAGATACAGGCAGAAGCTAAGGATTCAGAGCGTCCGCTGGGAGCACACAGCAGGCCCCTTGCAGAGGTAAAATGAGCTGCCTCACTTGGAAGGAAGATCAGGTACTCAGAGTGGGGGGAGGGGAAGAGAAAGGGCTGGGAAAGAGGGTCCATTTGAGGTTGTGGTAAGGGCACTAACCTGGGAGTCAGGAGAACCAGCTTCAGTTCTTTGTTCTGCCACAGATTTCCTGTGTGATCTTGGGAAAATCACTTAGTCCCTCAGTTCCTCATCTGCAAAATGGAGTCATAGTACTTCCATGCCTCACACGGGTATTATGAGAATAAATACGCTAAAGAATGAGAGGTGCTCAGATACTATTGTAGTGGGGTCCCAACAAGTACCTTTGCTGGATTAATCTCCATATTCCCCTTAATCTGTTCCTAGACATAAGAATTCTGAAATAAAATCTAGCATATTCATACCCAGAATGATCTTCTAGCTCACCCCTCTTTCAAAGACACACCGCGGTCTCAGTGCTGGGAACCAAATGACTGGTTTGGGCAGCCTTTTGGATGTATAGAATTCTTCTGTGTTTTTTGCGAGCAAGAATCATGGAAGCCTCCAGTTCTACACTGCATGTATGTCACTAGAAAAAAAATAGGCTAGAGCAATTGTGAGTATATGAGCTGTAGGTGGGTGTCCCATGCTCACACAAAGAGCAGCTGGGAGGTCAGGAAATCACTAGCTGTGACTTGGAAAATACCAAATAATACATTTCAACTAAAATTAAACCATCTCTTCCCCTTTTGAAAAAAAAAAAAAAGCATTGTTCAATCTTCAAATCATCACACTGTATATTTTACCTGCACTGGATTTGAGCAATATGATTCTATTCAAATTATATGTCTATTAGAGGACATATAGATACTGTCCATATTTTTGGTCTTTTAACCTTCTCCCTTCTGCATAATTTTATTTAAAGAGGAAGTGTAAACTTGAAATCTAATCAATGTAAAAAATATTTGCAATTCAGCAAGTACCTTCAATTTAAAGATTACCTGAAAGCGGGGAAATGGGTTTGTGGCTCTTTTTTATAGACATGTAATATATAAAAAAAAGCTTGAAACTTTTTATTAAAAAAAAATTCCTCTTGCTTTGTGCTTTAATATTTCAGGAATCTCAAGACTGGTCACTCTTGGTTTTGTGAGAAGAATCACTTGCATTTTCAGAATAGACTGTGAACTTTCTCAGCACTTAATGAATGACAAGAAAAGGTATTGAAATTTTGTATAAACATACCATTTTCTTCAAAGAGTTTTAAACAATCCAAATCAAAATCTCTTCTCTCAATTAATCAGGATTTAATGGTTCACTAATGGTGATGTCATGATCCTACTAGTTCTCCAGGTGTCCACAGTATCTTCCAGGAAAAACAGGATACACAAGACCTGAATTTCTAATGTAAATATTATGATACAGCAGCAAAGAGTCCTGTGGCACCTTAGAGACTAACAGACATATTGGAGCATGAGCTTTCGTGGGTGAATACCCACTTCATGCATCCTAAGTCTATAAGGTGCCACAGGACTCTTTGCTGCTTTTACAGACCCAGACTAACACGGCTACTCCTCTGATATTATGATACAAAGATCTACATTTAAAAGAACGCTAAGGACACAAAGTAAATCACTCAAAACAGGAAATGCCGGAATTAAGGTTGCCATTACAACCTTAATTTATCCCCCGCAAGCCGATGCATCATGATACCATCTTTAATTATATGATCAAATACTATTTTTCCACAGGACCGCTGTATCATTGAGTGCACAGGATGGACATTGTTCAGGGACTGAATCAGGATTCTACAGTGAAGGAGGCTGTTGAGTGTCTCGAGAAGTTAGTGGGAGCAAGAGGCAGACTGTGCTGGAGAGAGCCCAGAGGAAGTAGAGGAAGGATTAGGAAGGGGTTCTGCCCTCTCCCACCCAGCCTGTCCACTTTGTCCCTGTCTCTCACACCTTCTGTTCTCCCCTTCCACTGCCCTTGTTTCTCTCTAATCCTGATTCACCCCTAGCATACACCTCCTACCCTGCTTCATAGATACAACAAGGCCAGAAGGGACCATTGTTATCTTCCAGTCTGACCTCCTATACAACATAGGCCACAGAACTTCCCCACAATAATTCCTAGAAGAGATCTATTAAAAAAAATCCAATCTTGATTTTAAAATTGTCAGTGATAGAGAATCCACCACAATCCTTGGTAAATTTTTCCAGTGGTTAATTACTCTCACAGTTAAAAATTAATACCTTTACTTTAAAGCTACAACACAGCAATAGTTGGAATGCTTTAGCAAAATAATACTGTTGCAATTACCATTTTTTAAAAAATCAGCTGTGTAGTTTTTCCAAAGTATCAGTCACTGATGCAGCCAGCCAGTCTCTGGGAAATCGGGGGAGAGTACACGCAGTACAGAAACTAAATCCTTTCTCCTCCTATTAAATGAGAAGGAGACATGGTGGAACACTGAAAATGTGGACATTTTTCTAAAATTTGAAGGCTCTTAACACCCCTGCCTTAATCCTGCCATCAGTTATGCCCATTAAGGATATACAATGTGTTGATCCTATTCTACTAGCTTGTAAAAAGAAGGGGAGGAGAGGGTAGCTATTAACAACAGAATTCTAAGAAAAATGCAGCACATTTCACAAAAACACCGTTTTGTACATCTAACATTAATGTAGCATTAAACATGCTACCAAACCTGCCACACTATGTTGGTTTCCAATTTGTCCCTTATTAGCAGTCTGTTTTCTTATGTCTTCAATGACAGCACCAAAATAAAAATAACACTGAGGTTTTTTGTTTTGCTTTGTCATCAGCGGAATAATGTTTTGACTACGGCTATTCAATATCATATTCTCCAAGTGGTTCCAAAAGTAATACAGCCAAAGTTAGCATCAATCAGACAACACACGGTAGGCAGAAAAGGGCAACATTATGGGTCATTTTTTCTTTCTGTTTTTTTGCATCTGTAATCAAGTGCAGGTGCAAATAATGCCACTTAACTAATAACTCAATTGTGCCTGCAGTTCTGATAGTTACATGTGTATTTGTCATTAGGGCCAGCAATTAACTACACATTTTAATGCAGGTGCAAAAATAGAAGCCAAGTTGATGCTCTTTCAAAAGTTTGGCCCTGGGTGTCACTATATCATATACATATTTACAACTCTGAATCATAAGTGGAAAATGTTCTGATTTGATCTTATTTACATCTTACAAGATATGATTGGACTTTACAAGCTACGACACAGAATAAACACATACTCCTATTATAGACATAACTAAAGGTTACATATGACTAATGATTTGATGTTCTAAAGTAGAAAAAGTAAATCTAATTTTCCTGCACCTTACCTGCTAAGCATGTGAGTAGTCCCACTGAAATCAGTAGGTGTGCTTATGTGCTTGAAATTAGGATTGTGTTTATGGGCCTGAAGAATTAGTAGTCTCTTACTTCACACATAATGGCTCCAATCTTGCAGTCCTCACTCAGGCAAACATCCCTTTTAAGGCAACGGGAGTTTTGCCTGACTGGAGGATCAGTCCCAATGTTTCCTGCTCAGATGATGGACTCAGGCCAGGTTGATAGAGAGATAGATAATCTCAAACCAAACTGCATATAGATATTTACAGATCATGGATAGAAAAATCTAAAAAAGAAGCATACTTACAGAAAACAAGTCTAACAAAGACACTATGGAATTTGAATTCTATTTCCAAGATGAACTTAGAGCAGTAACTGTAAAGAAGTTACAGAAACAGTATTAATTGTCCACCTGTGTCAGTGAAGAAGCCACAGGCTTCCCTGAGGTGCCTTCTGTCTAACCTCAGGAAAATATGAGTCCTACCACAGATCTCACCACCTTCAGTACAAATTGTAAACCCCATTTCTTTGGCCTAGAGATCTTCTGTGTGTTTACTTTTGTAATGTGTATGGTGTTGTCATAGCACATTCTAAATGGATTGACAACAAATGTAGAGCCTGCCACTCTGGTGTGACATACTCTGATTATCTGCCATATTTAGCAGGCAGAGTCCTATGTTCTGAACCAGCTGAAACTTATAGGCTGCCAGATTCAGCAAGGTACCTAAAATACTTAACATGTAGAATAACTTGTAACTAAACACAAAAGAAAGATTCTTATCAGTTCTTATAATGGACTCACTTGGCATGACAACACTTGGTATCTCCAGGTCATTTAGTCCTCTCATGCTGAGTAGAGCTGCATTTGACCAGCTTATGGACAAAATATCTGTATGTCTTTCTCTAGCATTACTCTAAAAGGATGACCACAACCTTCTCCATTACCAGGACTCCAGTATACAAGACATCACACCGGTCTCCAGGTCATCAGTCTCTTTGTAAAAGGACTAGAATGATATTATTTTGAAAAGCATGGGGATGAGAGGAAGCAGAAAGGAGGAGGAGCAAAAAAGGGGAGTGTAGGAAAGTAGGTGGATATGAGTTCAGAAAGCTAGAATGGAAAAAAATGGAGAGCTTTAAAATAAAAAGGCAATTTTGCAATAGATGTGGAGCTAGTGAAGTAACTCTACTAGGGGTGGAGATTAGGTGGGGCCAAGGCTGGTGCAACCATTTAGGTGACCTAGGCAGTCGCCTAGGGCACTGGCATTTGGGGAGCACCATTTTCTTCAGCAGTGACTGCGGCGGCTGGATCTTCAGCCGCCCCGGTCGCCACCAGCATTTAGGCGGAGGGAGCTGGGGCAGGAGAGCATGGGGAGGGCCGCCTGCAGCAAGTAAGGAGGGGGGCAGCAAGCAAGGGAACTCCCCACCCCAGCTCACCCCTGCCCTGCCTCTTCCCCAAGCACGCTGTGGCCGCTTCACTTCTCCTGCCTCCCAGGCTTGTGACACCAGTCAGCTTAGGCGCCACAAGCCTGGGAGGTGAGAGAAGTGAAGTGGCCACAGCATGATTGGGGTTCTCATGCACGGAGCAGGAGTGAGCTGGGGTGGGGGGAGAGGTGCCTCAGAGCGGAGGGTGGGGAGCTGCCGCAAGGGGGGCGCCTCAGGGCAGAGGGGGGGGAGCTGCCGCAGAGGGGGTGCCTCAGGGTGGAGGCACGAGGGGGGGAGGGTGCAACGTGGCAGTTTCGCTGAGGGCGCAAAACATCCTTGCACCGGCCCCGGGTGGGGCCAGAATGAGAGAGTAGTCTCTGTTCAGAAATCTGACCCTGGTGGAAAGAACTGGTCAAAGTTGTGCTCATTGTGAATAAAATATCTGACTAATGTAGCCTTTTTTCTGTTCATGAATCATTTACAAATGGAGTCTGAATTCTGCAAAGGTATCACAGGTAATTGCCTGACAGTTTATGGAACCAAATTTCAGTCTTTTATAGGTTGTTCACAAACTGTTCACTGAATATTTGCTATTCTTTATCTGAGGGTTGTGGTTGGTCAGCTCAATCACATGTTATAACTTCTGTGCCCTGATTGGATGATTGAAACTTTTTAACAGAAGTATAACAAATAACAGTTAGGGACTTATGAGCAACGAATATTCCTGTCTGCACAAAAATATCTCCGTTTGTAAGTGAATATGGGTATCGAGATTAAAAGTAGCCATTCCTCAAACATTCACGTGAACAAAAATCCATCAAAGAAAAATGTTCATGAGTAGCAAATAATAAAGGGTTTTGATATAGTTGAATTGTGCAGCCATTCAGAAGGCAAACAAATGCTTACAAACTCTGGACTAGATCCTTAGTGGGTGTAAATCCAGTGATGTTGATGGAATTGACGGAGCTTTGTCGGGAAGCTTAGAAAGAAAGGATTTAGGAAGACCATAATAAGATGCAATTGGACCAGATGAGCTGGGAAGTGATTAAGGTATGAATCAGGTATTCAAGGGGGGGCAGAAAAAGGGAAAGATAACTTCTGGCAATGTTGCTGAAGTGGTGACAGGTGGACTTACGGATCAGGGAGATGAAGAAGACGAAAAGAAAGTCTGAGGTCAAGGATGACTCAGTTTTATTTAAGATTTAAGACTTAGGAACAAAGTCAAGGTTTGTCAGAAAACTGAGATAAAAAGAGTCAAGCACTGTTAGAATAACAGTTACATTCAGGCATGTCTAGAAATATAGTTTGATCTAGGTTCTATAGGACTCTAATATTGACTTCAGGCAGCAAACGAAACTCTTAGACAGATTAACTGAGTAAGTGATACACTGGATGAGCAAAATGACTGGTCAGCAGATTTACCACAGAGCAGATTTAGCAAGATTTAGTTTACAGAATTTTCTTTGTAGTGAGGGTTGGTTAATATTTTTTTATACTGAATGAGGACTATGAATGAACGCTCTTTTCTCAAAACCCATCTAAAATCACAGTGACACCACAGGGCTATTTCTAGCATAACACAAAACCTGTCCATATTGTAAATATGAAACATTTTCCATCAAGGTTAACTCAGAGCTCCCATGCTGTGATGAAAAGCCACCCTGCCTCGATTTAAAAAACAAAAACAAAACAGTGTACGTACATACATCGTTAAAAGGCAGAAGGGAGCAGAATGCATACCCTATCACCATCTCTGCCATAGCAATGTACTGTTACACACATATCCCTTCTTTTTGTCTCCTAGACAAACATGAGTTGGGGAGGGACTGTTATGGGAAAGAATAAAGAAATATATCTTTAAATCCAGGAGCCAGACCATCCCTATTCCTCCTCATACAGATACCAGAGTCTGCACAGAGTTCTACACAGGGTCCCTAGAAGTAGGAACAAAGCCAAGAAAACAGCAACTCACCACCAGCACATGACTGATGGATATATGCGCACAGCGGGTTTCATTCATATACAAATTCAGGTCCATGTCACTAAATTTGATGGGCTGCAAACAAAAATCATGCAGAAGGGAACATGACATAAAAGGACCCTGGCTGCATATCTTCATTACAGGCATCCCAGCCATTGAGGAGAGCAAACCCAGGGCCACCAGCACCAAAACAGAGTCCTTACTACTTGAGCTGAAGGAAAACTCTGTCAGCTGTGAAGAAGTAATAGACTGTCATAGTCACTGGAGCCAGCCATGTGAGGAAGACATGATGGCCTGCAGTAGGCCAGTGTATTACACATATTTGACAATCCTACAGCTTTTCCCCACACGGACACAACTAGTAAAGTTTGCAGATAACACAAAAATTGATGGAATAGTAAATAATGATTGGACAGGTCAATAATAGAGGTCAGCCTAGATCACTTAGTAAGGTGAGCTCATTGGAACAACACATTTGAAAACACTACATAAAAGTCAGGTCTTATTTATTAATTATGATTATTATATTTACTATGCTATACTATTTATTATTATTATTATTATTATTATTATACAGCCAAATACACGGTCATACATCTAGAGCATACTAATCAGATGGGGGACTTTATCCTAGAAAAACAGTGACTCTGAAAAGAACTTATGAGTCACCTCAGAAAACCAAAGGAACTTATATAAGCTTTCAATGTGATACTGTAGCTTAGGAGGCCAATGCAATCCTTGGATGAATAGACAGGAGAATAACAAATAGGAGTAGGCAGGTGATATTATCTCGGTATACTGAAATACTGTGTCCCGTTCCAATGTCCACACTTCAAAAAGAATGTTGACAATTTGGAAAGGGTTAAAAAAGAACTACAAGAATGATTCAAGGTCTGAAGAACCTGCCTTACCCTAAGAGATTTAAGGCTTAATCTATTTAATTTATCCACGAGAAGGTTAAGAGGGGACTTTATCACAGGCTACAAGTATCTATATGAGGAACAGATTTCTGATAATAGATAACTTTTTTATGTAACAGAAAAAGGCATTGTGATATCCAATGGTTGGAAGCTGAAGCTAGACAAAGTCAGACTAGAACTAAGACACAATTTTTAAACAATGAGGGTAATTAACCACTGGGGACTTGGTGGGTTTTCCAACACTCAGAGTTTTTAAATTAAGACTGGATAACTTTCTAAAAAATATGCTACAGCTAAAACAGAAGTTATGGACTTGATGCAGAAATGACTGAGTGACATTCCATGGTTTGTGTACTGTAGGAAGTCAGAGCAGATGATCAGAATGGTCCTTTTTCTCATTGAGATTTAATCTACAGTTAGTCACAGAGTGCACCAGGAAGGAAAAGGCACTGAGAGGTGCAAATATATTGTGAGTTTCTTTGTTTCCCTGCCATTATAACTGAATGTTATTTTTATGTTTGTACAGGCTTCTATCATTTCTATTTTACAAAACAGCCACTGCTGGCTGGCACTCCATAAGCATCTCGACCTACACAGCTGTAGCTGAAGCTCTCTACAGCACTACAGTGACAAAAATATTGAGAAAAGAAGCAAAAGAAACTGTATGAACAACTAAGTAAGAAAATAAGTATAGGCCTTACAGGGAATGTCCATGAGTTTCAGCTTATGAGTGAGGCAAGGAAAATATGTGCTTCTAATGGTATCCTTTTATAAAATGCATTCAACTCCTCAGGTTTTTATTTTATTAGTGAACATCCTTATTATAAGCTCTCCCATCTCTTCCTTTGTATTTGGCAAAATAACCATAAGTAGATTGAGTTGGGGTACTTGTATCCTTAAGTACAATCCAAGCTTTGCATAAACAATTCATGTTTTGTTTTTAATTTTGGAAACAGAGGCTGGAGACATCCGCATCAGATTCTAACTCTCTTAAAGCACATTAAATTTGGGCACTTTATCTATCTACTAGTACACCTTTCACTCATTTTCTAGACATATGCCCCTAGAATGGATTGCACTTTTGGAAAAATCTGAAGACAGACTGTGTCGTTTATATCAGGAGGGATGCATAATTATTTTTCAATTTGCAAAATGCTATTTAGAGGAATCCTAACTATTTAAACACTGTTTACAAAATTCAAACTCTAACCAGATTCAGGTCTACATGTACAAATTATATGTAAATATTAGAAAAAATTGCAATATCCATCAAGTTATTGCCTGCAATTTCTTACAACACCAAGTTATTTTACCATCTTCAGGCACAAATTACATTGTTCCATACACATCACATCACTACTGTCAATTTCCACTGGCATATTTCACTATTCACATCTTAAAACTGATGGTTAAGGTCATTCCCACACTGGCCAAGATGTCATATATGCTCTGAATATACAGTATTGTGGAGGTGGTTGTTAAAATGTCTAAGCATCAGAGTCAACATTTTCAAAAATGGCCACTGATTTTGGGTGCCCAACCTGAGAAATATAGGGATTTATTTTCTGAAGTGCTGAACAGAAGCTAATGGGACTTGCAGGTGCTCAGTGCCACTGAAAACGAATAATCTAACATTAATTACCACATTTCAAAATGTGGCTGCAGGTGTGTAACACCAAGCTACAGCTTTAAATTCTGGTAGGGCTTCAAATTCTGGTAGGGTGAATTCATTCCTTTTAACTTTCCAAATTGAGAAAGTTCCTTTGCTTTATGGAGAGTTTTTAAATGAGATCTTATATTAAAAGGTCATGTTTGCTTCTCAAGAACATTAAAGAGAGTACAGCACCTTTTCTAAGAGCAGTCGTTTGTCCAACTGTAAGGCCAAAACTTTTCCCACTCTCTATTTTGCTATGTGTTGCATTTGATTGTCTGCTTGACTTCATCCCCGGAGTGGCTGCATTTCAGAGATGATTTGAGTATAGCTATATAATAAGATCCCAGGTCTGTCACCTCTTTCTGTGTGTCACTCTGATGCCTACAATGTCAGTTGAGTCAGTGTGAAGTAATGAAAACAGATACTAGCTGACAGCAATTTTTGTTTAGAATATTACCAGGTTAAACCACTACTGGGATTTGTGGTCTGTTACCATCCAATTTTGAAGTTCTCAGCCATTTTAACTTTACAAACTATACCTGCACCACACCATGGGCTTTCAGCTACAGCAAGGCATGTATCCATGCTAGGCGAAAAGTACTAGAACACTGTGATATCAGCAGTAACTCAACTAAACACCGCCTTACTTTATAGCTAATTTGCATGCAACTAACTGAAATGAAACTGGTGGTATGAAGGAGATTGTACAGACGGTGGACTGTCTGACCCATCTGCCATCCCTGTGCAACCGTACAGGCTTTCAGCTACTTGTAGGTTATTAAGCACCTTTAGGAAGGAAAGGCAGACTGGGGCCCCATCATTATACAAACATGTAGGAGCCCCATGCCCTGAAGAGCTAACAATCTAATTGAGGCAAGCATGTAAGAAGTGGATGTAACAAACAGAAGGAGGGTGTCAAGAGGTTCATGGAAAGAGATGTACAGTGGATGCCATTTGCAGTGCACACCAATAACTTTTACTGGTGATAGAAAACATATGTGCAATGCTGCATATTCTTGAGGACCGTCTTCTGGCACAATGCCTGTTAACATATATACCAACACCTGTATTGTAGAATACTCTTGTAGGGAGCCAGGGTGGCTTCCCTCCGAACCCGAGGGTAAAAAGCGGTTCACTCAGCCTGAGTGGGCGGGGCCAGGCAAAGCTGACCCCACCCCCTGGAAGGGGAGGAGTGGAACAGGAAGTACAAAAGGCAGGGCCCTTAGCTCAGTCAGGGCAGCACCAGGGAGGGAGGCAGACGCAGGCCACTGCCTGCTCCCTTCAGACCCTGCTGCCACACCAGGGAAGGCCCTGGACCAGGAGAGACCTGACCTGGAGGAAGGACTGGGGCTACCAGGACTGCCCACCGCCGAGTACCAGGAGGAACTGAAGGAGCCTGATGCGGAGTGGGAGCTGGAGCTGCCAGCAGCTGAGTACCCAGAGGAACTGGAGGGGCCGGAGGGACTCTCTCAAGCAGCCAGGTCAGAAGTAGCCCAGGGACAGAACTGCACAATGCAGAGAGTCTATTTGGTCAGCGTGGTGCGGAAGGAACCTGCTGACCCAGTGGCTGGACCCTTGCCTGAGGGGCACGCTACAGACTTTTGCCGGCACTCCCCTGCCCAAGGGGCGCTTCAGACTTTTGCTGGTGCTCCCCGGCCTGAGGGGCGCGCTACAGACTTTGGCCGGCGCTCTGCCCACCACTAATTCCCCAGTGACAGGGGCATGACCCAGGCTGCCGGTGAGTCAGTAGCTCCCCACCGCCCCCTAGTGGCTCGGAGGGCCAACCGACACAGCTCACAACTCTCCTAACAGAAGGAAAGGAGAAAGTTGCATGGAGGTAAGTGTGACAAGAACATATGATTACATAGGCTACCTACATGTACAATTTGGTCATTTTAAACCATTGGCTTTGTATGTTTATATAAAATATAATCAAAAATAGATATCATCAATCCTGCTGGCCATTTACTTTGCCATTATCAGCTGGCAAAGTCCTGTAGACCTCACAACAGAAGTGGGTCCTGGGAAGGGTTTTGCAGGAGTAGATAATGACTTTGCAACAATAGGGCTCCATGCAAAAGGGGTGGTAGAAAATGCAATGGTGCTTGTGGGTGAAATGAACAAATATTTGCATCTTCCACTATTTTTCTACGTCTTTTCCTTAACTATTTTCCTCTCAGATGATCTCTTCATTTAGGGCTTGATCTGACTGCTCATCTGCACACAGACCTCCTGCCTTTGTCATTGTCATAACATTTTTCCCAGATCTGGACCTTAGCGTCCAAAATATGGGTGTTAGCATGAAAACCTCCAAGCTTAGTTACCAGCTTGGACCTGGTAAAGCTGCCACCAGCCAGGAATCTATACAGTGCCTGGCGCACTGTGGTCTCCCCAAAACCTTCCCTGCGGGACCCCCAGACTCAGATTCCTTGAGTCTCACAACAAAGGGGAATAAACCATTTCCCTTCCCCCCTCCGAGTGTTCCCTCCCTGGGTTCCTGGAGAGATATACAGAAGCAAGCTCCATGAATCTAAACAGAGGGACTCCACCCTCCCTGTTTCCAGTCCTGGAAACACAAATACTTCCCCCCTCACCCAGAGGGTATGCAAAGTCAGGTTAGTAAATCTAACACAAAGAGATTTTCCCCCCTGACTTCTTCCTCCCACCAATTCCCTGGTGAGCTGTAGACTCAATTCCCTGGAGTCCCCACTAAAGAAAAAACTCCAACAAGTCTTAAAAAGAAGGCTTTATATAAAAAAGAAAGAAAAGGACATAAAAATGGTCTCTCTGTATTAAGGTGACAAATACAGGGTCATTTGCTTAAAAGAAAAAAATGAATAAACAGCCTTATCCAAAAAGAATACAATTCAAAACATTCCAGCAACTACACACACGTAAATACAAAAAAAAAACAATATAAACCTTATTGTCTTACTATCTTGTACTTACAACTTGGAAACAGAAGATTAGAAAGCCAGGAGATAGAAAAATCACTCTCATAGCCGAGAGGGTCAGACACAAGACAAAGAACAAAGAACTCACACACAAACTTCCCTCCACCCAGATTTTAAAAAAGTCTTGTTTTCTGATTGGTCCTCTGGTTAGGTGTTTCAGGTTACTGGTGTTACCCCTTTACCGGTAAAAGAACATTAACCCTTAGCTATCTGTTTATGACAGTCACGCCTTTATATCTAGAGCTCCCTGCTCTCTGCTTCATCCACATCATCCGAATGTCACACTGGCTTCTTCCTGGGTTTCTGTTAATGTTGTTAATCAGTCATTGTACTTACATTGTAACCAGCCCCTCAGCAGGGTGTCACCATGACAGCAGTGGTACACTGGTCCCCTGGATATTTGGTAGCACACAGGGTTGTATCACATGCTTAGAGGCACAGAGCACTAGGATCTAGCCCTCGGTGTGTTCCCATAAACACTCACTCTGAAGAAGTAACAAAGAATTCCTTCCGTATGGGGCTGCCCAAAATAAAAGTTGCTATCCCCCTAGGTGCGATTGCTTTAAGGTACAAACAAAAGATGAACCAACAGTTCCTACCTCAGCCCCTCAGAGCAGTTCAACACAGTAGGGCTGTCCTGGGATTCCTCCAGCTTGGATACTGGATACTCACTCCAGGCCACCCTTCTCTGAGAGAGAACTGTGCATTGGCCTGCAGATCTCCTGGCCGGAGTTCCACCTACTGCAGCTACTGCTGGCCCCCTTGGCCACAACAGGCACTCCCAGCCTTTCAGTCCCAGCTCCTCCTGGCCTGCTGCTACAGCTCCCATGCAGCTTTTCACACACCCCTGAACCATGTCCCCAAACGGTACTGCCCTCTCCTGTGCTGGAAGGATCAAGGAGCTCTCTACAGGCTGGATAATGTACTGGAGGGTCAGAGTGCCCAGTTCAGAGACAGAAAGTTCATGACACTAGTTAGGACATTTTTTGTTTTATTCTTCTTGTGTAACTAGGTCCTCTATTCTGCAAGTATTTGGTAGTATGTGCCTTCAATTCCCGTTGACTTTAGAGGGATCTAAGGAAGCTCAGCAACTCACAGGAGGCATTCAGCATCTTGCACATCTGGATACTAGATGTAGCAAATAAAAATAATATATATTTGGGTAAAGTTTTCTTTTAACTTGTGTCCTCTGTAGCTGTGAAACAGTGGCATCTACTTGTGCTGCACTTTTACGTTGATATAACTCTTCCTGTTTGCAGAGACCAGCTATTTTGTTCTCAGAAATGCTGCAGCGGGATACAAAGGACACACACATACACAGTGCTCTCTTTTCTGGGGCCTTTATTTTTCTTCTTTCTTGTTGTCTGTTTTCCCTTAATCTAAATAAAAGTCACTCATTTCTTCCCAGCACTACTGTGTGTCAGACCACTCTTACACTGAGACACAAGCAGAGCGCAAGAGAAATGTTAACGTTCTCAGTCAAATAAAGAATTTCACTGTCAGCATTGCTTGCTGCTCCCTTGACCTGAAATACAAACACTCAGCAACAATGTAAAAAGTGTAAAAAAAAATTAAAAGTTTTGTGCAAAAGAAGTCATAAGTCATCCCATGTAATGATTTAGTAGTAAAATATTTCATGCCTCAATCCATTGAAACTAGACTGAAGTTACGCCCTTGTGATGTCTGTAGTTAAGCTGCTGACAATTGAAAGGGAACACATCAGCATTTACTTATTCTGCCTAATGAATGTTATCGTGTAGAAACGGTAAACCAATAACAGCTAGGATCAAACATACCAATCTCCTTTTGAACATACAATGCCCTCATTTATATAAATCTTAACAACCTGACTGACTTTCTCATTGAGCACAGTGAGTGAACCATTGCCCAGTAGAAAAGGCCTTCTCTCACAAGAATTCTCAGTGCAGTTTGAAACAGTGACTCAAATTGCTGGAATGACCATCCTAAGGGCTACTCATTAGCTGGGACTGTCCTTGGGAATTAGCCAGTTGTGAGGTATCGAGACCACAAGTGCTGTTGGTATTGGCAGGCGAAGCAAGGTTCATTGTAGCACCTCTCGTCTAGACTAGGGGTGTAAAAGGGAATAGAAAACAATTCTTTTCTTATATGCACTTGATGTTCCTGCCCATTTTTCTATAGAAAATTTAGGACATTGGGAACTTTTCTCTTTTATTTCGGAAAGATAATTTATTTTGGAAACCAGGATGACTCACATTGGAAACTGACTGGCAGATTATCGTCTATTAATGCTAGAAACTTCAGAGCCATAGGAATACAGTTTGAAGAAGGTGTGTGGACTCAGTTTTTATGTGAATTAATTAATACTATTATTGATTTGTTTGTTTCTGGTGGCACCCACATAGTGCTAGAGATTGTGTTAACATAAAGGAAGGCATGTTCCTGAGAGCTTTGGCCCCTAGCCAGCAGGCCATTGTATGTGGGTAGACCCCCTGCCCATGAGGAAACTCAGTGAAATCAGAGGCATGATAAGGATCTAGCTACCCAAAACAGCTTGCAAGATCAGGGCCTAAAAGGACAAATAAACATGCAGGAAAAGGGTGGGGAAAGGGGCATAACATGCAAGTAAATTTGTCAAGTTGATCATGCAATGATTTGATTTTTTTTTCAAAAAGACCTATAAAACTACCTGCAGTTGCCCATTAATAATAATGCAAAGGTATATGAATTCAGTTTTCCACATGAAACTCATGCACAATATCAGAATCTTCCTGTAATCTAATTATAAGTTAATACCTCTGTTTTTTCCTCCCCCTCTCTCAAGACAAGAAACAGCAGAAGCTGAAACACCTTGTGTTATAGAAATGTAGTCTATCTAGGAAGACTAGCCAGGGGAAGGGCAGAATCAGGGCCCAGAAATCAATAGCTGCCCAGCACGAAAGGTAAAGCAAAGGGGACAGATTCATTTCTGACCTAGGACTGTGATTGGTACAGCCAGGGTTAGAGGGGATGCTGATTGTACATCCCTTATTCTGGTGCTGAAGGGCAAGGAATAGTTGAGGGCAGCCTAAAGGCTTGTCTCCTTCTGTCCTCATTACCACACCCTTCCTTTCTTGGGATTTCCTTACGCTGGAATGCCCTTGCACTGGGTCTTCTGTGCAGGTGATGTGCTTTGTGCTAGGGAGAATTTATGGGAGGCTGGGATTACACCTAATCACATGAAAAGACCATAAATTATCCCCTTCCAACCAAGACACAGTTCATCTATTAGTCCTGAAACTCACAGTAAAGCGACAGCATTCACTCTTACCAACTTATTCTTTGGGTGTCTTCATGCCCCCTGGAGGAGAAAAAGGTGCATCAGGGCCTTACAGTGGGTGGAACCCTAAGGAGGAAGTCAGGCACAGCCAATCTGATCTCCTCTTTGGGGCTCTTCTTGAGCAGCACATGCTGAGGTAACAGTTCCACCACCCATGCAGAGGGAAGAATGATTCTTGCTCCATTCCCAGAATGTTCTGCTGGCCAATGCCAGCACAGCCATGGCATACATTAAAGTTTTACCATTTTGAATGTTGCATTTAGTTGTCCAATAAATGATTCCTTTTAGTGATTTAAAAATAAAATTTGCTATCCAGCATCCTAGAATAAATGGTCGACGTGCTGAGGTTACGAAATCTAAAGTTCCAACTTCCTGTTGCCCACATGTTTTTTTCTCTGTTTGCTTAATGTATTATTGGATTGTGGTAGAAGCCAGAAGTCCTGCTTGGGGACTGGGGTCCCATCACTGCAACAGTACAAATAATAATAGTATTAAGCACTGGAAACATGTACCATGAAAAGACAGTCTCTGTCCCCAAAGAGCTTACTATGTAAAGCTCAGATCCTGCACACATTTATACACGTGCTTAACTCTACTGTCATGATTAGCTCTATTGATTTCAATGGGACTACTCATGGTAGCAATGTTAAGCATGTATATAAGAGTTTGCAGGATCAGACCTAAGTAAATTTATCCCATGTGGTTGAGTTCTCTTTAGAAGCTGACAGTTTAAAATTTTGTGGTGAGCAGCTAATCCCTTTAAGAGGGCTAAGCTGTGTTCTTATTTATCAAATATGTCTTTAGCTATCTAAAGCATTATAACTAATCACATCAGTTTTCTTTTAAGTAAAACAGTCTCTCTGAACAGGCTTAAATTAGTGCAGCAGTGGGCATGTGTTATGTGCTATATAAGAGTTTGGTATTAATTATTATTGTTGTTGTTATTATTAAAGGCAGTTTTTCAAGCTGGATCTATGTAATGATGAGCTCACTATAGTCCTGTGTTCGATGTAAGGCATTCATCACAGGCCTGTGATCTTCACTCTGTTCCATGACGAACTGTCCTGTGTCAATTACATAATAATTAGAATGTGTAGTGCTGTCCTAGAGACCCTAGTCAGTGATCAGCAAAGATAGGGTTAACTTTCCCCCTCAGCAGAATAGCTCATTACAGAGATTGCTAGAGAACTCAGCTGAAAGGGGAATGTGGCTGCGTTCAGCTGGAGCAAATTAATCTGTCAGTGGAGGGGCTATAAAAGCAGGTTGCATGGAAGCACTGCTTTTTCTTGTTTGGGGCTGGCTGGGGAAGCAGATTCATTCTAATACATGGAGTTATTGTGCATCTGAAAAGCTCTTTAGCTATCTTCATTACCATTAGAGTAGCGGCTACAGCAATATCCTTGTCACTTACTGAGCTCTGGCTTTGAGCACCCTTTTACCTCCATGTATTTGAACCCTAGACTTATGGGTAGTTTCTCTTTCACTTTTATTTTCCTTCTCTTTACCTGATTTGTCAAGGTGTGAATTCTGTGGGCACAAGCTACTGCCTCTGTCTGCCTCAGTTTCCCCATTGGGGGGAGGGATAGCACTGTGGTTTGAGCATTGGCCTGCTAAACTCAGGGTTGTGAGTTCAGTCCTTGAGGGGACCATTTAAGGATCTGGGGCAAAAATCTGTCTGGGGATTGGTCCTGCTTTGAGCAGGGGGTTGGACTAGATGATTTCCTGAGGTCCCTTCAAACCCTGATATTCTAAGGTTACGGGTTAGGCAAACAGTGAGAAACATTCTTCACAAATACTTCAGCCCATCAGAAAGTGATTCTATTTCTCTGCATTTTTCACAAATATTTGAGTGCTATAAATAACTTCATTGACAGCCCACTGGGGGGGGAAATTTGAGAATTGAGCTAAAATTCATTTACTGAAGAAATACATTAGTTCAGTTTGAGAAGAACTGTATCAACAACTTAAACTAAGACACATAAATTTAATTAGAGAACTACCTGACAGATCAGCTAGAACTAGAATGCTCCTCCTTCATTTCCATTTTTACAAGAGGTTCAGTCCTTTGTTTTCCCTTGACTGAGCTAACTCCTCTCTCCTACCAGTCCCAACCTTGCTTGGGCTTTCAGCTTAAGCAAACATGCTGCCCTTTTCCACAGCAGAATGCCTGTGTTCAGTAGAATAATAGTACACGGTGATTGCCAACCACAGGACATATGCATAGTAAAATATATAAAACAAATATAAGCAAGGGGTACTTAAAAATATTGAAATTGGGGCTGTTTTCACACAGCAATTTGCATGCATACAAAGAAATCTTGCATGCATACAAAGAAACAATGAACAGAAGTGCTAGATATCAAGCACCTACAATGTGCTCAGAAGTTAACAAGATGCAAGGGAGAGTTCCTGCCAAAAGAGCTCACAATACAAGAGCTCCCACTTGCAATCACTTATGCATATGTATAATCCTATTGCATCAGTGTTTTCTGAATTTTTCCCTGCTGTGATTCTCATGCTCTTCCTCCTCCTCAAGAGTAACTGACACAGTGCTAACATCAACTTCTCGCTCAGAAGAAGAAATACCGTGGTATGTCATATTTCTCAGTGAAAAGGATAAACTCCCTCATTTCTACCTGAAGGTGTGGAGGAGTAATAACTTACCACCTTCTTAGCAGTCCTTCAGTGGGCACCTAGAAGGCCTTGTGCCATGTGTAGAGGTGGTCCCCAGGCCAGTTGGGCCTGGATGCTGACCTTCTCATCTAGTAAACACTTTGCTCCATACTATGAGGCAAAAAAATGTTCAAAGTGTCTCTGGAAGCAGAGAAAATGTCTGCTTCTTGAGATTCCCCTTCATAGACCCTCCATCCATCCCCAGTACTGCCATTTCATGCTGAATGATCACTCCATTACATGTATTTAGTTTGCAGATCATGGTGTCTCTCTCTCGCTCATATTTTTCCTGCCTCTGATGACCCTAGCCCCAAATACACAAAGGCAGTATGTTTAGCACATTCAGGACAAATATGCTTATTCTTGGGTAAACACTTGTGTTCATGCACAGATCAAAGCACCTTTCCAAACATATACGCAAACAAAAATTGGTTACACAAATGTTTTGTGGGAAAGCAAATAAGAATGGGCTTGAAAATGGTAGAACTGAGTCATGACTTCACATACATGGCAGTAAATCATACTCTCCCCTTTGGCCCAGCAGTAGTCTCCACTGTGTGTTTGTTTATATAAGCAATTGTTACACTTGTAGTCACGCTACGGCTAGGAGTTAGTCAGCCGTTGAACTCACTTGCTTTTTCCCAGCAAAGACACCACATACTATATTTGGGGGTTTAGTAATGTGGTGTTGACCATAGAGGTTATGCTGAGCACAAAATGTCACTCACAGCCACACGACAGGAAAACCTGTCTGAGAGAGAAGAGATGAATGTTTTGTCCATGAAGATACTGAATCCTCTCCATCCACTTTTTAACCTTCTTTCCTACACTGTAGAATAAATGTGAAAACTGTTGATGATGGACTGATAATAATAATGCTTTATTATTAATAGTCTTCATGCATTGGGCATTGAAGCTACAGAAAATAAACAAACAATGATGTCAGACGGTGTATAATAGAGAAAGGAAGTCTGTAAAAACCTACCCTTTCCTGGATATAATGACATGTTTTTGTTGCAGCAAAACCCTAAGGCTGATTTCTTACTCATGACTTCAAAACCTCACCATTCAGTAAAAGCCTGTGGAATAAAACTGTCCCTGGAATCCAGTTATGTTTTTCTGAAAATCCCACTTTTCCATGTAATGCACAGCAACAGTGGTCACTCACAGTTTACCCTAGTGGCTTTTGGTATGGTACAGCAGGTTACATGTGGTGACATACACAATACACCAGGTTAAAATATGCTGGCATTTTCTGTAACATGGAGAAATGAGCCAAAGATACAATCTGTTGTCAGCCTGTGTTTGGCCATATATTATTCTTACTGTGGAGGTTTTTTCTTCACGTATGTTACCTTTATGAATGTTTTGAGCATATACTGTCTTAGAAGACACGCATTTACTAAATAATTCATCATTGACGTAGAAAAATAGCTTGGCAAGTCTCCTTCCCCTCCCCCCTTCAGGCTCATAAATTCCAAAATTTTTGCCCCACCTTTTTGGCACATCTTTTCTTCATTTTCTCTGAAAAGCAGGAATAACGAGCTTAACCCTGAAAAACACAAACTATCTGAAGTGTTTTGGCAAATCTTTTTTGAGCTAACTCCTCAAACGGGGTCCAATCCAAAGCCCACCGAGTCTTTAACTTCAGTGAGTTTTGGATCAGGCAGATAAATTGGATGGCTTCTGTTACTTCACATGCTTCTACTGAAAGCCAGGACTTCGTACACATGAAAGGAACCTCTGTCCCTAATATAAACTGGCCTGGTGTTAATCACTTTGCACTGACTGACATCCTTTCTGCCCTCTTACTATTCAGATCATCTGTTTCTCTCTTTCCAGTACTCACAGACAGATCTCATTTTGTTTGTTTCAGAGACTCCAATCATCTCTAACAATCTTTCACTCCTAACAGCTTCTCAATACTCAGTGCCCCACTAGTACACACGGCTCTGACTGCATTTGACTAGTTGAGATTTGTGCAGCTGCCATTGCTTTGGATGAGGAAAAATATATTCCTTTTACAAGTGAAAGAAAGGCTAACTCAGTAATGTGATCTCTTACTACTAAACCACACCCCATGCTAGGAACAGTTAGGTAAAATCCATTACACAAAGAATTTCAAAGATTTTTTCAAAAGCTATCAGCAACAATGCAGTCCATTGTTTACATTTTAATTAACTTCTGTTTCACTGATTTATATATAAGATTAATTAACCTTCGCTTTTAGCTGAATTATTGCAATTTGAACCTATCCAGGCTTTAGTTAAGATCTTCAAAGCCTAGCACAGATTGTTTATGTAGAGGAAATCAAATTAGCAATGCTGTTTCAGTGATTTAATAGCTTATGGTTGCTGCCATGATGAGGAATAGTAACTGGAGAACCTGTACCCCACCTTTTTGTGCTTGCAAAGGCTTTTTTTCCTTTACCTTTGCAACAGATACAGCAACTGTACTGTTGATGTTTCAGTAAACATGGGAAGTTAGATGATCACAGTGGTTCTTTCAAATGTTAAAGCCTGTAATTTCATAGCCAGAGCCAGAAAAACGAGGGAAGTGAGGTCAGGGTAAATGTTCACAACTTGTTGTACTGTGTAGGAAAAATTAAAGCTAAAAACAGAAATATGCTTGAGTTTGTGTTGAAAACATACCGTATAGCTGGTATTAATGTTAAGAACAACTCAGTGAAAACAAAAACCAATATAGAAGTAATGCAAAAATATCACTTCCCCATGGCTATTCAAAAAACGCAATGGTTCTTTTAAAAATCCCACCTGAGATTTCATTCCAGCAACCTTAACTCTGAACAGTTTTGTTCCTTTTATTATATTGATTTTGGTATCTCTATATTTTATTTTTAAAGGATATTGTTAAGTAGGAAATATCAGCTAATGATTAATAAATGGTGAATATTTGTAACTGTTGTTTCTTGAGAGTAATGTTGTATACTTGATGTTGATCAGGAAGGTCTGCAGATGTATAGGCCCAGATCTTCGGCTATGACTAAGTTGCACTTTACACAACACAGGACAGAGGTGCAAAGCAAGAGCTTCAAACAGCTTACCAAGGGTCATGGTGGATTCTCCATCATTGACGGTTTTCAAATCAAGATTGGATGGTTTTCTAAAGATCTGCTCTAGGAAATATTTTTGAGTAAGTTCTATGGTCTGTGTTATACAAGAGATCAGACTAGATAATCACAGTGGTCCCTTCTGGTGTTAGAATCAATGAATCTATGAAAGGCAGCTTCAGGTAGCTATGGAATGCCCGGCCCACAAGCCAGCAGCATGCTGAACTGGTCTTCCAGTACAAGCTGTATGGTCTAAATTATGCCTCCTGCCAGTGGCCCAAAGGGGTTGTTACAGCAGGTAGGAATTGCCAGTTTAACCCTCACACCTCCTGGCTGTGGTGTTCTGTCCCCTCTAGTGGCACCAAGACCACTTAGAGATTAACGAGTCCACTCTACAGCCTGAACTAAAAGCCATGTGGCTTTTAGCTCATGCAGTAGAGGCTCATGTACTAAGCTTCAGAGATCCCAGGTTCGATCCTGCCCGCCAACGACTAGGGTCTGTCGGTGTTACACCAGGAAGTAGGGAAGCCTCAGACATTACGTTTTTCCTCCAGCCATGGCCCCTACACATCTCCATCTTCTACCCATCCCTCCGCCCCGCCCCCATTCCCATCCAGTCTCTGCATCACCTTCTGTTCCTTATAGTTTCCTAGAGAGTTTAAGGCCAAAACAGACCATTAGATCATCTAGACTGATCTGCATATCACAGGCCCTTAAATTTCACCCCTATATTGAGCGCAAAATCTTGTTTGACTGAAGTACAACTTGTGCTAGGCCAAAGCCTAGCTTCTAGAAAAACATCCACTCTTGATCTGAATACATCCACAAATGGAGACTTCACCTTTTCCTTTGGTAGCTTGTTCCAGTGGTGAATCACCCTCACTTTTAAAAAATGTGCACCTTATTTCAAATCTGAATTTGTCTGGCTTCAGCTTCTAGACATTGATTCGTGTGCCTTTCTCTGATAGATTAAAGAGCCCTTTAGTGCCTGATATTTTCTCCCCATGGAAGTACTTGTACACTGTAATCAGTCACCTTTCAGTCTTTGTTTTGATAAGCTAAACAGTCCTCTCCGCTTCCTCCATCTTCTGTGCTCTATTAACAAATTATTTTTATGCTTATTTTTAACATTTATGTTTTAAAGAAATCCTTTGCATGTGTCTCTGATCTATCAGATGAAGAGCGAAAACAACCTACAATGCTGAAAACACCTAGATTTATGACCTTCAAAAACTTCAGCATCCACATAGACAATGTCATAAGTATCTTAGCACCCTGTCTTCTATCCCACACAGAAACCATAACTTCACTCAGACTGTCACCAGCTCGAATGGCTATCAGAGACCTTAAAAATGTTCACTTTTCTTTTGTGACCACCACCCCATTCAGGCAAAAATCAGAACTTTTGCTCCTTTCTACCAAGACGATGAACAACTAAAGCTAGTTGACCTGTGGAAAAAGGTTGTTTATAGTCAACTCTTGAAGGGAAAACCACTCACTCACAAAGTCAAAAGACCAACAACCTGGGAGAACATTAAATTATCTGATAACCACAAACATCAATGCCTTGCTCTCTTCCCCTTCATAGACCAAAAAGATCTCTGGGGTTCACTAAAGCACTTTAACAGATGAAGAACACAGGAATACTAGTATGCCTATAGCATAAAACCACCTCTGAACCATATGTCATTCATACAAAGACTATCATACACGGACTACCTTATGTGATATTGGGGACTGTGCCTTTAAGGGCAGAGCTTCCCAGACAGAGTCTGAGCGCTGTGCTGGTAAGCTCTTGTAGTTGTTATGCACAGTCAGCTGGAACTGGACACAGAATAAAGCAGATCTCCTGCAAGCATTATAGCAGTGAGTGATAACTGAACACCAAACACTACTATAGTAAAGGAAGCAAGAAGAACCCTGGTTCACTATCATCACATCTACAACTCCCACACATACCACAGTGAAATGATTAATCAGTTCCAGCTGCCTCATCCAGACTTCTGACCCCATTACTAATAGCTGCAAGGAGCTCTCATCCTACTTTGCAGAGACGATAAACTAACAGAGAGAAACTCACCAAGACAGAAAATTCCAAATTGGCCCAGACTTCCTTATCCACCATGCTGCCCTGACAGAGTTTGACTCCATGCAACCCATCCACTGAAGCTCAAGAAGCCCTTATAAACATGTAAGTCACTATTCAAGATAGACCCATGCTTGCCTTTACTGGTGAAAAGCCAGCAAGGAAACATGTATGACCATCACTACCTGAAAGATTCATAGGTTACAAAAGCAGAAAGGATCACTGTAATAATCTAGTTTGACCTCCTGCATAACACAGGCCATAGGATTTCCCCATATTATTCCTGGTACAAATCCAGTAGCTGTGCTGAACTAGAGCATAACTTTTAAAAAAACAACCAATGTTAATACAAAAATTTCAAGTACTGGAGAATCCACCACAATCCTTGGTAAATTGTTCCAATGGTTAATTATGCTCATTGTTAAAAAATGTGCCTTATATTTCTAGCTTCAACTTCCCACCACTGGATTATTGTTTTACCTTTGCTACATTGAAGAGCCCTCTATTATCCAATTCTGTTCCCCAAGGAAGTACTTAAAAACTGTCATCAAGTCACACCTAACCCATCTCTTTGATAAGCTAAACAAATTGAGCTCCTTGAGTCTTTCATTATTAGACATGTTTTCCAGCCTTTTAATCATTGTCATGACTGTTATCCAAACCATCTCCAATTTTTCAATATAGATCTTGAATTGTGGACAGCAGAACCGGACACAGTATTCCAGTAGCAGTCGCATCAGTGCCAAATTCAGAGATAAAATAACCTCTCAACTTCTACTTGATATTTTGATATTTATGCATCTAGGGATCACTTCAGGCCATTTAGCCACTGTGTCACACTGGAAGCTCATGTACTTTTGATTATCTAACATGATCCCAAAATCTTTTTCATCCACTGGTTTCTAGGATAAAGCCCCCATCCTATAAGTATGGTCTACATTATTTGTTTCTAGATTTATGATATTATATTTGGCCATGCTGAAATACAGGTCACTTTGTATCAGTGACTTGTCCTCTTCATTATTTACTAGTCTTCCAATCTTTTGACATCTGCAAACTTTATCAGCGGTGATTTTATGTTTTCTTCAAGGTCATTGGTAAAAATGTTAAATAGTTTAGAGCCAAGAACCAATCCCTGCAGGAACTCACTAGAAACATACTTGCTCAATGATGGTTCCCACGTCACAAATATGTTTTGAAATCTATCAGTTAGCCAGTTTTAATCCATTTAATATGTGCCGTGTTCATTTTATTGTTCTAAGCCCCATTCAACTACTGTGCATTGTTATGCTTAGAAGAAGTGGTAATGACAATAAGTTGTACCCTGGAAAGTCAAGGGACAAAAAAAGTGCATTCCCTTTTTTTTCTTCTTAAAGAATTTGCACTTTGAACTCAAGAAACAACCCAAAAAATTCAAGTTCTGAACAATGCAGTCTCAGTGAGTTCAAATTTAAAGCCTGAAAGGGTTGAAATGGGAAATTTGAGAATTTTGGATGTTAAAAGCAGAAACAGAAAAATATTTTCCTAGAAGAAGGGAGTCTTCAAAGAGTCTAGAGAATCAGAAATTGGATCGTCTAATTATGAAAAAGACAGGGAAAGAGAAGATTCGTTTTAAACATTTTAGTGCCAGGGCTGTATTTTAAACGAAACAAATCACTTTCTGACCTTCTGTGAAAAGCAGTGAGCCCAGAACCCAGCACCAGAAAAAGCAGCGAAGTGGCCAGATTTCCCAGAAGAAAGGGCCAAAAAAGCAGTAGTCTGCTGGGAAAATGAATAGACTTGACAGTTCTCTTAATGTGCTCCAAGAAGTTTGTACATTATAGTATGTGTCAAAGCCAAGCATGCAGAGTAATACCATAAAATTCTCTGAAGTGGATATCTGGTAAAAAGATGTGAACAGCTAAAGAAAAATTTACTCTCTATGCAACAAAGCAGACATTAGTATGTAATAATAAACTAACCTTACCTGTTAAATTAACGTTCCTAGTGAAACAATATATTTTCCATCGACTACACTAAAACTTGTACTGTATTCTAAAACTACCCTTTTTATGACTGTATCTGAACCCTGATATACAGTAAAACATATTTAAATTTGTATACTGTACAGTACAACTTTGTCTCCATTAATTTAGCTTAGTTATCTGAACAACAATAACATTTGCACTGATATAGTTAGTGTCTTAGGATTTCAAAACACTTTACAAATACTAATGAAGTAAGCCCAACAGAAACATCATTGTGAAAAAGGTAAGTTACTTTAAACTTACATAAACATAAATCATGTCCCCATTCACTCAGACTCTGATCCAGCATAGTAGCTAATGAATCTTACTTAAATTTAAGCATAGGAGTAAGTTCTTAACTGCTTTGCTGGATCAGGGCAGAAGTAAGTCTAGGGTAGAGTAAGGAAAAGATCCCCTGAGTCTGTCTCTGAGTCCCTTTGCTTTAATCACTAGATCATAGACCATGTCTATACTACCAATTTGTGTCAACAAAAGTGATGTCGACACCCAAAAGTCAACATAATAAAAATTGCAATTTCATGTTCACACTTGCTCCCTCTGTCAGCAGAGCACATCCACAGTGGGGGGCACCATCATCGACAGTGTGAGCAATGCGCTATGCATACCTGTCCCACAGTCCTTCTGTCGCTAGGTGCTGTGGAACAACGGAGTGGATCACAGTACATCTTGGGACAGTGCTAAATGTCCTGTGATGCGTTGCTTTGTGTCCCAGAACTCCATGGGCTTCCAGCTTTGTTTCACTACATTTTTTCAATGGCCTTTCTTTGCTGTGCACTGTGGCATCTTTGTAAGAAGGGACGGATCCAGCACTGCTCTCCTATGCTCTGTCAACTGTCATCCAGACTTCGTGGATGGCAGTACAGTTAATCGTGAAGTTCCTAACTGAAGAAGACTCACAGATGCCTGACACTCTGCATGTTATGGATAGGAGCAACTTTAGGTTGCTTTTGGGCTCATGAAACAAGCACTGAATGGTGGGATCGTATCATCATGTGGGTGTGGTATGATCAGTGGTTACAGAACTTTCGGATGTGGAAAGCCACCTTCCTGGAACTGTGCATAGAGCTTGCCTCAGACCTGTGACACAAGGACAACACAATGAGAGTTGACCTCTCAGTAGCGAAGCATGTAGCAATTGCAACGTGGAAGCTGGCAACTCCAGACTGCTACTGGTCAGTCGCAAATCAATTTGGAGTGGCGAAGTCGACCACTGGGGATGCGTTAATGCAAGTGTGAGGGGCAATAAATTGCATCCTGCTATGAAGGACCATGACTCTTGGAAAGGTGTGTGAAATAGTGGACAGTTTTGCAGAAATGGGTTTCCCTAACTGTGGCGGGGTGATAGATGGCACATGTATTCCAATTTTGGCACCAGATCACCTTGTGATGGAGTACATCAATTGGAAGGGGTACTTCTCCATGATGTGGCAGGCGCTTGTGGAATCACCATGAGCATTTCACTGACATCAATGTGGGGTGGTCTGGGAAGGTGCATGATGCATGCATCTTCAGGAGCACCGGCCTGTACAGAAAGCTGCAAGTGGGGACTTTCTTTCCTAACCATGTCCATAGTGATCCTGGGGACCCTGCATAACTCTTACAGCTGTGGCTCATGAAACCTTACATGAGACACCTGGACAGAAGTAAGGAGCAGTTCAACAACAGTCTCAGTAGGTGCCGGATAACAGTTGAATGTGCCTTTGGCAGATTAAAGGTGTGCTGGTGATGCCTTTATGGCAGGTTGGACCTCACTGAGGATAATATTCCCATGGTCATAGCTGCATGCTGTACATTGCATAATCTCTGTGAAGTTAGGGTGAAACGTTTGCTCAGGGGTGGAGTGCTGAGGCAGATCACTTGGCCACTGATTTTGAGCAGCCAGATACCAGGGCTGCCAGAGGAGCCCAGAGGGGAGCTATTCGAATCAGGGAGGCTTTGAGGCAGCACTTTGACAATGACCACCAGTAATATATATCTCTGTCTGAATTGCTTCAATGTTACACTACATGTAGTTTCCCTAGGGGGCAATGGTTACATTTGGGGCCTTATATTCCTGTAATAAAGTGATTAAAATGCCTGTGAATGTATTGGCAAAATGAAGATGATTTACCATTACAGAAGTTTTCTTTTACTGCACAAGAAACAGCACACACAAATACACAGATGCTTGGCGGGAAAGGAGGAACCAGGGAAGAACAGACTTTCACAGCTGTGTGTAGGTCCAGCTATCATTGTGAAAGTTGTCCAAGGGGATGGAGTGAAGGAGAAACCAAGAAGTCCTGGAAGGTAAAAAGGAATGTGCAGGCAGAGCTGGGGGGTGGGGGAGCATGGAAAGAGTTCTGAATGTGCTGCAGTGGAGGTTAAGCACTGATCTGCTCAGTCTGCAGCATTATTAAGGACTTCAGCATCTATGTTTGCTCCTCCATTACTTTAATCATCCACTCAGTAGCATCCATAACAAACACGTGATTCTCTTTTCTGTCCTGCTGTTCAGCTTCCCACACTTTTCCACAGGCAGGTGGAATTCTAGCAGACATATCACTGCTAAGAGTAAGCAGGAAATAAAGTTACATCCACTCCATGCTTGTGGCTTCTGCCCTGCTCCCTATACTGCTCACCTATGTGCCGTTTTGGTTCCCGAACAAGTGATTGCCAAATGGCACGTGAATATTTCCTACAGTTGGGGAAGGAACAAAGCTGCTCTTCCATGGAAACTTCAGCACAGGATTACCGAGTACCTTCAGAAAACTTTCCTGGAGATCTATCTGGAGGATTCCCATGAGATCTTGGTATGCATCAACACCCTGTTCTGCCTTACCGATTAGCTACAGAGGGAAATGTCCAGCTCACAGAAACCCAACCAGCCTCCCACACTTCTATTCTCTGAACCCACCTCCGCACTACACAAGCCACAGCCACTTACCAGGAGTCTCATCTCCTGCTTCTTGCTCACTGGAAAGCAATTTCTGAGACTGGCTAGACACCTCTCGAGTGGAGAACAGTTCCTGGCTACCTACCCCACCAGGCAACCCCGCTGGGAGCTGCACATCCTCATCTAACTCCACCTCTTCATCAATAACTTCGTACTCCAAACTAGGTCTGCTTTCTGCTGTCTCCATGCCCTCCAAAGTATCCACAGTGCTCTTGGCAACGGAGGTGGGGGTCACTACCAACGATAGCATCCAGCTCCTTATAGAACTGGCACGTCTTAGGTGAAGCACCAGAGCAACAGTTTGCTTCCCTCGCATTATGGTACACCTGCCTCAGCTCGTTTATCTACACTCTGCACTGCAGCATGTCCCAATCACAGTCCTTTTCGCACAAGCCTCAAGAACTCTGCCCATAGATATCCCAATTCCTATGGTTCAAGTGTAGCTGGGACTGCACAGCCTCTTCTCCCCACATACTGAGCAGATCCAACAGCTCTGCACTAGTCAAAGCAGGAGAGCATTTTCCCCGACAAAGTTTCCTCAAAGTGTGTACGCACTCATTGTCTTGTTCAACAAATGGCAGTTTTGGCGACAAAACTTGGTAGTGTAGACAAGGCCACAGTCTCTCGCTACGCTAACTCAGAAAAGGAAACAAAGCAGCTGTTAGGGAGATATCTAGGAAATGAAGCATTAGGCCAGAGGAATTGACTTATGAGGAAAGATTAAAAGAGCTAAATGTGGATAGCTTGACTAAGCAAGGGCTAGTGGGGTGACATAAAATCTATAAATATTTGTCGGAAATAAACAGCAAGGGAGGAGAGGAATAATTTAATAAATTACAAAGCAGTATTTGGAGTGAAAGTAGAATGAAAGTAATATAATGCATTTCCAAATGTTGGGACAAGCTAGAATTACTAATACTTTCCTCACAATTTTTAATCAGAACCTCCGGTAGGTATTATCATCTGCTGTATAGTAGCAGTAAACTCGCTCTGGTGAAATCGTGAGAAAACTTGTTTTCTGTCAATCAAAGATATTAATAAGGTACCTATTGCCTTAGTATCTAAGCACTGAATTAAATTATGAAGCAAAAAGACCAGAATAAATAGTGTTGTCTGTCCCTGGTTATAACTCTTCCAAGTTATAGGAGTGTGTTAATGTATGTGTTACAGGACTGTCACATTTTTGTATTTGTTTTGACATTGGTTCTGGGGAAGGGCTTTACTGAGACAGTGGGTGAAATCCTGGCCCCACTGAATTCAATAGGAGTTTTCATGAGGTTTATTGTCCCTTCCAAATTGTTGATAGCATTGGCAATTATAACTCTGAATGTTTTCATTAATTGTACGTACAGGTGTCCAATCAGTCCCTCTTTGAATCTTGCTAAATTCTTAGTCGCAACAATATCCTGTGGCAATGAGTTGCACAGTGTAAGTGATGTGTGAAAAATGTATTACCTTTTAGCAGTTTTGCATCTGACATCTTTCAGTGTAATTGAATATCCCCTTACGCTTGTATTATGAGACAGGGAGATCAGAAACTCCCAATCTACCTTCTCTAGACCATTCATTATTTTTTATCCTCTTATTTGCCTTTTTTTCTACAATAAACAATCCCAATCTTTTCAGCAGCAAAGAGTCCTGTGGCACCTTATAGACTAACAGACGTTTTGGAGCATGAGCTTTTGTGGGTGAATACCCACTTTACATCCGACGAAGTGGGTATTCACCCACAAAAGCTCATGCTCCAAAACGTCTGTTAGTCTATAAGGTGCCACAGGACTCTTTGCTGCTTTTACAGATCCAGACTAACACGGCTACCCCTCTGACACCAGTCTTCTCAAACTCTCTTCCTAAGAGTTTTTCCTTTCTCCTAATCATTCTCACTCCCCTTCTCTGAACTCCCTCGAATTCTGAAATGTCATTTTTCAGATGGAATGAGCAGTATTGCACACAGCGTTCCAAATGATTTCATACTGCTTAACAATGGCTCTTTCCAGGATACAATGAAGGAAGGAAGAGCATATTTATCAACAATTACAACCAAAAAAATCTCATTGAAAGCTACTTCCCTGGCACTAGTTAGGAGATGATGTGTAAAATCAGCATCTTTTAATAGATTCCTATGTTGGCAGATATAGATATATATATACATTGTGAGTCATATATCCATGTAATATGTTATAGGTCATTGTGGCCTGGTATGAATGAAACATGCTTGACATGAATACATGCAAGTTGGCAACTGAAGCAAGAACTTAAGGTCAAGAACTAATAGAACAATTTGTGCAAAAACAATCTTGTTATGTTCAGAGAAAAATACATAGAATTAGCAGAAAAGGAAACAACATCAAGCTGGACTGATATAAATTTGTATAAGAATTGGAGGAAATGGCACGTCTTGTATCATGGTGGCCCACCCAGGATTGTCTCTTTGGAATTGTGTGGTCTAGAAGATCTAGTAAACAAAGGCAAAAACCCAATGACGCGACTGAATAGACTATAAATGGTTGCCTATGATTTCTGCAAATCAGAGTCATTTATTGATCCAGAACCTGTGCGGATATTGATGTGGTTTTCACTGGCTCCCCACATCTTATGATCAGAAGGAATCTAGACTGGCCATCAGGACCATTCTGTCCTTTAGACTTTGGTATAGTATGTTTGGGGTGTGAATGTGGAGTGAGTAAGGTTTGTTTTGTAATCAATAAAGAGCATTTAGAGTATTAGTATCTGCCTGCTCCCCATCCCAAAGGGAGACCTCTATTGCAGATCTAATGTGGTGGAGAATGTGGAGCGGGGAGAGATATTACGGAATGCCAGATTTCGAGACAGGGTCTTGCAGTGTTAGGGAAGTCCTTATTTTAGACTAATAAGGGTGACTCTTTATTTGTGAAATTTGTGAGAAGTTTTGTGGAAAAAAAAACACATGGGGAGATACCACATGGTGGTGGTGTAATAATGTTTAAAACACTGTTTTAAAAGAAAAGCAATAATATATTCAAATGAGAGTGCTTATAGATCAGAATACCGTGAGATTAGGAATATCGCTTGAAGATATTTGAAATTGAGGGGAGTAGATATGGATAAGTGGAATGGGAGATGTACTGATAAATTGACCAAAGAAATGCAAAGGATGGAAGAAGAAATGTTTAAGGAGCAGAAAAAGGTTGCAGCTATGCAAGATGAGG
The DNA here is from genome assembly GCF_025201925.1 of Gopherus flavomarginatus. Taxonomy (NCBI): domain Eukaryota; kingdom Metazoa; phylum Chordata; order Testudines; family Testudinidae; genus Gopherus; species Gopherus flavomarginatus. The sequence goes on from NC_066617.1 coordinate 331,101,449, forward strand.
GTTCTGAGAAAACCTGTTCTATAGGGAAGCCCCTATGACCAGTTGCTCCCACTGGAAATGAGTCCTCAGGAGTGGGAGATGGTAACTAGATTCAAATGGGATTCAAATGGGAAGCCTAGGACAACTTTAACGGTGTTAGGTAATGGACCTGAAGATGCTCTATTGGATAGTGAGGCTGATGTAAATATTGCAAATAAAAGTTGTGATTTAAATCGATATGTGTCAGAGATCATTACAGCAGCGTCCTTTATTGGGGAAGGAGTGACAGGAGAAATGTATCATTCAGTAGAAATAGCTATACCCAGAGAGAAAGTGAGGGATTTTTGTTGTAAAGAACAAATGCTTCGGATGGATCAGGCAGCTGAGCCAGTAATATTGAGGACTCCTTTTTTGAAGAGGAATTGGTTAGGTTTGGATTTAACTAGTGGAATTCTGTGGCATGTGCCCGGCTGGACAGAAAGTGTCCTGACAGCATGGTACATTCCAAGAATATGTGCTGCAGAAGCAGTGGAGGAGATTATACTAGATCAACAGAATGTATGAGTAAAGGAGTTTCCCGATGTATGGATTAAGAATAAAGCAGAAAGTGGTAAAATCAAAGCATGTGTTAAAATCGTGGGGGACGAAGTGCCACCACAGAGACAATATAAATATCCTGTTCAAGCAGAAAATAACTGAATGGTTAGAACAACAGAGAGTGATTGAGAAGGGGAATTCAGCATACAATAGTCCAATTTGGCCCATATTAAAAGCTTCCGGAGACTGGAGATTGACAGTGGATTTTAGACAAATTAATAAAGCTACCCCCAACTATGGCACCAATAGTAGAAGATCTACTTCAAGTGATGGCAAGAATACTGGGGGTCCCTAAATGGTTCTCTGTCATAGATTTAGAAAATTGTTTTTTCGCCATCCCATTGCATCCCGATTCTTGGGCCCGCTTTGCATTTGCTTTCAAGGAGCAACAGTATATATTTAAAATATATCCCCAGGGCTTATACTGCACTCCAGCTATTGCACATCAACATGTGGTGCAAATGCTGGATCAATTATCCAAAGAGGATCGGGAGAATGTCATATCATATGTAGATGACATATTAGTGTGGGGGGACACTGAAGAGGAGGTGACTGAGCAGACTAAAAAAGTGTTGAGACTCATCCAGGAAATGGGTGTCAAGGCTAATAAAGAAAAGACCAACTGATGCAGAGGAGAGTGAATTATTTAGGGGTAATCCTAGGGGAACAAGGAATTCAGGTAGAGCAACAAAAAGTGAAATTATTAATGAATTTATCAAGGCCAGAGGATTCTCATGTGTTGAGGGTGATGTTAGGAGGGTTTAACTATTTAAGGAAACACATCTGGAATTTTGCCGTTATAACTGGACCCTTGTGGTATTTACTAGAAAAGAAAATAGAATGGGAATGGAGGCCCAAATAAGAAAAAGCTTTCTGCAAGTTAAAACAAGCTTTGATACAAACCCGACATTGAAATTCCCAGAGATAAACAAGACATTTGTGATTAAGTTGGCAGCAACCCAACAGGGTCTAGCGGCAGTACTAATGCAAGAAATTGACAGCAAGTTAATACCTGTAGCATATGAGTCTAGAAAATTAACCTCTATGGAGCAGCAGTTTGGGACCTATGAAAGAGAATGTTTAGCTGCTGTGTGGGCCATTCAAGCTTTTGCTTTCACTATTGGCACAGCCCCTATTATAACACAAACACCTCACTCTCCCCTGGAGTATATTTTATCAGGGAAACTGCAGGGTAAAAGAAGTATCGAATATCAGGCTGGTCCAATGGACCTTGATGTTAACTAGCTGAAATGTTACTTATGAGAAAAATAAACAAGCAATGATGTTACCATATGCCCTCCTGTCGGAAGGAGAGGAGCATGAATGCCCACTTCCAGAAACCGAACCAAAGTGAGTTGAAGAAGCACCTCCGGTAGATGAAGTATTAAACGTCTTATTAAAAGAGGTTTGGTTTACAGTTGGTAGTTCATACCATGATAGGGGCAAGCAAAATATGGGATATGCAGCTGTACAAATTGATGGGGAAACTATTTCTGGGTCTATGAGTATGATTTCAGTTCAGGGAGCAGAGGTCAGAGCTCTTAGTGATCTGCTTAAACTGAAAAATAATGTTGCAGACTGTCTTCATGTCTATATGGATTCAGACTTTGTGGTATAAGGACTGTTATACTGGATTGGGATTTGAAAAAAAATCATTGGGAAACAGCTGAGGGGAAAAAATTAGTTCAAAAGGAGAATTGGAAATCTATCTGATTGGTTGAAAAACCCTCAGGAAAATTAAGAATAAGACATATTAAAGGTCATCAAAAGTGAGGGGGAATGAAAAATATTGAAATGATAAAGCAGATGCTTTAATTAAAGTAGCAGCAAAGGAACTTTTTGGAGTTATGATAGTTACTAGAGCTCAAGCCATAAAACAGGAGGTTAAACCTAGGAAAGATGGGGAAACTGGAATATACAAGGTGGCTAAGCAGTGAATAACAAAACAGGAGAGGTAAAGTAGGTACCTGACAAACTTCAAAGAGAAGAGATTATTAACTTGTGTCACTCTATGGGCCACTAAGGAATAGAGAATACTCTCTTGAAGGTAAAACAAATTGGAATATGGCCTAAGGTGCGAGACGACGTAGAAAACTTTATTAAAAACTGCATAAGGTGTGCAGCAGATGGGAACAGACCACGGAATTTGGGACCCTTGTTCACCAAAGAATTGTGGGTCCATGGAGTAGAATACTCCATGATTATATTGATAAATTGCCTAACACCCAAAGAGGGAATCTGTATTTATTAGTGATAATAGATTCCTTTTCTGGATGGGTGGAGGCAATTCCCATCAGAAATCATACTGCAGAGACCACTGCCAAAAGTTATGGGAAGTAGTGTTTAGTAGATATGGAACTCCAAAAGTAATTGATTCAGATGCTTGGTCACATTTTGTAGGAGGAGTAATTAAGTTTTTATTAAAAGCTTTAGGAATAAAGAAACAACTACATATCCCCTATCATCCTCAATCGTCAGGGACAGTAGAAAGGGTGAATCAAACTATTACACAAGTTCTACACAAAGTCATACAAGAAACTGGCAAAGATTGGAATGATAAATTGCCAGTGGTGTTGGTGGCCATCCAAAGTAGTGACCGATTTGGGTACTGGCTACCAGCCTTATCAAATTCTCTTTGGAAGGCCTGTGAGATTGTGGAGCTCTATATTGTACCCAGAAGAAGAAGAGGAGGAGGGGGTATCAGTTATCCAATGGGTAAGGGAGTTACTGATAGAACTTATGAAAATGGAATTTTAAGTGACTGACACCACTGAAAAAGCAAGAGACTATGCGGATTCTCATGTGGCTCAGAACAGTAAGTTATGGAAAATTGGAGATAGAATAATGTATTTGAAATTAATATAGAAAAATCATGTCCTGGAGTCTAGATGGGTTGTACCATTTTCCGTCATGAATAAAATTTCACCTACTGTATTGCAGATTAATAAGGGGATAAAGGGAAAGTGGGTCCACACATCACAATTAAAGTTATGGCCTAAAGATTAAATAATGTTCCTTTCTTTTTCTTTTAGTTTATCTTACAGAGGGAAAGGAATGCTCAATTGCACCGGAGATTATCCTGTACAGACCTTGGATTTGGAGTGTGGATACGATGCTACAATTTTTGTAATTGGCTTATTGCTTATGCTTGCTTTGCATTTTGTGCTTAGTAGAAGAATTGTGTTGTGTGCATTGTATTTTAGGAAGAAAAAAATAATACTGGAACTCAAAAGAAGAGAGAAGAGGTTAATGTAAGTATTTAGAATAATACAGCCAGAAGCATCGGACATTATTCTTATGGAATAATGGCCTTGGCTTCAATATCGAGGATCCTCTTCATTCAAAAGGGTGGAAATATGGTTTTTGGCTTTTATGTTTTTTTTAATATTTGGGGAAATTAAGGGATACATGGATATACATATGGGAGCACCTCTAGGATGGAGGTATGGATTAAAGGGAATAATACATTTGACTATTCGTGGGACAGAATGGGAAAAACAGGACCAAACAAAACCAGATGTAAAGAAAAAGCTTTTGAAGTAAAATTTGAAATATGGTGGGAAGATGGCAAAAATGTGACATGGGAATATCTAAAGCCAAAAGATTTGGAAGAGCAATGGAGGTATTGCACATACTAAGGGGGGAAGGTCACCTAATGTTTAGATTTAGTTATGATGAGAACAATCTTAATATGAGTACTTTGAACTGTATCTTTTGGAGTTTGGGATTTGATGTACTCACCCTAGATATGACTAATGAACAAGAATTGACTAATACTCATGTGGAATGGAATGAGTCAATGGCTCTTAAATTATGGGAATATGGTGTAATGGCAAATCCTTCCATAATGATAAAATTCAGTTGCTTTAGAAAAATTAATGGGGGAACATATTTTTGAGGATAAGGTCTTTTTTAATGTTTATTAATCAGATACCAGTAAACAAGATTGCACCAAGAATCACGACAGATGAGCACGCATTTAGGAGGGGAGAAGTAATCGAAGCCCCAGCTATTGTGAATCAAACAATCTGGTTGGAAGGAGCACAAGTAAACATAAGTGCACAACATCCAGAGTGTATTATACAGACACATGTAACACAAAAATTTGATGCATTATCAGAACAAGGAATAAGAAGTGTGGCACTCCAGTTGAAACAAGCCCAAGCCTTGTAAATCTATTTGGTGTATCTGAGATTGACAATAAAACTGTACTAGCAATATGATGTGTACAGATGCAAACTTATAGGATGCAATACACAGAGAGAATGGTTAATCTGCTAAGTAATGGGCATGGCCTTTTGAGCGATTCAAAGATCCTCATATATGGAATCAATGAATTGCAGGATGGAAGAAATATATGGAGTTTAACTGCGATCAAACCACTCTGAGGGGAGAGTGGAAAAGCATAATGCTGTTACACAACACAAGGAAGCAAATAAAAGTAGCAATTGCCTAGGTTTTACCAAATATTATCAATGAAGAGCTATGGCAAAAAGAAATAAGTGGGACACACTTGATTCAAGAAGAAGGGAATTATAGATTAGTAGAATTAATGAAACATTGTGAAGAGAGGAGACAAAGTAAATGGGTGTGCCCACAACTAACCTGGTCTCTAAAGGGTTGTCATTAGAACCATTCAAGCAGACAATGTACCATGCAATATTTAGCCTCTAATGGCACAAGAGTGTTTGATTTAGGCAATGGGTCTATTTTTCTGGTAACCACTGAAAAACATTTATTTTGGGGAAGTATGACAGAAAAAGGCTCAAATGAGTCATGTAAATATAATGTAACAGAGGTCATTATTAATGGAATTATTTACCAAGGTCCTCTGTTTTTAAAAAATGAAATTGTTTGGGAACCAAAAGATGTGGACTGGTCCTTTTGATTTTAGGATACATTGGGAAAAATTGATTGATGAAAGTGAAAAAAATCAGGCAATATGCAAAAGATGTATCTAAGTCTGCTCAGCTGGGAAAAATAAACATTTTGATCCACACTGGTCAAATATTAAAATTGGGGAAAGAAGAAGAATTGGCAATTTCTCATTGGTATGATGTTTTTAAAGGATGGTCTCCCAGTGTCACAGCTTTTCTAAATGTAATGCTACATCCCATTGTCATATTATTTGCATTAATGATTTTGTTAACCTTTATTATGCTATGTTTATATTGCTGAATAAGAAAGCGACAAGAAGTTTTGGAGCAGGTGACATATAAAATTTAATTGCTTGTGAAATTATAAAGTGATACAATAATTAATGGCTTTAATCATGTATCAAGAGGGAGGAATGTTGGGAGATATATATATATATATATATATCTTGATACATGATTATATCCATGTAATATGTTATAGGTCATTGAAGCCTAGTATGAATGACGCATGCTTGACATGAATACGTGCATTGCAGGTTGGCAACCAAAGCAAGAACTTAAGTTCAAGAGCTATTGGAACAATTTGTGCAAAAACAATCTTGTTGTGTTCAGAGAAAAATATGGAGAATCAGCAGAAAAGGAAACAACGCCAACTGGACTGTGTAGTGCGGCTTTGCCGCAGTTCGTTCCTCAGCAGGGCTGTGGGGTATCCCACCGCCTCGCTCTAGTTCGCTGGCAGTCCAGCCTCTGCAACAGTGTGGGACAGCAAGCACACAGTCAGGGGCTCAGACCTTTAAGAAGGGGCTGAGTCAATAGTGCAACAGCAGCCCTGGCCCTAGGTCAGGGCGGGGCAGCATCCAAACAGTCAAGGACTCAGGCCTTTAAGCAGGGACTGAGTCAATAGTTCAAATAGCAGCCCAGGCCCTAGGTCAGGGCAGGGCAGCAAGCAACCAGTCAGGGACTCAGGCCCTTAGGCAAGGGCTGAGTCAATATTTCAAGTAGCAGCCCAGGCCCTAGGTCAGGGCGGGGCAGCAAGCAACCAGTCAGGGATTCAGGCCCTTAGGCAGGGACTGAGTCAGTAGTTCAAATTGTTCTAGCCTCTCCAGGTCAGGAAAAGGACAAGGGGGAGCCTGTCACCCAGGAGTGGGTACCAGAGGGGTACGCAGGCCCTCCCTCTCCACTGCATCCCAGTCCGGGGCCATAGCAGCGGCAAAGACTCGCTGCTGTCAGTGGGGATCCTGGCCACAACACACTGACATAGGTTCAGGCAGTGCTGCAGCCAGATTGGGGCTGGCTGCCCCCGGGGCTACTTCCACACTCCCCCTCATAGGGTACCTGGGTCGTGCTAGCGTCCTCGGCGGTCTCAAATAGCATCGGTTCCTCGGGGTACGCAGCGAAGGGCAGGCTCGGCTCCTCCTCAAGGTAGCTGGCACGGGGCAGGCTCGGCTCCTCCTCAGGGTAGCTAGGAAGGGGCAGGCTCAGCCAGTCCTCCTTGGGGTAGTGAGCAAGGGGTAGGCTCGGCTGGCCAGGTGCGAGCTCAGGCCGGCTGCGGCCTGCTGCTATATCCCAAGAAGGAGCTCGGTCACAGACGTCTGGTCTCTGCAGCTGCTGGTTCTCCACTGAGCTCTGCAGGTGAGCTTTTATACTTCTGGGTCTGCGTCGTGACCTCTGAGGGGCGGGCACAGGACCCAGTGGCTCTGCCCACGTTGGTGTTAGGGGAGGCTTGTCCCTCAGGGGGGCTGTGGGATATCCCACCGCCTCGCTACAGACTGATATAAAATTGGATAAAAATTGGAAGATTGTCTCTTTGGAATTGTGTGGGTAGAAGACCTAGTAAACAAAGGCAAAGAACCGATGATGCGACAGAAGGGACTATAAATGGTTGCCTATGATTTCTGTGAATTGGAGTCGTTTATTGATCCAGAGCCCTGTGTGAATATAGATGTGGCTTTCACTGGCTCCCTGCATCTTATGAACTTATGATTGGAAGGAATCTCAACTGGCAATCAGGAGCATTCTGACCTTTGGACTCTGGTATAGTATGTTTGGGGCATGAATGTGGAGTGAGTAAGGTTTTTTTTATGTAGCATTTAGAGTATTATATACTAACACTGTGTCTGGTATCTACCTGCTCCCCATCCCATCCCTATATTTTAAGGGCAGAAGGGGCTCATTGTCATCAGCTAGTCTCAATTACTGTGTAACACAGTCTATAGAACTTCACCCAGTGATTCCTGACTTAAGCCATAATTTCTGATTGATCTTTGGATGTCTTTCTAAAAGACAAGCTCTATCTTGACTTTTGGTACTGTTTTACCATAGTTCTGGATTTCTAATGACTGAAGCTATAAAAAGAAAAGTCATATATAAATAAACAAATAATTGCAGAAATGTAAACACAGTATTGCAGTTGGTGCTTTTGTTCCAAGTCTCTTAAAAAAAAGATCTCTTGAAATGTTGCTGTATAAAACAAAAAACTCAGCTGAACCAAAATAATAACAGATGTACTGTAAGTGTTCCCAGACCTGAACACCTTGGAAAGTTTGAGGTCACATTCATTAAAATTGATCCTTATCTGAAATAGTTTTGACACATACTTTTAGCCTCAGTGGTAAGCAACTGAATCCTTTGAAGCAATCTATACCAGGCCAGCTTGAGTCTGTCATGTAAGTTTTTTGTTGTTGTTTGTTTTATCTTATATTTTTGTATCAGTTTCTCCACTTTGGTTAAAATCATGAAGGTTTTCAAGTGATCTTTCACAATGATATTTTAAAGCAACAACGTGTGTGTGTGTATAGTTAGAATGGAAGGTAACCTCTGAATGTATAAAAACAGAAAGCTAAAATGTTATAATTAAGAATAAACTGGTTATGACAGTGCTTTGAATGTGACTAGATAGTAATATGTCCTACAAAACTACAGTTCTTCATTTGTTTAACATTTTCCTAATTATTACTAAACCAGTAAATAATTATGTAGTCTTTTCTAACTCAGTATTTTGTTTTTCTGTAAACAGCATTACATTGTACTGTACGCTGCAATATGACATGATACAAGATGATAAAAAAAAAATCTGCCTCTAATGGGTGGTTCTAAATGTTACTCAAAATATTATGCAGTGATTCTAATTAAAATGTTGACATTTATGACCCAATAGTGTAATTCCTGACATCAAAAAAGAACCAATAACAATTGATTCAACAGATCTATCTGAGCAGCAGGCCAGACAGGAAGAGGGAACAGGTTATCATAACCATCTAGACAACTGTTGGCAACCTCTTTATGGGCAAAGCTGGGCAAAAAGTTCATGAGACTTTCTACAGTTTGCACCAAAACTTTTACTGAAATTTTCATTAGCCAAAAACACAGATGTCAGTAAGAAATCCAGGTTCCATAATGAAAAAATTAAAATTTGCTACAATCTTCAGTAAAAGATAACACAATTTTTTTGTGAAAACGAGAAAATGTTGATAATGTTGAAAAAATTTCTCCCCAAAACTGATTTTTTTACAAGGGGCAATTTTTTAATTAAAAAAAATCTCTTCTTTTGGGAAAAAAAAATCAACCAGCTGTAGTCAGAAGAAAGCTTGCTACCAGCAAGCCTCTAAGAAAAGGCAGACTTTATGCTTGATCCTACAAACTCCCATGTAAATACGCTGGACAGGAAGAGGCCCATCGAGTTCAGTGGGACTACTCGTTATTAAGAACTACTCACATGAATAAGGATTATTAAGCTCAGGCCTATTATTCAGGAGTTGTGCCTTTAGGGACAAATCTTGCCATCTTTATTCAGGCAAAGCTCTGAGACTGAGTAAGGATAGTTGAATTTGATTCTTAGAGTAAAATTTTCAAAAGCACCTGATTGGGTCAATGGGATGGATGCTAAGTGTTGAAGTCATTTTTGAAAATTGGATTTGGCTCCTAAGTCACCTGGGGCTAGATCAACAAAGAAGAGTCAGGCTCAGCATTGCGATATCTATCTTTAGATGTCCTGCCACCCAGTGGAATCCTCAGCCCTGCGTTAGATGCTCAAGCTTCCTATACAATGCTTGGTTAGGCATCTAAGAGAGGCATTCACAGAAGCCAGCATGCTGAGCATGAAGGCAGCCACCTAAGCAAGCCAGTAGGAAATCCAAGGAGAGAGGTGGGCCTACTTTTTCTTAGCTTAAGACAAGGTAGCATGTGGTCAAGATTCATCACCGAATTTGGTCCGCTGGTTGGATTATTAGCTTCTCCAGCTTGGGCCAGGTACTGATGGGGAGGGAGATGGGAATGCTGATTCATGCTGCTGGGCCCTAAGCATTGCCCCATAAAGGAAATGAGGTACCTAACTCTGGGCCGGAGGGAGGCATCTACCTCTGCGCAGGATTCATAACCAGGAACCCTCTCCTGGAATTATGCACTTTGGCCAGATCAGTCCTTTCTTCGTGTTGGTTTTCCTCCTATCAAGTCCTAAATAGTGTGGACCATTACCTGTGGTTTTAAATGTATCTTGTCCGCATACAGTATTAGATGATCAACTTTCGGTGAAGCTCTTTTTAGGATCAAAATAAAAATGAATGAATGAATGAATGAAGAAAAGAAAAATGTATATTGGATAACAGTAACACAGAGAGAGTGTTTACATTTCAGATACATATTTAAAACAGATAAATCTGAATCTTTTCTAGGATTACAGAGAGAGCTACCAGAAACTGCCACCTAAGAGAAGCTACCTGCAATGGTCACCTAAGAAAAAGCTAGCTAGGTGGCCAGTAGGGGCTAATTACATTTATCCTATCATATCTTATCATTCATGAAAAAAATGTACTGTCCTGAAATGATGTAATCCATGCATATATCTGGCCTATGGAAACACATGTTCTTTGGCTGTTTTGCTCAACCTTCCTCCCTCATTACTTTTTTTTTACACCCACTTGTTCCTTCCTTCATTAGACTGTAAGTTCCATAGGGCAGGGACCACCTCTTACACTTTGTACAGTGCCTAGATCAAATGGGACCTCAATCTCGATTGTTTTCTCTAGGCTCTACTGTTACAGACACCCCATGATCAGTAGTAGATTATTGCCCCCATCCCAACGTCTAATTGGGTGTGCTCGCCAGTGCATCATAAGGAAAATCCAAGGTTCAACCCATTCCACATCCTCTCCCATGTGTAGAGTTGGCGACAGTTCTGGGCATGCAGCCCTGCTCTCCCCACAAATACCCTCCTACAGCAGCAATGTGGATTAAAAGATTAATTTTCATCCTGGCAAAAGGTTAACAGTGGGTGCCTCATGATTCTATAATAGATCTTGTTTTTAATATATTACTGATCTGGAAATGGAGATGAGGAGTGAGGTAGCAAAATTTGCAGATGACACCAAGATATTTAGGTTAGTCAGGACCAGAGAGACCTGGGAGGAACTTCAGAGAGACCTAACCAAGCTAGATGAATGGGCAGTGCAATGGCTAATGAAATTGAATATTGACAAATTCACACTGGAGTGAAAAATTCAAATTACTCTTACATCTTCCAGAGTTCTAAATAAACTTGATCAACTGGGACCTGAGCACCACTATAGATAGTTCATGGAAACCCTCTGCTTAGTGCATCTGTTGTCCAAAAAAAGTAACAAGATACTAGTATGCATAAGGAATGGGATGGGGAATGGAACCAAAACCAATATAATGCCTTTATATAAATCAGTGGTGTAGCCTCACCTGGAATTCTATGTGCAAGACAGGTCACATCATCTCAAAATGGATATTGCAGAACAGCAGAGGGTTCAGAGAAGAAAGATGAGAATGATTTAGGGCCTGGAAAAACTCTTTCATGAAAAGAGACAGAAAAGATTGGGGTTGTTTACCTTAGAAAGGAGATGAATATGAATGGTCTAGGGAAGGTAGATTGGGAGCATCTCTTCTCCCTGTCTCATAACAGAAGAACAAGTAGGCTGTAACTGGAGCCACACAAGTGTCCCTTCATACACTGGGGTTGCTCTGCGGCACCCTGCCTCCATTTCCTTCCTCTCAGGTACCCCCAAAGACGCCATGCCAGGCTCTCTTGCTTTACTAATGCCCCTCTTTGGAGCTAATTTTTTATCAAAACATAGTGTAAGTAGTTCAAAAAGTAAGTCCCAACATAAAAATCCATTTATCACCCCAGTATAAATAGTCATTAAAATCACCCGACGTGTTCTCCCTCATCAACCCATATACCACACAACAGTACCTTCACCCATACCTGGACTCTGTTGCTCCTCTTCTGTCCCTGGACAGCCTGCTGTCCTACCCTTCCCCGTGGGACCCCCTAGACCCACTCTGCTGGGTGATCATCCTCACTAGAGGAACATCCCTCACTCCCCTTGGCCTTTTCACTCTTCCTTTCCAGCTCTGGAGATGTCAGTAGATAAGCTCCTCCACTGATCCCCTGTCTTCAGCCCTCTCCAGCCCTGTCCAGCTTAGAGCCAGCAGACAACTCCCTCTGCTGCTGCTTCTGCCTTCAGCCCTCTGTCCCTTGCTCTTTGGCTTTGGGAAACCCACCAGGAAACCTCTTTTTCAGCTCTCCTGCCTTCAGTCTTCTTCCAAGAACCAGTCTCTGCCAGCTCTCATCTGCTACTCAATCTCCTCCTCACAGGCAGCCCTGTCTCACCAAGTCTCTCCCTTACAATGCCTCTCTGTTCTCTAGGGTACAGGTTCCCTTTTAAGCGCAAGTTTCAGGCAGCAGATGAGACACAGGTGCACTGGCCCTGCTCCCTGTTAAAATGCCAGTGACCCCCTGGTGGCAGGGATATTCAACTAAACTAAAAGGTGAGAAATTCAAAACTGATCAAAGGAAATACTTTCCCACTTGGCGTAATTAAAAATGGAACTTGTTGCCACCGGAAATCACTGAGGCAAAAAAGCTTAAGAGATTCAAGGAGGAATTGGATATGTGTATGGATAAAAAGACAATCCAGAGTTTTCATAATTAATTACAATAACATTTTTGAAAGGGATATTAAGCCTTGCACATCAGGACTTAAGCCAGTCTCAAACTATTAGAGATCAGAATGAAACCTGTGAGGGGGGAAAGGGTGGATTATTCTACATGTGCCTGCTGCAGGGTTCTTACACTATCCTCTGAAGTATCTGGTACTGGCTACTGTCAGAGACAGGATACTGCACTAGATTGACCTTTTGTCTGGTGCAGTATGGCAATGCTTATGTTCTCATGAAGGGAGGCTGCAGGGGCTGTATGTGGAGTGGTGGAGTGTCTTATTCTCCCTTTAATCCCAGTGTGACTGCATAGGCGTTGGCCACAATCTGACCCTTAGTCACATATTGAAGGATGGCATGAACATATAGTTAAGTAATTGTGGGGAAAATTGTTTTCCAAATGTCAGTTTTGGGCTACATTTACACGTGGAGCTGGGTATGTGATTCCCAGCTCACGCTGATGTGCCCATGCTAGCTCTCATCAAGCTGGCATGATAAAAAACAGTGGTGTAGCCATAGCAGCCTGGGCAGAGGCATGGGCTGGCTGCCCCGAGTAAATACCCACAGGAAACAAAATGGTTTGTATCTGGGGTGGCTAGTCCTTCCCACTGCTGCCTGAGATACTGCAGCTACACCACTATTTTTAGTGCACTCGTGTGAGTCTGTGTACTCAAACTGGGACTCACCCCCCAGCTCCAAGTGTAGACAAAGCTCAGCTCAGGTCTGCTTTGCCCTGCACTGCAGGATTTGTTCTTCTGCAAGAAGATTAAAAAAAAAAAACAGCATTCAACAGATGCTTAAAGAAGTGAAATTGAAACTATACAACTTTCCAGGCCATTTATCAAGATGCTTGCAGGCCCCAAAATTTAAAAAAATACTGTGAAAAGAAAATTGAATCAATACCCAGAGCATTTTAATAAATGAATCTTAAAAGAAAGTCAAAGAACTGCTGACACGTTGACTGTTGCCAATTTCAGTATAAGTTTAAAAGAAATTGTCTTTCTCTGCCTACTTCTTTTCTCCATGAATTAGCATCCACTGAACCTCAACACATAGATTGGGTCCCTTCATGCCAGTATGTGAAGCAATTTAGGAATTTCAGTCATCTGGACCCAGAATGAGGGGTCATCCATCAACTTATGCCCAAAACTACCAGTACTAAGCATATAATAAGCATTTAATAAGCACACATTTAAAGACAACAAATGCTTTTGTCTTTAAAAAAGAACAGAGAGTGGATTCTAGCCATGTGAGACAAGATCCCATGCTTTTGGGAGGCCTGGATCAGCAGACGCTCTTTATCAAAGGAAAGAAATGGAAAGAGAAGGTGGGTTTCTCTCCTTCTCTTAATGTGATATACTTCACCCTCAGCAGGACCTTTGAAATCATGAGCAGCAAGAAAGCACAACTTCATGCTCTAAGACACTATGACGATGGTTTAATGAAACTGTCATATGGTAGAATACCAGTCTATGTTAAGAGGAATCATTTGCACAATATGAAATGGGCAAAATGGAAATAACTTTCAAAATTATTCATGAAATTGTTTTCCCATTTTGTACTTTTACCTCTTTTATTTCTGACAATAACAATAAATGACCACTATAAACATAGGGATGGGCTTTTGAAAACCCTCTTCCAGCTGCACTCACCAAGTACTATCTTCCTTTCTTTGAAAAGCCAGATTGCCTCAGTATAAAGGATTGGTAGTGTAAATTTTAGTTTTGAAAATTTGAATCCATATTTTTCACAGTGGAGAATCATTTCTTAATATCATGTCTTAGAGTTTTTTCAGAAGTCTTTACACGTTTTGTTTATTTTTAGCTGTATTTAGGAATATCTACTTGCAGACAGTTAAAGATATACACTAGCCAAGGTAACATATTAATGTGTATTTATTTTGATCCAGAAGGTCATCTTAAAATGCTCCAATCTGCCTAGGTGAAGTTTAATAAAGTTTATAGCAAGGTCTATGTTCAATCTGATCACATGTTTTTGCACTCAAAAAAAGGTGAGAAAATTTTTAAAATGTGTGAAAGTGAGGGCAAAACACTTTTCATGCTCATTTACTATTCCCAAGTAGAAAAAAAGATAGAAAATGGTAAGAAAATATGTAACAGCAAATTTTAGGTGCTAAATAATATTAATAACAGTTACAATAATAGTGTTATGAATACTCAGTTGAATATATATTTTGCAGAAATATTTTTTATGTAAAAAATTTATATCAATTTATTCAAAACCTACTCCACTCTGACCCAACTATTTGCTGTCAGGGTAATGCAAAATTTTAGCCTGGAGTGAATTTTTATTAATGACTCATAACCCACTGAAAATAGGACTTTTTAATGGAAATATTGACATGATCTAAACTATTTTAGTTCAGATAGTGGTACTCTGAATCTGGCACATGAAAGTCCTCATTTAAATACAGTGATGACAGGAGTTTGTTTTTCACAAGTCCTATAAAGTTCAGTTCAAACAAATACTTGTTATCAGATCATTGAAAAGATGAATGCTTTGTTTTAATGTTTTCCTTAGTTTTGAAGTGGCTAAATGGTTCATCAACCCACTGAGTAGTTTCCTTATTAGTTTTCTTTTAATTAACAGACTTGTGAATAACCACAACTGCCCTGTGGGACATACGAAACACTGAACAGATGACTAACTTGCAATGAGCAATCTGCTCAGTATAGTCTGCCTTAATTTAAGCCATACGTGAGGAAAAACAAAAGTATGGCAAGTATGCAGCCTAATGTATCGTTTTGTCTCTGTTTTAAGTTATTTAAGTCCCTGGTGTGCAGAAAGTAACATTCATAAAAGTGAAAGCAACATTTTTTGATTTATTGCCACCTGTTAGCGTGATTTTGACCTCTAGTGGGGACATGCATTATCATCCAGGTCAAAACAGCATGGCATACTACTTTGGTGTGCTGTAGTTGGAAGCCATTATGACTACAGAAACTAAATACAACCTGAAGTGACAACTTGCACCAGGCTGCTAGCATGTAACTGCTTCAGCACCTGGGAGCAGGGAGGATTGCACGTGTTGCCACTGTAATCCAGTCCTGTTTGTGGCTGAGCCATCTACTGGGGGTTCATTAGAAACTGGCTGGAGGGCAGTACAGCTCTGTAAACTACAGCTGTCTAATTGGGTTTGCTTGTGTGCACTGTCTTTGCTTTTATAATGGAGGAAAGCTACACAGCCTTTCTAATTAGATTGTTAAACATAATAGCTGAATGACACAGCAGTAAAGAATGTATCCTACTCTTTGTAAATGCAGAATAAGGAGCAGAAAAGACTCAAGTTTTTTCCAGCCCATTTCCTCCATCATCACATCCAATGGTAATGAGACTGTTTATTTTTTCTCAAATTAATGCAAAAGATTGTAGGCCTTGATGAAGTCCAAAATAAATGTCAAAACACAATTCCAGTAGCAAACACATCTCTCTCTCCATTCTGTTGTTTCTCCTTTTATTTGTTTGGAATGCTCAGGCCATGCACTAATTGGTGTCCTTGCTGGCAATAAAAATGGAACAAAAACTGAAGGGCTTGGAAACTGAACTATCCTCTCAGCCCTGAAGGTGGTCCTTGTAGAACAGGCCTGAGGCACACTGGCAGTGTGGGGAAATTTCCAAAACCGCCATCCATGCTGTACCTGCTTTGTGGGTTAACAGAGGAATTCGGTCTCCTGGGCTGTCAGTTCAGTCATCTTTCATGAGCTCTAAACTGATCAAGAGAGAAAAGGAAATACTGTGAAGCCAGTTTTCTTCCCAGCTTCTTGGGATTCAAAGATTCTGCTCCTTTAACAGTTCTTCATTGTTATTCACGCGGAGCCCAAACCTATAAAACGTAGAGCGTCTCAGGACGCTCTGCTTCCATTCACTTTATATGGGCTAACATAGCATAAATCAAGTGTGACATCTTAAGTAGACTATTATTAGGACTTCTAAAATGTTTGTATCTTTTTGCTTTTCTTAACATTGAATGGACTGTCTTCTTGTCTTTTTCATTAAGGTATTTGCCAGGTGCAGGAGTCCTACTAAGAGATACCAAGCAAATTTCAAGACTTATAGGAGAGTGGGAAAATAGTCAAATATGAATGTGAACTGTACAATTTGCACTTATACTAATGTTTAGCCCAATCCTGAGAACATGCCATGAAAGTGTTAGCATGTGTAATATCTGTAGCACGCTCAAGATAACACAGTTATCCATTCATCAAACACTACATCTGATATTTGCCCAGTGGGGACAAGGAAATAGATTTATTGAAAAATGGCCATTGCATTAGAGCAAAGATGAGCCTTTCAGTTGAAAATCATGTGAAAAGTCACATTTTTGTACATTTTAATACAATCGCCATTTCATCCAAATTGCAAATAAGGCGACATTTGGGTGTACAAAAGTTATAAAGCTAAACAGCAAGCAACTGAATGTGAAATTGTGTTAAGCATTTTCAGAATTGGACCTCAGCCTTTTGAATTCTTAGCATGCTGAAATGAGCTAGTTATGTGTATTTCTCTCTCTCTTAAATGTTTTGGACCAAAATCAACTTGATTTCGATGGAATGACTCCTATCTGAATTTGGCTCTACAAAGTATCAAAAACTGAAATATGAAAGATAAAACTTGAACTGACACCACTCAGCATCTTTGTATTACATAATCATAACCCCAGCAAAAAGATTCAGAATAAAGCAAACCCAAATATTGATTTACTTCAGAAACCGGAGACTTTCTGCAGTTTAATACTATTTGATACTTTACATCCTGTCTTTATTTTACATCCACAGACAATATTTCAAATTTTAAGAAACAGTAAAGTTTAGCTAGGAAAGGTGAAATTGAGACCAGACTACAGTCAGGAACAGCAAATATTAAAGGACATTTAAATCATAGTGCTGGACAATGCTAAAATAAAGTTATTTTCATCTGGTGGTTACTGCTGAGAACATGCAAAGGACTGTTTATCGATCGCTAGCCTTAAAATCTTAGTGGATTATATAACATTGCATCTCTATAATTAATGTAAATATTACTCTTAAATATGTTCAGAAAAGGCCTATTGCAATCATGTTCCTAGCAATCCTAGATTTGTGTCCTGTCAGATTTGTGTCATTGCATACTAGCAGATTTCTAAGAAAATACTTCCCTTTAGATATTATAATCTTGCACATTTATACATATATTTATGAGTGAGGATACAGAATAACTCATGTGTGCAATGCACAGGAAATTGTTTGGCAGAGCGATTAGCCGCTTTTGCCACTGCTCCTATAAAATAGTTCCCAGAAGTGTGAGCTAATTTAGGATTATCTGAGTGCGATCACTCCTATGTAATTTAGGATCTGATCCTGCAATCAAATCCACACCGGCAGAGTTGTTTCATCCTGTGCTGACCCCATGTGTCTAGCACATTTAGAGTTACCATAAAATAAATAAATGACAAAATGTGGGGGCTATATGTGCAAACTTCCCGTTTGTAAAATACATGTATGGAGAACGAAATGCAGCTGTATTCTGTGAGGAATAAATAACAATTGTATAGTAGGGCAGTGATTGACTTTTCAACTTCAGGGCTGCATCATAGTCAATGAGGAAATTTCTATAGACCCACGGGCCCATTCGGAGGAGTTAGAAGAGACTAATTTATAGGGTGTTTCCCCCTCTGTGTATTTGTAGCTGCCCATGGGAGGACCAAACCCCTCAGTAACTACCAGAAATATTAGGAGAAAACTTTCTATTAAAAATAAATGCTTTTTAAATAACCCAGCAGCTAGTTTAAGTTCAGCCAAGGCTGGAATTATAAAGGCTTCCACTTAGCTGCAGTGAAGAAGCTTAGCTCCCTAGTACTACATGAAGAAGAGGAACAGTGCTGAACTGTGCTTACACTCTCTCTCTCTCTCTCTCTCTCTCTCTCTGTATATATATAATAAAATCTATAAGGAGATTGGTTAGTGTTTTTGTTCAGTACATACTGTACAGTATTTGTTCCTTACGTAAAATCTGGGGAGAATATGTGCGTCAAGCAGTGGGCACTCTAATAGATAGGTTCTAAGAATTCTTTACCAAATGTCTGTCTCTCTGACTGTACCAACTTGCTGGGACTGAACAACTCCTGTCTGCAGCCAAAGAAAACATCCAAGGTGTAACAGTGTCCTTTGCCTCCGTAAGGGGAAAACTGGGTGCACCCATGAATGTAATAACAGATATGCGATCAGCCATGGAGTTCAGATCCAGATTTAGATCCAAATCAGGAATTTTGGCAAAGTTTTTTGAGTGTTCAGATTCAGTATTCTGGGTCAGGCCTTTTATCAGCCTGAATCATGAAATTCCAATGTAGATCTGATTCTAGAGCAAAGCATCCTTAAACTTTAGGGTGAGATTTCTATGAGACTGTTTTGGTTTGGGTACATGTTCATCCAATGTGTATGTTGATCTTGGCTGCTGCTATGTGAGAGGATGTTCAGAATCAGATCCATACTTCAGAAGACAGGATGTACCACATAAAGTGTATATGATCAGAACATGGCTTTGCACAGGTGTGCTTTAAGAGAAAGCCATTCAAAAGTTTTTACACAAGGAACCCCAACTATTCTGATAGAAGTGAACTGATAGAGGGCTAAAAGTCTCAGTGAGCCAGCATTGAGCCACTCTTTACAGTCCTGTTTTTTCTGTCTGGAAACTTGGGTTAATGAAATTGCTGGCCTGTTCTTAATCCTCATTATTCATAACAAAAAGCACCACATAATTTGGCACAATTGCCTGTCCCTGCTGAAGCTATATAAAATAAATATAGTGTATGTAGCTCTATAACACCATGATCCTTTGTTGTCTGTACCTTCACATTTCTAGCCTTCTGTTTTCTGTACCTTCACCTTCAAATGTGCTATTTTCAGAAACAGTTTGTTCTAAATTGTACCATTATGTAACAGAGACTCACACACTCTGCTCTGTCACTGAGCCTTTACTTTTGTTCTTTCTCGTTGCTGTTTCTGTAATGGTTCTGACAGAAAGTATATGGGTTCTCCTTGTATATGGAAAACAGTAAAAGTTTAAAAAATTATCATAGAGGGTGAAGACTAAATAAATAAGTAGTTTCACACAGTTTTGCTTATGAAAGGCCCAAGACCAGAGTTGCTACAGTGATTGGAGAAATCTGCATAGTGCTTGCCCACTCAGTGCTCATCACCCCTCACTAACTTCACGCACAATTTTAATAAAAAGTAATTAACAGAGATGGCCCCAATATACAAAAATTTAGATTCATATCCAGAGTTCAACCAGGAAAGGAGGAATTTAGAATCAAGGTCATGAATTCTGCCAATTACACAGAACAAACCAAGTGACAAAATTCAGACATGGATCTAGAATTTGATATAACTTCAGATTTCGAATGTCCCCAAAGTTCAGGAGTGGTCAGGACTGGGGTTTTGACTCAGAGTCATCTCTAGTAAAATCAGGGAAGAAAAAGCAAAATATATTTTAAACGGTTTTGGGATTTTTTTGTTTTGTTTTTTGTTTGTTTGTATAAGCTACAGGCTACAGTACTTACACTAGGCCTCAGGAGAAACCTCATACTACATCCTTCCCTAGGATATGTGCTGAAGCATGTTTTTATGTTGTCAAAGATTAAATAATTAGTAGAATATGGTCCAGATCAAAAGGCTATTCTATGTCATAGCCAATTAGGAGGTGACCACAACAACTAATGATTCCTGCTGCTACAATACCTGACGTAGTTAACCATGTGGGTTCAGAATGAAAGCGAATATACTCACCTTGTGTTTTAATTCAAATCCTCATAAGTTGTTAATTTAAGAACTGAATATATTTACCAGCCCCAATCTCCAAGGTAATATTAACATAAAAAAGAACGATTGGCTTGAATTCTAAGCAAGAACAGTAAGCGCGCCAGCTGGCCACTGACCTCCAACACAGGGATCAGTTACAAGAAAATATGCATGCAGCAAAAAGCTTTAATCTGGTTTTCTAAGCAGCCTTATATCAAGACCCTTCCATAATAGTATTTGCACCATTTTATTTGCCTATCAGTTATATTAGGTATATTTAGGGCACTCATCACTGTAGTGTCTATGAGCCAGTATCTCTGTTATTCGTGCTGCAGACAGGGAAAATGATTGATTTCAAACAGGAACATTTCTTTCAGCATTATTCAGAGGTTTGAATAGCTGTAAGTGAGAACACTCTGTTACTCTGATGTAAAATATTAGTCACCATGTGCCAGTGACTCATGCATCAACGCTTTGATATACGTAAACTGATTAATTCACCCCCAGATTAGCCTTTATATTTTACTGCAATCTCTATTCATATGGAATAGTGTTCCTACACATGGTACATTACTTGTATTTTAATGGATAGACTATAAAGTTGGACTTTGGTTTTTAACACCAAGCACAGATTTTAGATGTCACAGTCTTTGGGTTCCCAGCTTGAGACATATCCTAACTAGACGGTCAGAGGTGATGAGCATCTACTGTCCTCACTGACTTGGAGAAAAGATGATAATCAATGGGACATCATAATACCAGTGTACAAAATATGAAGGAATGACAGAGTAGGTTACCATGATGGTGAGTGGCACTATATGTGAAAGAAAGCATTGAACTGTCCCTAAACCTCTGACTGCAAGAAGCTAGGACTGGATGACAGGGGATGGATTACCTGATAAATTGCCTCATTCTGTTTACTCCTTCTGAAGCATCTGGCATTGACCACTGTTGGAAGACAGGATACTGGGCTAGCTGAGGGATAGGCAACCTATGGCACACAAGCTGCTGTTAGTGGCACTCACACTGCCTGGGTCCTGGCCACTGGGCCGGGTGGCTTTACATTTTAATTTAATTTTAAATTAAGCTTTGTAAACATTTTAAAAACTTTATTTACTTTACATACAACAATAGTTTAGTTATATATTATATAGAAAGAGACCTTCTAAAAACATTAAAATGTATGACCGGCATGCGAAACCTCAAATTAGAGTGAATAAATGAAGACTCAGCACACCACTTCTGAAAGGTTGCCGACCCCCGTGTTAGATGAACCATTGGTCTGACCCAGTATGGAAGTTCTCATGTTCTGATTTTCAGAAGTGCTGAGCAACCACCCCCCAGGGCGGAACCGCTGGGAGGAAGTCCCGCCCCTCAAAGGGTCAGGCGGCGACCCGGAAGGATAAAAGCCACTGGTATTATGATGTCCCATTGATTATCATCTTTTCTCCAAGTTTCTGTAATGCCTATTACATCAATATCCTCATTTGATACCAGACACTCAAGTCTACCCATCTTAGTATTTAGATTTCTTGCATTTGTGTACAAGCACTTATAAAAATTGTCAATATTTAGCTGTCTTCATGTATTTAATTGAATGGGTCTCTTTTTTGTTCCACTGTTTCTCTTCAGTTCCTACCTGTACTTTATCAACCTCTATACTCTCCTCTTAACTAGGATATAGACTATGTCCCCTTTAATAAATCCTCTCCTGAGGGATGTATCTGACCAGACTGTATGCTCCACTGTAGCTGTCTGCTTCCCCCCAGCCCTTAATTTAAAAACACCTCTATGATCTTTTTAATTTTACATGCTAGCAATCTTGTTCTGTTTTCACTTAGGTGGAGCCCATCCTTCCTATATAGAATCATAGAATATTAGGGTTGGAAGAGAACTCAGGAGGTCATCTAGTCCAATCCCCTGCTCAAAGCAGGACCAACACCAATTAAATCATCCCAGCCAAGCCTTTGTCAAGCTGGGCCTTAAAAACCTCTAAGAATGGAGATTCCACCACCGCCCTAGGTAACCCGTTCCAGTACTTCACAACCCTCCTAGTGAAATAGCGTTTCCTAATATCCAACCTAGACCTCCCTCACTGCAACTTGAGACCATGCTTCTTGTTCTGTCATCTGCCACCACTGAGACAGCCTAGCTCCACTTTCTTTGGAATGCCCCTTCAGGTAATTGAAGGCTGCTATCAAATCCCCCCTCACTCTTCTCTTCTGCAGACTAAATAACCCCAGTTCCCTCAACCTCTCCTCGTAAGTCATGTGTCCCAGCCCCCTAACCATTTTTGTTGCTCTCTGCTGGACAATCTCCTATTTGTCCACATCCCTTCTATAGTGGGGGGACCAAAACTGGATGCAGTACTCCAGGTGTCGCCTCACCAGTGGCAAATAGAGGGAAATAATCATTTCCCTCGATCTGCTGGCAATGCTTCTACTTATACAGCCCAATATGCCGTTGGCCTTCTAGGCAACAAGAGCACACTACTGACTCATATCCAGCTTCTCGTCCACTATAATCCCCAAGTCCTTTTCTGCAGAACTGCTGCTTAGTCAGTCAGTCCCCAGCCTGTAGTGGTGCATGGGATTCTTCCTTCCTAAGTGCAGAACTCTGCACTTGTCCTTGTGGAAACTCATCAAATTTCTTTGGCCCAATCCTCCAATTTGTCTAAGTCACTCTGGACCCTATCCCTACCCTCCATTGTATCTACCTCTCTCCCCAGTTTAGCATCATCTGCGAACTTGCTGAGGGTGCAATTAATCCCATCATCCAGATCATTAATAAAGATGTTGAAAAAAACCAGCTCCACGACCGACCCCTGGGGCACTCCACTTGATACTGGCTGCCAACTAGACATCAAGCAGTTGATCACTACCCATTGACCCCAATAATCTAACCAGCTTTCTATCCACCTGTGGACAGAGGGGGGAGAGGGTGCCGGGGCTCAACCCTCCCTAAGGAGGAGGGAGCCACACCGGGCTCGTCTCGTCGTCCGAGGGCCTCTGCCTTCGGGACTGCAGTCCGCTCCGGCGGTTCAGGCCCTGTGTGCGAGACCGAACAGCCACACAGTTAAATAATAGGGGCCCAGCCCTTGGGTCGGGCGGGGGCACCAACAAACACAGCAGTAGTTTCTCAGCTCTGGCGCTTTGGGGCAGGGCAGAGCAGCGGCAAAGTCAATAGGGGCCCAGCCCTTGGGTCGGGCGGGGCACCAACAAACACAGTGGCAGTTTATCGGCTCTGGCCCTTTGGGGCAGGGCAGAGCAGTGGCAAAGTCAATAGGGGGGGAGTCTGCCACCCGATTACAGGTGGCAAGGGGAACGCAGGCCCACCCACTCCTCTGCATTCCAGCCTGGGGCCCTAGTAGCGGCTGACGCCGCTAGTGGCAGTCAGTGGCGGGGGGGGTCCTGAGCGAAACACACTGACATAGGCGCAAGGCCTTCTGCAGCCTGACTGTAGTCAGCTGCCCCCGGGCTACTTCCAGCCTCCCCCCTGGTTCCTACCTGGTCCGCTGGGGTGTCCAGCACCACAGGTTCCTCCAGTCAGGGCAGGGCAGTAGGTCCGGGAATACCTCCAGGACGGCGGGCCAGGTCTGGTCTGGCTAGGCTCCTTGGGGCCGTAGTGGGGATGGGGTAGTTCTGACGGCGCCTCGTCGTAGCAACTGTTGGGCGGCTCTGGCAGCTCCTCGTTGTAGCAACTGTGAGGTAGCTCTGGCAGCTCCTCATCGTAGCGACTGCGGGGCAGCTCTGGCAGCTCCTCATCGTACTGGCCTCGGGCTTCAGCGGCTTCCCGGTGATGAGGGTGTGACGATGCAGTTCTGGCGGGACCCAACTGAGAGTGCCAATTCAGGACCAATTGCTTAAACAGGGCAGTCACAGCCCTAGGCTGGGATTTTTCCACCTCTAAGGCAAACCAAACCAGCCAGACAAAAATGACTTTGGTTTCACCCCACTGGCTAACCACAAGTCACACAAGCAATTTCCTTAGACACTCCAGTCTCCCAGTGTCACCACCAGTGCCACCCATCCTGGAGATGAATGGTTATGAAAACCAACACCCCAGTAAAAGAAAAAGGTTCTCTCAATCCCAAAGGACCAAGCCCCAGACCCAGGTCAATATACACATCAGATCTTACCCACAAATCACGCTGTTGCCAATCCTTTAGAATCTAAAATCTAAAGGTTTATTCATAAAATGAAAAAGATAGAGATGAGAGCTAGAATTGGTTAAATGGAATCAATTACATACAGTGATGGCAAAGTTCTTATTTCAGGCTTGTAGCAGTGATGGAGTAAACTGCAGGTTCAAATCAAGTCTCTGGAGAACATCCCCAGCTGGGATGGGTCATCAGTCCCTTGTGTAGAGCTTCAGTTTGTAGCAAAGTCCCTCCAGAAATAGGAAGCAGGATTGAATACAAGATGGAGATGAGGCATCAGCCTTATATAGGCTATTCCAGGTGCAAGAACACTTCTTTGTTCTTACTGTGGAAAGTTACAGCAAAATGGAGTCTGCAGTCACATGGGCCAGTTTCTGCATACCCTGCTGAGTCACAAGGCGTACCTGCCTCCTCTCAATGGGTCAATTGTATAGCTGATGGTCCTTAATGGGCCATCAAGCAGGCTAAGCAGAGCTAACACCCACTTGTCTGGGATCTTTCCCAGTAACACAGCATAAGTTTGAAATATAGACGGTATACAGCCAATACTTATAACTTCAACTACAAAATTATACAGACAGCATAATCATAACCAGTAACTCATAACTTGGTCTTAGACACCTTATATGACCCCCTTTACATAGGATTTGGTGCCACTACAGGACCTTGGTTGCAACCCATGTTCTGTATGGTCCCAGTTTATATCAATAACGTCACAGAGGGTCAGCGGGCACGTCTGCTCCTGCCGGCGGCCGAGCCCTGACTGAGGGCTGGGGCCCGGCTTTTATCCTTCTGGGACGCTGCCTGACCCTTTGAGGGGCGGGACTTCCTCCCAGCGGTTCCGCCCTGAGGGGTGATTGACGGGGCTCAACCCTCCCTGGGGAGGAGGGGAGCCACACTGCCTCGCTACAGCACCTTATAGTCCATTCATCCAATCCATACTTTCTTAACTTGCTGGAAAGAAAACTGTGGAGACCGTATCAAAATCCTCCTATCCCAAAAGGTTCCCCCATTCCTAATAAATCCCTCCACTGAACAACATCCTCTCATCCATGCATTGAGATCTGCAGTTCTGCCTGTCTAACTGGCCCTGTGCATGGAACTGGAAGCATTTCAGAAAATGCTATCACAAAGGTCCTGGGCTTTAATCTCTTTCCTAGCAGCCTAAATTTAGCCTCCAGGACCTCTCTCCTACCTTTCCTTATGTCATTGGTACCTACATGTACCACAACCACTAGCTCCTCCCTAGCACTGCACATAAGTCTGTCTAGATATCTCAAGAGATCTGCAACCTTCTCACCAGGCAGGCAATTCCCCATGCGGTTCTCCCAGTCATCACAAACCCAACTATCTATATTTCTAAGAATTGAATCCTCCATTGCTATTAGTTGTCTCTTCCTAATAACTGGTGTTCCCACCTCTGGAGGGTATCCTCAATGAGAGAGGATATCTTGACATCATCTGGAAGGAGGGTCCCAACTATGGAATAATTTCTCTTTGGTCCAGCTTGATGTTCTCCTTACATGAGACTTTCAACCTCCTCAACAGCACAGAGACTTTCAGACTGAGAGTGGGACCTCTCTACTGTGTTCCAGAAAGTCTTGTGTATGTACCCCTCTGTCTCCCTTAGTGCCTCCAATTCAGACACTTGGGTCTCAAGAGCTTGTACTTAGTTTCTGAGGGCCATGAGCTGCTTGCACCAAATGTGCACATATACACCACGCACCCACAAAGCAGGTAATCATACATGCTGCATTCAGTGCAATAAACTGGATAGGCCCCATTCTGCTGCTGGATGTCTGCCTGCATTATTTTTACTCTTGCTGTTGTTTTTTTAACTCTTGAGGGGGTTTTAGGCCTAAGGTGTTTTAAGTTCTTCTGTTACAGAGAAAGAAGCAACTTGGATATAGGTGAGGAGAAAAGGAGGGAGGAGTCAAAAATCACAAGTCACGGGTGACAGAAAAGATAGTGGTATTATCATCTATAATATTTAATGGAGGTTCTGAGAGGGTTTGAGAGGAAAGAGGAATGAGTCCATTCTGTCCATGTGGAGCTTGATAGGACAGCAACCCATCCAAGATTAGATATTTCATCTTTCACTGTCTATCAAACTGCAATCAAACCACATATTTGACACTGACCTTAGCCCTCTCCAAAATGCTGCTTCTCATCTTTCTTACCCATGTTTCAGCAATGTCTTTGAGTAAATGGCTGCTCATTGTGGTACACATCAAGTTCAAACTTCTGTCAGGTCCTGCATCATCAAGCCCTTGTGACACCTCAGACCTGATCTCTCTCTTCATTCCGCCCTCACTCTTTTCTCTGCCAGTGATAAATTCAGATCAGACATCAGTGATGCTGAAAATGGAATATAAGGTTTCAAATATCCTTCCATACACAGGGCCTGGTTGTCTTATTTTGCATGGGTGTAACAATCATTTACCTCAAAGGAAGTTACATCAGCCTCAAAGTGCAATGGGTAATTTACTCTGTGTTTCAGGGAATATCACATCGTTTTTGCAAAAACCAATGGAAGGTAAAAATGAGCATCTCCGTTATGGTAGTTTCAAACCCATTGAACTCAATATAACTGAGCTAAAAATTTGGGACCAACACGGGGAATTCAGCCCTTTCTATAGTACAGCTATGATGCATATTTGAACAAGGATTTGCCTTGGAGAGCAGAGTAGAAACTGCTGACCTAGACCACAGTGTGAAAAAGCTATGCAAATATCATGGCTCTTCTGCACAAATAGTAATCTTCTCTACTCCAGTCCATTTGGAAAACAATGAACTTTGTGTTGAAATCATAGGAGAGATCTGTATTGTCAACAAAAGATAATGGGCTGAATTCTGCTATCAGTTCCTTGATACCAGTGGAATTACACGGCTGGATTGAGAGCAGACTATTGCCCAGTGGTGCCTTAAGCATCCTTTGCCATTTCTAACATAAATCTAGTGTTTTGGGGGCTGGTAACTTAGCTGTTTTAACTATTACAAGCGTGACCTGAAACTTCATTCATAGCTTCTCCTCAGCCCACATGCAATTTTTTTAAAATAAAATACGGTATTTTATATTTAGTTCCTTAATGACCAATTATTCTTACCAGACCTGAACACAGAGAGGCCCTGTCTGCATGGGGAGTTGCTATCCCTGTACCACCTTCTCCCCTATGTTCCTCCTTCCTCTGCAGTCTCCTCAGATCTATGGCAGAGCAGTCTCTGCAAGGATCCACACACAGAGAGCGGGTAAGTCAAGGGTGAGTCTGAGGAGGGTTGCAGATCACAGCCCTGCAGGGAACTTGCCTAGAAGGCTGTGTTAATTCCAGGGGTTAGCCCCTCTGTGCTTTGGAACCTGCCTTTAAATAGGTTTAAGGAGTTGTGCTCATGGGGGGAATTTTGTCAGCACAGCTCCACTAGAGGTGGGTGGGTTATATGACAGGGAGACAAGAGACGGCGTGGTAGTATAGGGTCACTGCACAGATAGCCCTGGTCTCTAGCATATTCCCCAGGATCCACAGAGTGTGAGGCTGAACACGCTTCTTCCTCCCTGGGGGTGGGGTGGGACTGAACACACCCAAAGAGTTCAGAGGAAGGTCTGTGAGAGAAGCTGCACATAGGTGTTCTCCCAAGCCAATGGGGGGTTGGACCTGAGCCTTATTCCTTATGTTGTATAATCTCTTCTTCTGAGAGGCTAGATTGTCACAACCCTTCCTTGGCTGTACAACAGAGGCAGAGGAGTGAGATTCTCCAGACTTCCCTGCATGGCCTTGCTCATACTGTGACTCCAGCTATGGTTGGCAGGTAGGGGCTACTTGCCCAATGCCCCCCACAGTGAGCAAGTGGAAAGGATTGCAGACAAGGAAAAACCCTGGCTCCAGCCCCTCTACTTGACCAGCTACTCTGGTGGATAGGCACACAATGGAGAAAAAAGCCCTTCAGAAAGGATGAGGTAAGTCAGTGGTTCTCAACCAGGGGTACACGTACCCATAGGGGTACACAGAGGTCTTCCGGGGATACAGCAACTCATCTAGATATTTGTCTAGTTTTACAACAGGCTACATAAAAAGCACTAGCACAGTCAGTACAAACTAAAATTTTATAGAGACAATGACTTGTTTATACTGTTCTATATACTGTACACTGAAATGTAAGTACAATATTTATATGCAAATTGATTTATTTTATAATTATATGGTAAAACGAGAAAGTAAGCAACTTTTTAGTAATTGTGTGCTGTGACACTTTTGTATTGTTATGTCTGATTTTGTAAGCAAGTAGTTTTTAAGTGAGGCGAAATGTGGGGAACGCAGACAAATCAGACTCCTGAAAGGGCTACAGCAGTCTGGAAAGGTTGAGAGCCACTGAGGTAAGTAACTCCTTTCCCTGAGTAAGAGGGGAGCCGAGAGGGAAGGGTCACTCTCTGAGTCTCAGTTTATCCTCTGATGTGCTCCTGGGCAAGTGTAGATATGTGTCACCTCCTCTGTAGGGAGGTTCGTAAAGTTACAAGCTAGCCCTTTATGAATACCTTTTAATTAGACATTTTCAGAGAAAAACAGACATTCTTATGCACATAGTTGGTTATAACACATCAATTTGCCAAGGAATGTTCAAGTATATTTTTCTTTTTTACGTGTGTGCTACTAAGCTTGATTCTTCAAACAAATTAACTATTGTTGTGAAGCATTTTTATTGTACACTCATGGAGGGTTTTGGCAATCCCCCGTCCCCCCCAAATCAAATGAAAAAAACTCTCAATGTACAGAACATATCACATAGATTCCTGAAAAACAGAAGAACTGTGGAGATGTAATTGTAATACAAGAGTTAATTTCTTCTTTCTCTTATTGTATTGATAAGATAAAAAAAAAAGGAAAATCTGACTTCAAGTGATCAGTGTAACAATGTGGTTATAAAATGTTTCTAAAACCCTGCACACAACCTTTCACAATATCTTTTCCATAGGGGATCTGTGTGTCCATGGGCACATATGCAAAGGGAACTGTAGGATGTGTGTGGTGGTAGAAAGCCTGCAGGGTTTTCTTTCTTTCTTTTTTAAATGCGTTAGGCTGGGATTCATCAAAGGGAAAATCCAGTAGACAGTCTTAGTTATTGCTAATTTTAATGAATAACTGACATTCCTCATTTTTTATTTTACCTACTTTGTCAATTTGTTAGATTGACTCATAATTCCTAGAAATAAAAAAAAACAGGAAATATTTGAGGGAAGGGAGGTATCAAGAAACTTCTGAAATTTCAGAAAAGTTTTAAGTGTTAGTCAAACATTGTTCTTAAAAAAAAAACCAGAGAAATTATTTCCATATGATGAGTAAAAGGCCTGTCTAATAAGTTCATTTCATGTGACCTAAGAACATGTATCGCCAGAGATAAATGGCTAATGTACCACACTACTAGCTGGATCTGACTAGATAGTGATCACATTTCATGTATGTCATAAGGAGGACTGATATGAAAAGAAAAAGAATGATCTATTCTTCTCTTCCTGATATTATTAATAAAATAGGTTGCATGGGGAATGAATGTGAAAAATGGCAGTGGATACTCTAGAACTTTCTTCCTATATTTCTTTGTGACCTCAATCACACTTTCTATTACTATATAGCTCAACATAGTCTGTTTTCTAATAAGCCCAATCATTTTAGTCACTGCATGACCTCAACACCACCTAAAACTACCTTAGCACTGCGGTTCATTATATTTTTGGTTGTGTGCATGTTTATATATGTGTCTGTCCTATATTTTAAAGAAATCACATTTCCCCAACCTCACTAGCCTACTGTCATCTGCTAATCTGGGACTACATTCTCCTGCAGAAAGAAAAATACAAAATGTTTATGGTTGCAACTCCCCGTATTTTCTTCAATTTCAGTAACATCCATCAAAGCTAAATCAGCAGGCCTTGCTACTGCTGCCTTTGTTGCTGCTCCAGCTGTGTTCTGTGTCACTGGATATAGGGCCTCTGTATCAGAGTCCAGCAAAACAACATCTGCTAAGGAGATTAGAATTACATCAGTGCTGGTGGCTAGCTGAAGAAATGTTTGTAAAGCACTTTGAAGATGAAAAGTGCTATGCAAATGCTAATTATATAATAAGTGATTCTACCAAAACAGAAACATTCCATCCTTAGCCTCCTCCTCCTCTACTAAATATACCTTCAAAATCCCAAGGTTTATTTTAGAGATACTGGACCAAATTCATTGTTGTTGCATAGCTATATATATACATAAACTAATGAAATTACAGCAGGAATGATTTCAACTCATTGAGCTAGATTCAAGGGACAATTGATACATTTGTAATGGAATGACTGTGACCATTTACCCTTGTGTTATTCTTGCCTTGTGCAATATTTTATTATTTATAGAACACTCCAAAGTGTATTAGCTACTTTGAAGGCAAATAAAAAAAATGTTTGTATTATGTGACATGACTTCTGCTGTCACAGTTATATAAATATACAAACCAAGAACCCCTTATTCAAACATCCCTGAAGTTTGGGGGCTGCTGACAGTTCTTATGTGCAAAAAAGAATGACACATGACCACCCAGTCACCGGCTGACAATGAAAACCGACAAGGAGCAGCAAGCACAGGCTCCTGCTGGAGAAGCAGCCACCCCAGCAGCCAAAGACATCACTGAAAAAGGGACTGTGGTGAGAACAATATGATCATAAAATTACTGAGCTTCAGAGATAGCAGTTATCAACATCTGTCCAATAAGAGACAGAATAATCCTTCCATCTGTTAGAGGGCTCAGATGATCTACCCCTGCCCCCAAACTAGACATCTCTGTGTGTGCATACACACGCCCACTATATTAATTACCTATATTAGTCTATGTTTTTTCTTCTTGGTTGA
Organism: Gopherus flavomarginatus; assembly: GCF_025201925.1. Taxonomy (NCBI): domain Eukaryota; kingdom Metazoa; phylum Chordata; order Testudines; family Testudinidae; genus Gopherus; species Gopherus flavomarginatus. The sequence goes on from NC_066617.1 coordinate 331,132,695, forward strand.
TATATTTTATTTCCATATTACTTTTTTAAAAAACAAAGAGGGGCGGAGAGAGATAAGCTAAATGCTACAGTAGTCAATGTAGTCAGTGACTACTTTTCCCTGCCATGTGACGGGATATAACCTTGTATAACTTTGACCCATGTCATGTGACTGAACCAGGAAATAAAGAACTGCAGCTTACCAGCAATCCTGTGTATAAGGCAATTATTAAAGGAATAATCCTCCATTGTTAAGTGACTGTTAAGTGACTGACTAGATGCCATAATAAAGTTTTGCCATCTGTAATTTTCATAATACATTTACATATGTGTTTCCATCACCAAGGCATAAAACAAGTAATTTCCTAGGATAAATCCCTTAGGGTTCTTAATCTTTATTCAGTCCTCATTCAGGCAAACTCCTATTAAACTTAATCGGGACACCGCGCTGCGCCCTGGGAGTGGCCAGCAGGTCCGGCTCCTTGGTAGTGGGGCGCATAGGGCTCTGTGTGCTGCCCCCACCCTGAGCACTGGCTCCGCACTCCCATTGTCCGAGAACCGGCCAATGGGAGAGGGGTGGTAGTGCCTGTGGGTAAGAGCAGAATGCACGGCACCTCCTGCCCCCTGCCCCTGCACCTACTAGCACCGGACCTGTGGCCCGCTTTTGGTGCGTGTGCAATGCAGTGTCAGGGACAGGCAGGCAGCCTGCCTTAGCCCCCGATCCCCACTGTGCTGGTGACTGGGAGCCACGTGAGGAAAGCCTGTGCCCCAATCCTGAGCCCCAACCCCCTGCCCCAGTTCTGAGCTGCCCTCAAACCTGGAGCCCCCACCTGCATCCCAAAGCCCTCATCCCCAGTCCCACCCCAGGGCCCTCACCCCCTCTGCACCCAGGGCCGGCTCCAGGGATTTTGCTGCCCCAAGCAGACAAAAAAAAAAAGCTGCAATCGCGATCAATTCAGCGGGAGGTCCTTCACTCCAAGTGGAGTGAGGGACCCTCCGCCGAATTGCCGCTGAATACCTGAAAATGCTGCCCCGCTCCGGAGTTGCCACCCCAAGCACCTGCTTGATAAGCTGGTGCCTGGAGCCGGCCCTGTCTGCACCCCAAATCCCTGCCCATCCCAGAGCCCACTCCTACACCCTGAACCCCTCATCCCTGGCCCCACCCCAGAGCCTTCACCCCCTCCTGCACCCAAACCCGCTGCCTCAACCCACAGCCCCCTCCTGCCTTCCAAATCCCTTGGCCCCACCCCCCAGCCTGCACCCTAAATCCCTCATCCCCAGCCCCACCCAGAGCTCACACTCCCAGCCCAGAGCCCTCACCACCTCTGCACCCAACCCCTTACCCCAGCCCAGAGCCCCCACACACACTGAACCCCTCATCCCCAACCCAGCCCAGAGCCCTCACCCCCTCCTGAACCCTAACTCCCTGCCTGAACCCACAACCCACTCCCACAGTCTGAATCCCTTGGCCCCAGCCTGGAACCCCCTCCTGCACCCAAAACCTCTCATCCCTGGCCACAGCCTAGAGCCGGTACCCCTCCCGCACCCCAAGCACCTGCCCCAGCCCAGTGAAAGAGAGTGAGGGTGGGGGAGAGCAAGCCAATGAGGGAGGGGGAATGTAGTGAGCAGGGGGCAGGGCTTCAGGGAAGGGGCAGGGCAGGGGTGGGGCTTTGGGGAAGGGGTGGGGCTAGGGTGTTCGGTTCTGTGCAATTAGAAAATTGACAACCCTAATCCCATGTTTTTAAACATTTACAGCTAATATGTTAAATTATTCGACTTGTTTTCATTTGATCTGCATGTGCATATGCACACATGTGCATGCCTGCAAACATCCGCACCTCTCTTTAAGCCAAAAAACACTCTTCAAATTTCTTTTCAAGTTTATGTGCTATACTTCAATAGGAAATGTATTAACCATACCAAGAAATTAGAAGAGCATTTTTCTGCTAAAAAGTGGCATGCACTGCATAAATTGTGTTTACCTTGCATATAGGTGGTTCAACAGCATGTGTTGCACCTCACTTATCTCAAATATTGCTTGCAATACCTAGCTGTAGCTTCATTCATACGGACATCATGGTTGGTAGTGGGGATTGAACCCACACTGCTATTTTTAGTGTGCTAGCTGAATCAGAGCTAGTATGAGTCTGTCTACCCACACTGGGTAGTCCTGGGTTCAATCCCCATTAACAACCTGGGGGGGGTCTACTCAGGCTGGAGGGCACCCTCATGGCTGCTGTGTAGACATACCCCTTCAGTCTTTCAGACCACTGACTTCAGTAGGCTTTGGATCTGCCCTGAACCATTGTTCTATATATTCCCCTTTTTAGAGAAGTTCATCCCATGCTTCTAACATCTGAATTGTTCAACTTCCATCAAGGGTGCCATTTTGTAATGAACAGAATATATGCAGACATTGCTATCATTAGTGGGGCTCAAACCTAGGCTTGCCAGCACCAGCATGTAAGCCCTTACCAATTCAGGTGAAGAGACAACACTCCAAGTTGTCAGTCAGGCTATGTCCACACTTGAAGCTAAGGCTGTAGTTTCTAGCTTGAATAGACATACCCACGCTAGCTCTGGAGTGCAGCCACTGTCGCTGAAGTGTTGGGAGGGGCTAGCCACCCTGGTTACCTACCTGTGCAAGACACAAAGCGTTCTGTTTTAGCCCACTAGCTCTGATGAAGCCTGCACCATCACATCTTCTTGAGTGGCAATGACACCTCCAACTCAAAGTGTAGACACACCCTAAGTGGCCAGCCACTATATAGGCATGATTACACACCTATAGGCAGCATATTATACTTCCATTTCATGAAAGACTATTTTTCTCACAGTGTTCTAAAGGAAACCCATATTTCTCCTTTAGTCTATTCTTTTTATACAATAAAAATGTGTATTACTCCTACACCCAAAATAAGAGTTAGGAAGTGCCTATAATATTGTATGGCCAGACCAAAGTAATGATGGTCAAGGTGGTCTAGATGTAATACATTAGTAACAATCCAATTCGGGCTTGTAGAAGGTCTCTTTGCCAGACAGCTACAAGCTGAGAATAATTATGATCCATTTATATTTGGGCCCTCCTGCTGAGTTAGACATACTGCTGGTAGGCAGGAAACTCTTTCAAACACACAAACACCAACATTTTTCTCACACAAACGTGAGAAAGAAGAAAGGCAGCACTAGCGGACACATTACTTTTCTTTAGCAGGAAACACAACTGAAGTCACTCACTGATCTGTGTTATACTAGGGACCCTAGAAGAGGAAGGATGGTCTAGTATATAGAGCATGAATCTGACATAAATTCAATTCCCAGCTGCACCACAGACTTTGTGACATTGGACAAGTCATTTAGGCCCAGATCTTCAAAGGTATTTAGGCTCCTAACTTCCACAGAAATGAATGGAAGTTAGGAGCCTAAATAACTTTGAGGATCTGGGCCCTTGTCTGGCTCTCTCTGCCTCAATTCCCTGTTTACAAACTGGGGATGGTGAGTATGTCCCTATCTCACAAGATGTTGTGAGGAAAAATACATTAAAAAGCATATGAAGTGTGCAGATATTATATTAATGGGAGTTAAATAAGTACCTATGTTAGGCAGTTTTTTATAATGATTAAGTATTATTATTAATAATATTAATAATAATGACAATTTGTATTAACATAGCACCTAGGAGTTCTAGCCATGAACCAGGACCCGTTGTGCTAGGCGCTGTACAAGCCCAGACCAAAAAATTCAGCCTCTGCTCCCAAAAGCTTCCAAAGTCTAAGACAAGAGCCAACAGCTGAATACAGACAGACCAACAGGAGTCTACAAGGAAACAATGAGACAATATTGGTCAGCATGGTAGGCTGTGGTCTCAGTACACCAGCAGCGTAACCGTGGTAAAGCTTATAGGTATCGTGGCAAAGGCAAGTATAATAAAATGCTTAATTTGTGACAAAACATATAGCAGACCTTTGTGCCTTGCTCTTGTATCACTTGCTGCCTTATGTTTTTCTTCTTTCTTTTATGTCAGAACTAGTGAGAGCCAGATTGTGCCAGCCATAGCTGTGCAACAGTAAAGGAGGGACAAGAAGCTTCACCTAACCCCTAAAACTCTGTGCAACAGCCAACAACTGCACTCCCCTAAGTGCAGAGAGTACTGCCTCCTAGTTCTCCAAAAGGATGCTAGCCACTCCAAAAGTAGTAGCGTAGCATCCCACATCTCCTTAAGAAGTGTATCAAAAGCATCAGGAATAGGGCTGGCTGAAGTTTTTCCTTTGCAGCTTTTTTTTTTCATCTAAATGAAAATTTTCATAGAAAGCGTGAGCTTTCCCCAAAAAATACTTCTTTTTTCCCCCCCACCGGAAAACCGAAAACCTAAAAAAAATCCCATATTTGTGGACTTTCAACAAAAAGTTGAACTTTTCTGCGGAAAGTGTCAATGAAAAGTAAGTCATTTTCATTTTGTAGTGGTGCAGAGGAAATGGACAGCCCATGGTGGTAAGCTTCATGTTCACCATATGACTTCTCTGGATGATGAGCTATGATGGAGAAAGTGCTTCGTAAGGGCTAAATCCTGAAGTCCGTCTTTAAGCATTCTGTGGGAGTTTGGATGGAGTAAGGCCTTCAGGGTTTGGCTCTGGCACACACACATCTAATGTAATTAGGAAAAAGAAACATTATGAAAAACCTGTGAAGTTTAATGCAATTAGTTATATTTAGGTTTGCTGTTTGAAAGCTTTTCTTGGTATGAAAGACCTTTTTTAAGCAGAAAGTTGCTACCTTATCTTATTTAGATACTGCCCTAGGGGCACAGGCCACCACAGACCTACACACAGAAAGCGTGTTGATGTCAATGGTAGTTCTGCATGGAACCTGACAACCCTGCTTTGTTGTATTACAGGAAAATTCAGGACTTGCACACTCAAGCTGATTTCTACTCCAGGATCACAATGCTTTTCAGCTAATAGCCACAATGAGTTTATGTTTACTTGGAACTGAAGCACTCCTAAAAGACTTCCTTCCAGTAGCTATGAAAGTATGTATCTTTTTCTACCATGTTACCTTATTTAATCAGGACTAAGCAAACATATTACATACTAATAATAAAATCACTGGAAATTCTCTATTTAATCTGTCTGCTCTTTCTGTAAAGGTTTCCAACAAAGGTTAGCACACTACCTAATATTATGATGAGGCAAAATTACATCACAAAACAGCCACTGCATTATATGTTTACAAATAATGCTATTGTTGTTACAGTGCAGTGACAAATTAACTTTCATGTTATCGGTAGGTAATGCAATTGCATTAGACATGCTGGACTGAGTTGTCACTTCTGATTGCAGTTGCTTAAAGGAAAACTGCAGTGATTGGTTATAATAGCAGAGGGCTTCATTGTGGCTGTGAGATACTGGCCTGAGTTCAGGGTGGGGAGGAGCAGCAGCACCACAGGGGAAGCTGCAGGAGGGACTGTGCCTTTTAGACAGAGATTCCAAGCATGCCGGGGAAGCTCCCTGGCTGCACTATCCCTTAAGCTGATGCAGAACTTGCCCTTCTTTGTGCCTGGCAATCAGAGCTGAGTAACGTGGAAGGGGATGGGGCAAGACCACGCTGTGCTTGCTCCCCATCCCTTTGGGGTTGCAATAGGAAGAGCCAGTCTGTGCACACAGGAAAGTGCAGGTTCCATATGACTGCACAGCCTTTGTGCATAGGGCATGGAGGAGGGAAGGCTTCTTGTACCCTACTCCACATTATTCTGCTGTTGAGCACAATATGGCCCTTAGATTTAGCACTAGATTGGGCCCTCATCTTCTGTGGCCTGGCAGGAAATTAATGCATCCCACACTCCTCCCTGTCAGGACACTGAAGACGCATCAGAGAGCAGTGGATGCATGCCCCATACTCCCCACCTGTCCATGCAAAAGGGGTGGGATGATAGAACGATAGCTCTGCACTCCCTACCCACACACATCACAGGGGAACTGGCTTTGACTGCACACATGTAGTGCAATATTTTGCACCCCATGAAGAGCTGTAGCTGATTATCATCATGCCTCCAGAGATGTGCCAGAGAAAATGTGTCTCAGAGGATCCTCCCAGAGCCCCTTACTCAGGGTGAAAGCACAATCTAGCCCTTAACAACAACAGGACGATAAGTGCTAAAAAAGGCATTTTAATTAGTCAGTGTTGTAAAGTGCTTTGAAGATTTATAACCTCCAGAAGGCCTGAAATGGTCACAGAGAGGTGGTGAACCAGTGATCTTATTGTTGTTATACTTATGCACTCTCCAGCCCATAGTCTCAATACATATTCATACAGCGAATGTATCTGTTGTGTCTGACAGTGACAATCTGTGCAGATTACAGCTACTGTTGTCCAGGCACTTCTCTATAGTATGCTGAGTTCTATTGCACTCGCAGCACTTCTTTTCCACACATTGGCCCACCTGGTGCTCTGGCAGTAGAGTAGCTGTGGGGGAGCAGGGGGAGTGGCCGCTCCCACTGAGCACTTTCCCCAAAAGTGGCGCCTTTTTAATTTTTACACTCACCCGGGAGCACTTCCCAGCAGGGGCGGCACATCCGGGTCTTCGACGGCACTTTGGCAGCGGGTGCTTCAGTCACTCCGGGTCTTCGGTGGCAATTCGGTAGCGGGTAATTTGGCCCGGTAATTTTTTTTCCCTCTGCTTTGCAGCAGGTGACGCTTTTTTTTTAATGTGTTCATGCCCCCTGCTGTTAGTACCTGGCTACACCACTGGGTTCTGGTGATCCAGACAGTACTCTGAGACCTCCTAACAGTCCCCCTATAGTTGACCCATTTACTCAGTATGGTAAATAGGAGCATCTTCCCTGAGCTTTCCTGATTTAACTCAAGTCAATAAAGACTTTGAACTCCCCAGTATCAATCTGTCCTTGATCACATGTGGGGCAAGCCCTCCTCAATAGCCTCCCTCCACTAGCTTCCAGCCGTGTATTTCCACCTTCTGTCTCAGTTACATCAGTGCAGCAGGAAAATATTGCTGTCTTCCCCAGAGAACTAAAGAAATGGATCACGTGATAATCCTTCCATAAAGTACGCCTTCCCTAACCCTCTACTTTCCTCCAAAAAGCTTCTTACCTATAAATGCAGGTGACAAATGGAATTTGGACACCTAAGTCCCTTAGGGTCCTTTGAAAATCACACCCTAAACGTTTAGGGAGAATTTGAAGTACAGATAGCTCAGTGGTTTGAGCATTGGCCTGCTAAACTCATGGTTGTGAGCTCAGTCTTTGAGGGGGCCATTTGGGGATTGGTCCTGCTTGAGTAGGGGGTTAGACTAGATGATCTCCTGAGGTCCCTTCCAACCCTAAAGATCTATGAACTCTGTTTATGTGATTTCCTATTGCTTTAGCGTGCATAGCACTATGACTGCTAGTTTAATGGCATAGGCCAGTTTTGTCTGAGAGCCACAGTGTGTACCCCATTAAGTGTGAAGTTTCCAAATAGATGTAAATGTGAAATAATATACTGTAGATGTGCACTGGAGATACTGACATTAGATGAAAAAGGCCACTGCTGCCCAGTTTGCATTGAACACAATTTTTCACACAGCCCTTATTAATCATCTGGAAAGAAAAACATTTTTCACATCAATTAACGGTTTCTTGGGCATTCTGACCCCTAGGCAAAATGTTTTTGTCCCTATTTTAAATTCCATAGTTAAAATTTAAGACAGATAAAAAAAAAATTCCTGCCGTCTCCCTCTTCGACTTTGCAGTACATCAGAGTGATAACAGTGTGGTTCACATGCTGGCTGCAATGATACAAGATCAGATATATTTCTAATATTACAAGAGCATATATATGTATTTATACAAATTGCACAGATGAATAGGGGTATTAAAATACTCTGATCCTACTCCTATTAAGGACAATGGGTGGCATCTATGTTAATTTGAGCCCTTAAGACCTCTAAAATGTTTAAATAAAAATAAGCTGTGGCATGAGGGATCTTACACTACTGAACTTTATAATAGCTTTGATATTGTTGTCAGCACAGATTTCATGGCTGAAACAAGCCTGAACTTGCCTTTGCCACCCAGGTTCATCAAAATGGGCAGGGGGACTTGAAGGGGGGAAGAAAGGTCCTAAAGGTGATTCCCACCACCCTTTAAACCAGACCAGTTGTCCAGAACAGCTCGAGTAGTGTCTTTGCGGCTAGCCGTCATCTGGAAGAAATCATGTGAACCATCACAGTTCCCAGACATGAGACCATGTAAAATAGGTGAGAGGCAAGTACGCTGAATCCAACAACATCAGCCTGAGAAAGTTCGGGTTGGACGTTTCTTTCAGACAGGCACTTCATATACATCATGACCTTCAGGGACTGTAAACTCTCATCCTGTTGGGGTTATTTTAAATCAAAGACCAGTGTGCCAGCAGCTGCACAAGTGAGGAACGCCTAAGAAAATAAATACTAGTTAGAGTGCTATTTAATGCCGTTAACTGCAGTGGGTGGAGGCTGGAGGGCAGTAGCTTTTAACAAGTTTTATTTGAAAGACTAACTCAGTGTGGTTGTCACGACAGTTGTCTTTGTGGCTGAAGTTGTATTGCTAACAGATGGAAATCTGGCAGCTTTTTCTAATTTATGCAGATGCTTTGCAGAAGGAGTAACCATGCTAAGTGATTCTAACATTAACCTTACACAAACCTTTCTCCACTATGTTAATAAACAGAACATTTTAGGGCTGTTCTGTTGAAAATTCTCACAGAAATATTCAGCAGTTCCTCCCTTTTCATCTCTGCAGACACTCGGAGAATTTAAGTCCTTCTGCATAAAATCACTGAATTCAGAATTGAATATTTATCAAAAGTCCTATCCAATCCTCTAAATATCCTTTTTAACCTTAAAATTACCAATTGGTAGTATCTTAATGAAAGAGCTAAGCGTGTGCACTGTCTGTATTTGAAAACTAGCACTCTGTACAATTCCTAAAAGGAATACCAATTTAGATATTCCTCTTGTTAAACCAAGCTAGAAAAAAACACTGAATAATATGCTTAATAGATATCTAGATTTTCATCTTTCTGCTTTCATTGGCTTTTTAAAAATGTAAACATTCTTTCAAACCAATAACATGTTGCCTTATTCTAATCTGCAGTGAGTGCAATTATATTACACGCTCTCATCAGTGCTAAACAAACTGATGTACAATACACCCCTTAGATCTTTTATTTACCTCTTTCACATTAGGGTTGCAGGGCTTCTTTTCCCAGCAGCTTTTAGGGAACCAAATGACCTTGCACTTTTCATTGTCTGAGTCTGTGCTGAGACATGTTATATTTTTCTTTGACTTGATTTGAACATGTCTCTATTGTGGAACACTGATTTCAATGTATTTGTATAATCAGTGTGCTGCTTAAAATGAATCAAATGGTAACATAATGATCGCATGGACCCACACTCTAGGTGGTGCATGAGCTCAGAACTGTTGAATAGCAATACCTATTGGGGCTGTATACACACCCTGCATAAATCCTTGCTCCCTCCCTCCCTTAAGGATATTTAAAAGGACACCACTCTACAACCATCATTCATTTTCTCACTGTAAATCAAGAGTCTAGTTAGAAGATTCTGAAATAAATGGGGACAGGCAGCATGTAGCGTGGATTCATGTGGGCAATCTAATAATTTCAAAGAGCCGTTTGCTATGGTTTTGATTCTTTAAGTGTTACCTGCATTATTGACAAGTGACCCCTTGGACTGAGAGGACTCATAAGTGAACAAAAAATGCAGGTCTGCTCCCTTGACATAGGCATTCAGTCTAGAGACTAAGTGCAGGAAGTAACACTGTATAAAGGCATGGATGGGACTCCCTGTCGAAATCTTGCATCCTTCCATGATGGAGACTGTTCTAGGTTCTGGAGCAAAGACCATCTAAGACATGCTAGTCTTATTATTATTATGAGATCCTGATCCACTTTGATCATCTGAATGGCAAATGACTGATTCCTAGTGTTATTCCCAAGTAGTCTGGGTGTCATCTACTAGGAGTCATCTGTCTTGGTACTAAATAGGTCAGAGTCTTCAAATGATAGATTTTGAGTTATAAACTAGACTGTCTCTAGGCAACCCAAAGGCATGAGGAATAGGGAATAATAATGATTGCTGCAAAGGACTTGTCTGCAAGGTTGGCACCATTATACTCCTTTTGCAGGGTATTTGGTGCTACCCACATTAACAATAACATTGGCTTCCTTTCTCATATCCTCAGACCACTGAGCCAGAAGTGGAGGAAGGTGCAAATGTGATCCTTGCTAATACTGCTTAGCAATTAGCTACATTCCAAATGAGAATAACTGATCCATATGATTTTCTTTCTAGAATATCTAACCTCTTCTAGCCTCACTGCCTATGTGTCAAATGACCCAGATTGTCAAGATTTTACACAGTGTGGCATCAGTTGTGAATGAAAACATTCAAATCCCTTCTCAGAGATTCACAATCCACTCTCTTGGATGTTGCTGATATGCTGACCAGAGTTAACTACAGAGCCTTTACTGATTCTCTTATGTACTGGGTGGGCCTCTCTGTCAGCGGGCTTCATCTGAAGGATATCAAACCCATGAGATTTTTCATGGACCACTGAAAATTCAACATCCAATATTTCAGCGACGCTTTGTTTGAACACTGTGCTGCAAAATAATGTATGTTAAATAATTTGGGCTGAAGACAGGTGAATTCCTAGGAGAAGCCAGTTCTGAGTGTTTTAAAAGCTACAGAGTACAGGTGTTCTCAGATGAGTCCTATAGGTCTGTGTAGTTTATCTCAAAATAAAGGTTAAATGTATGTATAGCTAACTAGTGTTGTAATTCAATACCTTCTTCTCGTGGGCAAACATGGATATTTTGAGGCTTACTGGTAATCTTTTTACCAGTATTAAAATATGCTACAGCATCACTATAAATTTGTAATGTATTAAATGACACACACATTGCAGATTGCACTAGCTAACAAAATATCCTATTAGGTAACATACAGTAATTTCATTTGGTTCTGCCCAGGATAACAACAAAGGTACTACGCTGTATTCATATAACCATAGTATCAAAAAACAAAGAAAACACACCAGCTTTCAGGCCTTTCCTCACCCCAAGAACTAAGCATGTCAGAAGAAGAATTCTGAAATAAGTTTCATATAATAGTGGCCAAAATAGCATCGTTAAGATCCATCTTCCTCTCTACACTACCGTTCCAATAACTCATTACTTTTTTTAAAAAATCATTTAGAGATAAAAAATTCCTATGTGTGGTCTGAGCCCAAAGGTGATTTTTTTTTCCAAATTTTTCAGCCATTGCAGCATCAGCTAAGTATCAGTTGTCCTTGGCAGTCCTGCAAACTCATTGTGTTACAAATTGATCCTACTGTACAGTAGTCATACCTACGGCTGCTTATGCAATCTAGCAGAATTTGTTGCTAAATTTAGCACAAAATTGACTCACACTGCCCCAATTTGTCCTGATTAACCCGGTTGCTTTATCTTTGCTGGCTCCAGCACTCAACTAAAACAACTGACATATCCAGTACAAGGCCAGCTAAAAAGCTCTTTCAGCAGCTGTAAGTTAATATGCTTTGTAAAAATAACGAACACTTCCAATCCAGTTTAGAGATCCGCGGTTCTCCTAATGTGCAATTTATTTTCTTCAAAAGAAGGGCATAAAATGGCAATCCATTTATTTAATCAGCTCCTCTGCTTGTGTCAGGGTGTTTGTGTGTGTGCACACCTGCATGCGGGATGAGGAAGAGGTACCTCTTGAAATGTTAAAATTCATCAAAAGTGATGGATTGACAGCCCTAAAATTGAAGTATCTCATTTTATTAATCCCACAGAACAGCTGTAGCATAAGCACCAATAGCCTAAGTTTCCTCACCATGTCCCTGTAACATGTCATGTGATGTTAAAGAGAGACCACCACTGGGAATGAGAAGATATTTTAGTCTCCATGTCTATTCAATATTGAGCATCTCCAAGGGCACTGCCTTGTAGTGTTATTTCTTATGTATTATTATTTATATCAGGAGTATGCCTAGGATCGGGGGCCCATTGTCCTTGGCACAGTACAGACTAGTAAAAATGAAGACAGTTTCTGCCCCAGACAGCTTATAATCTAGGTAGTATAAAAGGACTCTCAGTGACATCAAAGGACTTTGGAACATACCTAGGACATAACAGGTAGATGACACAGACAAACATGTTCGTAACTGGGTGAGAGGAGGCAGTAACAATGAACACGGCTGAGCAGAAAAGTCATCCCAGCTTGTCAAGTGTCCTAGCAATGCCAGAATGAAGTGATTTACAGGTATCATAGGCTTTAAGGTGGGATTCAAAAGAAGGCAAGGTGGTCGCTATATGAATTTTGATGGGGAATTTTTTCCTGTGCAGAAGGGGGAGGCAAAGGAGAAAGCATCGTCAAGAGGGAATCAAGGTTGGCATCACTGGCTTAGCAGAGGTAGGAGTCGATGGCTCATCTAGCTATTAGATGTGATAGAAAGGGCAAGAGTAAATGGCAAAGGGCTTTAAAAGCAAAGTCAAGGTGTGAAATCCTGGTCTAATAAGTCAGTGGGAAAACCCTCATTGATTTTAATGGGGTCAGACTTTCATCCTAGGAACTTACATTGGGTGTAGTAAAGAAGGGGGAGCCAGCAAAGCAATGATCCAGCAGGAATTGGATGAAGAGCACCAGCTTATTCCACATACTGTAGACAAATGAACAGCTGTGCAATGGTAATGACTTTCAGCATTTCAGCTCAGACATAGCTGAACCAGTGACCTAGACGTGACAGGCTTCATATCACATTGCAGGTCCCCTGAGCCATCCAGTCTCCTGTGTGCTTAACATGCTCCTAAAGAATCTAATGCAGCCCAGTACAGAGAACCATCGTAAGGCCCTACGCACCAATATATTAATGAATACTTTGTAGTTAGTCACTCCACTTAATTAGAATTCACAGCAATAATTTTATAAGCCTAAAGCACTTTCAGTAATTATATGAAAATTCGCAGAAACCATAGTAGTTACAATGATGTCTAAGCAAGAACCACACGCTTGCAAAGGTTTAAGCATCTGACCCATAAATGTGAATACAACAAACATTGATTTACTATTAACTCTTGCTTTATTTTTCATCTATAATGCCACAAATGTGCACGGTAGTTTGCAGTAGTACACAGTGCATAGCACTTTTTCCTTGAGAATCAGATAAAAGCAGGTCCCTGACAGAAAGAGCTTTCAATGTAAAGCATGTCAGATAACCCAGAACACACAACACTGAATTAGAGCTTACGTGCTTCATAGAATTATGTTGGAGATGTTTCCTGAGGTGTTTAGATGCTATGGTAATAGAGGCAAGACAGAGAGAGACAGAGTTTGGCATACCTCAGGAAAGAGGTTATTCTAGGTGCGCAGGGTGATGTGGAACAGTCAGAATTAGTCAAATGAGACAACCTTGGCAGCAAGGAGTGATGTCTGAGCACATGTAAGGAATGAGAGGAGTTGTAGGTAGACATAATGGTAGAAAAAGAGTTCTTGGGAACTTTGAAGTTAAGCAGAAGTTTGAACTTGATGCTGAAGAAGAGTGGGAGCCAGTGCAGTGATTCAAGGAGAAGGGAAACCCCCTGTAGGTTGGCAACCTCATTAGGCAGGTCTTCAATAGCTCAGCACTCCAGCCAAGTCATACAATCAAGAATGGACCTCTTCTTGGGGTATCCCCAGGATAGCCCAGGGAGGGAACGCCCAGGGAGGGAATGCCTGGGAGGGGGACAGAAGGGGGAGAAAAAACTTGATTTCTCTGTGTTATGATTCAAGGAGTTTGAATCACGGTGATCTCCTAGTGTACCCAGGGCGGGAAAGATCTGGGAGGAAGAAAGGAGGGGAAATGGTTTATTCCCTTTTGTGAGACTCAAGGAATTTGGGTCTTGGGGTCCCCAGGGAAGGTTTTTGGGGGGACCAGAGTGCCCCAAAACACTATATTTTTGGGTGGTGGCAGCTTATCAGATCTAAGCTGGTAATTAAGCTTAAAGAAATTCATGCTGGTACCCCATCTTTTGGACTCTAAGGTTTAGATTGGGGAATTATACCATGACACTAGGTCAATATTCAGTGTGGATACTCAAGCCTGTACTATGTGCTTGCAAACACTGAGCCTGCAGGCTAGTATCCCACAGACTCTGGGCTTACACTGTAGTATAGAAATAACCTTAGAAGCTAAAGGGGTAATCCAGCCCACAGGACTCAGCAAATCTGACAGTAAGCACTTCTAAAGTACTGTAACTATTGTGATAACTGTGCAGTTGCTGTTTGGACTATAGCAGAGAACTGTACTCTTTATTTCCTGCTAAATTAATACCATTAAAACTTTTTGGACATTTATATAGCTGTTTATGGTGCTGATTAGAATTTTGCTGAGAACATAAAGGCTGACTCAGTGGCCAACACTATCTAATTAAAGAATTGTATTAAGCTATCTTTTTCTTTTTCAGTTTTTGAAGGTGGCACAAGTACTTTACTGTGGACATATTTTCATTCTGAATTTTTAAAAAATATTTCCAGTTTTTGCATTAAATAGCATTAATGCATGAAGTTATCACTAAAAAGATCCCTTTGAAGGTTCATTGTGGAGTGTCAGTGTGTTGTTCATTGGGGCATGTCTTGTAACACTTACATTAGTAGTTTCCTTGTAAAATACTTCCACAAATATTGTGTGAAAAGTACTATATTAATGTCTGCACAAGGAGCTATCCTCATTAAGCCAAATTTGCACCTATTTGCTTGGTTAATAAGGAATACCAGAGCTGTCTTGAATAAAGCTTCAGTTGTAGCTAACTTTCTCTCCTCCAAAATGCTGCATAGAAACTTTGAAACTAACAGTTATTGGAATACATATGTATGTATTTGTTTTTGTTTTTAATATTTTAGAAACTGTGTAATGTATTAATCCACTAATGTGAAATGTTATATGTATGGTCATGGTCTCCTTTCCAATGTTTTGTTTATTGCAATATTGTATTTCTTTATTTCAGTTAATAATTGAACGTTAAAAGTACCCATCCAAAGTGCTTTGGGCTACAAATGGTTCATTCCAACTTCCTTTGGAAGCATTTTTTAAACTTTATGGCTTTGCTCCTCATGGGCCTTGTGTAGTTACATTTAATGAATTCTTGTCCATCAGAAGAAGACTCCCATTACGCCATCTCCTTTCACAGAGATATTTGCAGGATTTAATTCATAGACAAGGATTGTGACTGTTCTCTTGATTTAGAGGGTGCCTCTGCTTTTTGTTTTTTTGGTTTGCAATTGTGGAGTCTCAGTGGATCCATCACTACTTCTCAGCTGTAAAATGGCAGACGTGGCCTATAGTGCCTGTGTATTTTTGATTGACCCGAAGAGACTAGCTTTACCTTTGTGTTGCAGACCTTGAGAGAATTACAAGTACCATTGTCACCAACCAGCTGGAGCACTGTAATGTAAGCTTTCTAGAGAGTTCTCATTAGTTTCAGCTAATGCAGAATTTATCTATCTGCCTGTTGAGTGGATCACACTGATATGACAATATAACACTTGCACTTCATTTGTGCAGTGACTTCCTCTTTGCTTCCAGGTGCAGTTTAGGTACTGTTGATGTTGGTATTGAATTACTGATGATCTACAAAGTCCTAATATTACTGGGATCCAACTGTTTCTGAGGCCACCTGTCTGGGCATCTCTCCTCTTATCCCCCAATGTCGCAGTTTCAGTCAGCTGGAAAGCTTCAGTCTCTCTCATTTGGGCTGAATTCCTGGGAGGTAGGTAGCAATGCAGCCTCAGGGAAGTAACCTGGCCTTTGCAACGTGGTACCCTTTGTAATACATAGTGAGGAGCTCCTATAGAGTTTGATCTGTTACACAGAGCTGGGCTCTCTACAACAACAGAAACCCTTTACTGCCACCTTGAAAATACCCCCCGGGGATGGAGGGCAGACTAGGGAATATAAAATAGACACCCTACACTAGCCATTGTAAATCTGGCCCCAGAATTCAGTTGAGAACACAATGGAGACTAGTGAAACACAATGGAGACTTGTTCAGATCAGAGGGAGAAGGTGTTACTGTTGATAGTCATCTAAGTCAACACTGTCAGACCAGTCCTGCAATTTTGTGGCCTTGGGTGTGGGAAGCAGAGCTGAGTGGTTCCCGTAGTACCCCAGGACATGTTCTGTGTCTTTTAGCAGTAAAGGCTGCATGTTAATAATATACTGGCACCAATACATATTGCAGTGCAACTTCAGTAATCAGCACAATTTGCCAAATAATTTGTAGGCTGATGGTTATAAGAGCTGACACTGCCAATATTTTATAAAGACTGAAAGAAATATTTCTCATTTCCACATTACATAAACAAAGCATGCCAGATAGCCTCAGGAATACTAATGATCTCCAGTACTTAACATATTTAATTAAAGTATTTCATCAACTGAAGACTGGCCATAATGTTCAGAAAGTTCTTAACACATGAAAAAATATGATGTTAATATTATATGTGTTCATTAGTAAAATTATGGTCTTGGTTACAGTGGCAAAGATAGTCACAGAAATTAGGTCTTCTGGTCCACTACCCTTTCAACTACAGTATTATTCCCTAAATTATATTTTGATAGTTCCTTATTCAATCCAGATTTAATTGTTTTAAGCAATGAGTCTTCCATTATTTCCCCAAGGACATTATTTCACTATCAAATAAATTGTCTTTTTGAGATTTTTTCTGATAATCTTTCCATTCTGTCCTTAATTTCATCCCATTATAGAATACTTTGTAATTACACAGTGTGACAGATATGACAATATCTTGCAGTATCCTGGGAAAACCTAATGGAGTTAAGTTTAATCTTACTGAATAATATTTAATACATTTGGGTCCATTGTACTGAAAATGCAAATGTTTGTGTACTATTGTGGGATTGCATGTAGTGTGTTTTAGGAGGAAGATGGATTGATGCCATCTGTGGGAGATAATGTGAACTTCAAAAATCTATGTTTAACAAGATAGCAACATGATTGATCTTTTGGGACAATATGTGTGAAGTGGTATTCCTAGGAAATAGTAGGGAGGAGGGGGTTGGAAACCCAAACCTATGAACATGGACCTTTGAAGCTTCCCCCTGAGGGTGAGATCTTTTGTCTGTTGATCACTTATTAGAGAAAAACAATTCAGAGACCCAGTCTGGATTCTCCAGGGACCAAAAGATAAAGAAAGGACTTTTGGATAAAAGCCTGAGGTTTAGCTGACTTTGTCCTGTTTCAACAAATGGACAGAACACTTGTCCACAGAGGGCCCAATCCTTAGGGAAGGGATGGAAGGACTTGGCCTTCTGAGGCCCCATCAGACTGGGTGCTACTTCTGATCTGAGGCTGTTATGAACTTGTGGCACCAAACAGACTCCTATGGGAGGTTTAACAGACTCACCTGCCAGAACCCATGTTGGAGACAGGTAGGGTGATCTCTCATAAGCTTATTAGAATGTGTGTAGGTTCTTTTATTGTTTTAATATGTTTTCTCTGTAATGCTTGTCCCCGAAGAATAAAATAGGTTTGGTGAGAAAGAACTGTGTGGTGACTTATAATGGTTGACAATCACACTGTATGCCATCTCTGAGGGGGAAAAGCAAGTAAGACAGACTGTCTTTTGCCGGGAATAACAACAGTGAAAGCAGGGAACTGCTCAGCCAGGAAATACCCCAGTCAGACAGGAGAAAGATTTGTGTCTCCATCTGTAGTGGAGTGGTTACCCCGCTTCTGCTCTGAAGGGCTTAAAACAGCCCTGGGAGAGGGTTGTGGCAGGGGAAAAGCTGGGCTGATTGGGAAAACAGCCACAGCTGTAGCCAGTGCAATCAGGGCCCAGCTGGCCCTTATAAGAGGGCGGTAGGCCAGAAGGAAAGACACTCTCTCTAGCTCCCTAGAGAGAGAAGGACCTGGCTGCCTGGGAAGCTGAGGAGGGTATCTAGGGTGGAGTAGTGCTGGGGAAGGGCAGAGGGAGTGGGGGAGCTGCAGCCTAGCTAAGCCCCAGGCTGCAGGCCAAGTTAAGGGCCCAAAAAAAGGGTACTAGGGCTGCAGAGGGGCAGCCCAGAAATAAGCAGTGGCAGCTGGTGCAACTCCCCTCGCAGATGATGAGTGATTTACAGACTGCTTCTGCCGCAGTGAACAGAGGCTAAATGGAGACTGGCAGTAGCCCCTGAGGCAAGGTAGGAATAGAGGGTTGGGATTTCCCCTGAGTAGGGAGACCCAAATTGTGGGTTGCTGCGATGGGCAGAACCCCTGGGCAAAAGGCGCCGGGGTCCGGGAGGGACATGGGAGCCAGTGGCAGGTGAGACATCAGCTGGCAGAGGGTGCTCCGGAGCTGGAAAAGAGCTAATTCCCTGGACAACCAGCAGGAGGCGCCACGCCAGTGAGTCATTGCCCCGCCACACCATCCAAGAGAGGTGATGGCCAGGGGAGCCAGAAGTCTGAGAGTGGGTGTCCTTGCTGAACCAATAAGAGGCAACACAGGAGCAGTAACCCTGAATTGTGACATACGGTACATTTCATCCAAAGTTATTAAAAGTATTAATTGAGTCTCATAACATCGCTGTAGGAAGTAGGTACTACCATTATACCTGACTGAGAGAACTTGAGTTGTTCACTGAAGGTCTCATATGTGGGAACAGGCACAGCTGGAACTAAACCTATTTGAATTCGATGAGAGTTGCATGGGTACATTTTATGAGATTATCCGGCCCTGCCATTCTCTCCCCTAGCCTGCTTCTCTAACCTGTCTCTTAACAATAGCCCTTTGGATCACCAAACACAGTTCCTCTCCTTTACTGGCATTTATGCCCTTCAGACGTTTACAGATATTTTTCATATTCCTTCCTTGCTCATCAGTTGACCCTACTCTCCACATTTGCGCTTTCCATAAATAAATCCCACCATCTCTTAATCCATTGTGTTCTTCTCTAAAGTGCCTCTAATTTGGAAACATGTCTATCATGCTCAGTTGTCCACAATTGTACCTAGGTGAGCTAGCCTCACTGGTGGCGTATGAACAGGGACTACTGCCTCCTGGGCTGTGGTATGATACTGATTTTCATCATCATTATTATTATTTGTAGAATACAGAAAATATAAATGGCCATTTTACAAAAGCTCTCAAGAAGTTTAAGCTCTAATCACCTTACATGAAACGTTAGATAATGGTTGAAATGCAAGAAAGATAAAAGATATTACATTACCTCGTTGCATTGCTAGCCCATGTCCACTACTACCTCATGACATAACTGTTTTCTAAGCATTCCCCTGCACTGAATTACTTGTGGTGTAGGTTATTTTATCTAGCTTGCATTTTTCTAAGTCAAATAGGATTTTATTGCCTACCCATACTTGTACATTCTCTTAGGTCCTCATGCATCATTTCTTTGTCCTCATTGTTGTTTGTAACAACTGTCCATTTAAATTAATTACTCCTGCTATTTGCAGGAGCAATTCTTTAACAGTCAAAGGAGAAGTTGAAGGGAGTTGGTTCCTAGCCCATTTTATAAAGTCAAAGGTGCTTTGATTGGTATCATGTCAACGGTGCAAATATGCAGGAATTAAATAAAATGATGAATGATGACACATTTTCCTAGCCTCTGACACAACCTTAAACACAGTTGAATGGGTTACTTATAGCACAAATTAAAAGAGAAATGCTAATGCTAGTTGCTCCTACTAACAGCTTTCAGTACAGACTTTTCCTTGAAATAATTTTTAGTAAGATCCTATGCCTCTTTATAGTCCCACTACTATCAAGGTGTATCTGATAAGAAAGGCAGCCACTGATTCCCCTGCCTTTCGGCAATCTGTCCCAGGTAGGAAGTCAAACCTTCCTTTCAAGGGCAAAATGAACCTTAAAATGAGCATTAATATAGGAAAAGCTTCCAAAACCTTTGCATATACTAATAAACCTGCAAACTTAAAGACTGTCCTACTTAATCCCACTTCCAGATCAGTAATAAAAATGTTAATTAAAACTAGGGCTGACATCTTCCACTAGTTGGCACTGTAGAGTGTGTAACTTGCTGATGATTGTGTCCCTTTGCATACAATGAAAGCATCTGCAGCAACCCTAGGATAAAAATTGCAAAGGCTGTCATCAATCCTCCTGCCTCAGGGCATGAACTGATCACCAGCTGGAAAGAGGAAGAAATTTCTTCTTATGGTATAAGGTTACATAACTAGGTGGATTATGGGAGTCCTACAACTTCCTCTGCAAAATGTGCCATAGGATACTGTTGGAGACAAGCTATTAAACTAGATGAGCAGTCTGTTTCGCTAGCGCAGCTTCTATGTTCCTATAAGTGGTTGATCTTTTGACTATTTAGGGCCACCATTCCAGCAAGTGGCTATACTGAGTTTGTAATTGAATCAGTTTTTAATTAGACTATTTCGTATAAATTAATATGAAACTGGAACTTCTCATCTAAAGAATATCTGACCAGCAAACAAGCATAGCAGGCAAAGTTATATGAACCTATCATTGCCTTTAACATGAATGATGTCTGAAAGTTTCTCCCCTGCTCCTTGAAGACTAGAAAACTTTTAGCTCCTCTGTGACAGCTAAAGGAAAAGTTTGAAGAATGTGCTATATAGGAAAATATACCTTGAGGAGCACTTTCTGGTATCCCTAGAGAATAAAAGAATCCCTTTCTAATTTGGTTAGAAGAGACAAATGTGGGTGAGGAATCCATTTAAGTAGAAACAAAGCATATGTAGCAAGTGGGAAATGAGGAAAAACATTTTATGCTTCAAATCCACTCTAGGAGAATGCAGAGCACCCTACTGAACAAGCAGTTTTAATCATCCCAATTTCCTGATATGTGTACATGATAAAAGTTGTGCCAAAAGCAATCTAGACTCTCTAGTTATTTTTGTTGCCTGAACACATATCCTAACCAAAATAGACCTCACCTCACTTAACCTTCAACCAGCATATTTCCTTTTCTATCTCTTGGAAATAGAAACAGTTCTCATTAAAATTTCATGCCCAGCTGGCGTACAAAACTAGTCAATCACAAACCATTTCCAAGTAGAAAAACAACTTAAGTCCTGGGCAGAGGTGAAAGTGGGCCAGTACCAGCCAGTACAGCATGCCAGCCAGGTCAGACGTGGCCACCGGTACCAGCCTGTACACAGCCAATGTTAAAGTGCTGCTGATATCGCTGCCCCTCCTCTCTCCCCCCTCCCGCCCCAGGTAGGGTGACCAGATGTCCTGATTTTATAGGGACAGTCCTGATTTTGGGGTCTTTTTCTTATATAGGCTCCTATTACCCCCCACCCACTGTCCTGATTTTTCACATTTGCTATCTGGTCATCCTCACTCCAGGGCCACCGATTGGGGGGCAAAAGGGGCAGCTGCCCTGGAGCCCAGTAATTTAAAAGGGACCAGGGCTCCCAGCTGCCCAGGGCTCCCAGCCCCGCCCATTCTGCCCAAAGACCCACCCCTTCCGGGGGCCCAGAGTCAGGCCCCTATACAGGTAAGTCTTTTATGTTACTTTAACCCTTGGTCCTGGGTACCCATAGAAGCAAGACAATGTTATATACCCGTGAAACATTTTCTCAGTTGTAATTTATTTATGTGGTGTCTGTCAATCACTAGCACTAAATACATTTAATTGTATATTTGTGGTTACACAAATGTTTGTGGGACACACTTTCAATATTTGCTGAAAGATAGGCTTCTCAAAAGTGTTCACCATTAGCCTACCTTGGCTCCCATTTGAGTTAATAGTAAACCTTCCACTCACTTCAGTGGAAGCAGTTAGGCCAATGCTAAGTGCTTCTGAAAAGCCCATCCTAAATATCTAAAATTCAGCTTACAGCTTTTGCTTTAGTATCTGCCTTTCAAGTATGTTACCAGTGAGCGTTGGATGCGCTTCAAAATATTGGAAGTTTGGTTCTGGTAAGTATCAGAAAGTCTGAAAACTCTTCCAAATTTAAAAGATGTAAATCTCTTAAGTGTTCAAATGAAGCAGACAGCTATGAAATCTCCAGTATTTCTGACAAGTATTAATTCCATCTCTAAGTGAAAATTATCATATTATTTTACAAGACAGTGTACCCTGCGTGTTATATGACACAAAAACACCTGCTTCCTAACACCTAAAATACAGAGGAATACATGCATCTGAGGAAGTGGGTATTCACCCACGAAAGCTCATGCTCCAAAACGTCTGTTAGTCTATAAGGTGCCACAGGATTCTTTGCTACCTAAAATACAGAGATTCATCTGCCCAATGCTACCCAGATCTCAATAGGTGTGTAGAGGGAACATAACCACTGCCACATCTCTTAAGAGGATGCATCACACACACTGCATTCTGGTGCATGTGGGGGACTGGGCCCTGCCTTCTCCTGACATTTTTTGAGAGGTCGTAGTGCTAGGCAGAAGTAGTCATTACTCTCAATGTGCATGGAGTTAAAGATGGTGGTGGGCATGGCTGCTTCAGCCCTTACATCTGTCCAAGAGTAGTTGGCTGCAACTTAGGGTGACCAGATGTCCCAATTTTATAGGGACAGTCCCAATATTTGGGGCTTTTTCTTATATAGGCACCTATTGCCCCCCACACCCTCTTCCAATTTTTCACGCTTGCTATCTCATAGATCATAGATAGTCATAGATCATTAGGGTTGGAAGGAACTTCAAGAGATCATCTAGTTCAACCCCCTGCTCAAAGCAGGTCCAATCCCCAGATCGTCTCCTTCAAGGATTGAACTCACAATCCTGAGTTTAGCAGGCCAACGCTTCACTCTACTGCAACTGGACTCCAAATCAGCCATTGTTTGCAATCACCTTTGTGTTCCTGACTCAAGATTGTATCTTTGGTTACTAAACAAAATAATGTTTAAAATAAGTTGAATACTGTGGACATTAAACCTCTGTGTGCTGGAATAGGCTTTGATGTTTAATTCACTAAATGAGGTGGTGAGCTTTTTGTTTTGTTTTGTTTTTTTAAATATGGCTAAATTCAGCCCCCCAGGAAAAATTGTCTGGACAAGGCTGTCCAGATAATTGTTACTAGAGGTTATCTCTGTGCATACGCTATTAGTCACAGCCATGAAAATTCACTTTAATATAAAAAAATCTGACAGTAGAATGTGCTAATGATAATCCTTAGCATTTCTAATACGGTTTGATTCTACACTCCCTCCCCAGCGTAAACTCCCAACGTTACAAACATGGTAAATGCTATCTTTACACAGGTTTTCCGATGGAGGGGTTTGGACACTAGAGATGGAATGTTTGGGTGTTGAGGAGAGGGTTAAATTTCTCCAACTTTCCCATTGGTTGTTAGGGGCAAGATTTCCCCTTGTGAAAGTGACAGAGGATGTGCTGAGAACAGATCATGTTGACATAGGTACTGGAACTAGAGGTGCTGGGGATGCAGCAGCACCCCCTGGCTTGAAGTGGTTTCTTTCATATACAGGGTTTACAGTTTGTTCAATGGCTCTCAGCACTCCCACTATACAAAATTGTTCCAGCACTCCTACATGTTGACCAATATTGTCTCATTGTTTCCCTGCACTCCCCTGTCAGCCTGTACCTATGTGTTGTCTCTCATTCTATACTTAGATTGTAAGCTCTTTGGGGCAGGGACTGCCTTTATGTTCTGCGTTTGCACAACTCCTGACACAACCAAGTCCTGATCCATGACTGGGGCCTCGAGGCACCACAATAATAGAAATAAATAATAATAATAATATATTATTATTATTAATAATTAATAACCTGAATGAGTCCCAATAATAGCATGGATCTCGAGACATCCACATGAGGAGGAAGCAGCATTTGTTCTGGGGCAAAGGTCTTCAGCATAGTGCTGATGCAAACTCTCATTATCCAGCTCTATTAATTAATTATCCTTATGAAATACTTTAGGAATTAGTCTGCAAAAAACAGGTTCTGCAGCAGTCTTCAAGTGTAACCTAGAATGTTCCATTGAGAGAAATGTTTCAACAGAAAGTACCAGTAACCCAATGGACAAGGGATTTGGTATCATTGCCACCTTCCCTTTGTCATTCCATCCATGTTGCCAATGTGTGTTTGATTTATAGCTGACACTCCATAGGAATCTCCTGTCAGGAGTAAGGCCCTATAGCTGCACCTGCTCAGGACTCCTGACAGCCGAACAAGTCAGGTAAGCTGCCTGACGGACCACCCTTCCTGATGAGCCGAGGAAGCTAGCAGGCCGGTTTCTAAGCCCAGCAGCAACCATAGGTCAGTGGCTGCTCGATGCACACGCCCACGGACTCTCTGTCTTTCTGTGCTTGTCTCTCTACAAGCCCTGCTCCTGCTTTGCTCCTCCCTGGCTCCAGCCCAGATTCTTCCCTATGTCCAGTCTTGTTCCAGCCCTGTCTCAGCCTTGCTCCTGCCTCAGCATCAGCCTTGCTCCTGCCTTCCCTGACTCCTGGTAATCTGGTTCTGACTCTGTCTCAACCTTTGATTCTGGCCTTCAGACTCTGACTTTGGCTCTGACCTTCAGCCCTGGTTTCTGGTTCTGACCCTGTCTCAATTCTTGTCTCTGCCATTCTGACTCCAGACACTAGACCTGATTCCTGCTCTGACCACTAGGCCTATGACCTGGTCACCTGACACCTCGCTGGTGAAGGCAGCTGGGAGAGGTGATAGTGTGACAGAGGCATCTACTGCCACCCTACCTATACCCATTTACCTTCCAGCACCACCCACATTGGGAGGGCTGTGCAGGCTACCTACAGCCACCCTCATAAAGGGAAGATTGTAGCTGTTTTCCATGGCCACACAACCTCCTCCTCCTCCTTCCACTGCCAGGGCCCTGCAGTAGGTTTTACACTAACAGCCATCACTGTAAGTCCAGAATGAGTAAGTCCACTGAGTTTGGATACATGAACCTAGGCAAAAAATCTCACTTTGCAAGCCTTAAAAGAGAAATGCAGTTTCTGTTACTTTACTGCCAAAGTTGGAATGGGCATAATGTAAAAAAAAAAAAGTTACATTTGACTTCTTTTTCCCTCCTCACTTTCATCTGATGGAAAAACTGATTCAAAGGGGAGTTGTGTGCTTAGGAGAACCTGGCTAGTATTAAAGCTCTTTTTAAAAAAGAAGAATTCCAAGCTCTCATGCTCATGATGACCCTAAGGGGAATGTGATTAAAGGCGATGGAGAACGAAAGGTAAGCAGTGTAAATGTCTCAGCCAGACAAAATACAGTAACTTGAGCCATGACTGTTCCACGCTTGTGACCACAATGTTTGTTTCTTGGTTCTGGCTCTCCATTCCTAGCCATTTACTCTGCTGGTTGTAGGCAATGGTGTTGGGGACAGGGGAAGGAAAAGGATAGTAAAGCTGCCTTTCACGTTGTGGTGCTGACTCTAGCCCCCTTCCCACACTTCACTTTTTCTCTGCTTCTCTCAGAAGTGTCGTGAGCCTGACCTAGAACTTTCAAAAAAGAGGGAAAAAATCATGTTCGGATTGAGGTCCAGTGAACTTGTTTTAAATACAATTTTTCCTTTCAGCTGCACCTGCAATAGAAGCAGTTTGAATTCCCTTTCCATTTGGTGGCTCAGGTATTAAGACTTTTAGTCATATCACTATTCATGCCAGTAAAGAATGAGCTTATGCAGCATCTTGGAGCTAAGTCCCAGGATTTTACATCTGTCAAACAATTAATTCACCATCATACTGCTTTGCCTACCACAATACATACTCCCCATTCTCTTGCCGCCCAACACTTCCTTTTCTTTCTGTTTTCACACTGCTTCATTAAAATCCATTTAAACTCATCTTCTCCTAGTGTTGCCTCTGTACCCTTTCCTGCTGTGAATGCATGCTCTGGGACGAGACCATAATTGAAATGCTCTGCTCTATGATGAATGTGTGAGAAGCAGCACTCTCTCAGTTCAAGCCAACTGGAGAGATTAAAGTCAGTCAGCTCATGAGCTCGAAAGAACTTGTTTAAAACCTACCTTTTATGTTCTTTTATTTGTTAAAAGTGCTAGTTTTTTAGGGATTGAAAAAGACCCAAAGCATGAATATGGGCTCAATAATACATACAGATGGATGGAAAATTTCAAAGTTGTGGAAAATGAGGTGGCAATTGGCAAAAAAGTTTGTTTTGGGGATATTTTATGTGTGTGTCGGGGGTGTGTGTGTGTGTGGAAAATGTACCTTTCTTAGCACTCTATTAATAATTTTTGTCTTTAATTTTCTGTAGGAGGGTCTATATCTTAATTTGATTTTTGCACTTCATTAAAACATAGGATAAGCAGTCAGAATGACTGGCTTTTCTTCCTAGGGCTGTCACAGATTTCCTGCATGACCTTGGGTAAGTTACTTCAATGGGAATAGCTGATGTTCAGCAATTCTGAAAACTGACTACACACGAAGCTGTCTAAACGTGGATTGGTATGCCTCAGTTTGAAAAAGTTAGACTTAATCACTTTGCCCTTCAATTTTCCCGACTGTACCAATCAGGCTAATAACATTTACCTGCCTCAATATTCTAGCAAGTCTAGATACTACAGTGACTGTCATCCATGAATTCCTAGCAAAAATACAATTAATTCCTTTTGTAAAGGGCTTTAAGATCTTCAAAGGAAGGTGCTACATAAATGTCAAGTATATTACTATTTTTATGTTTTCCTGCTCTGTCTTGGTATAGTTGATATTTCTAAACATCTATAGCTGGTCTCTTTTGGAGCAAGGACAGAGCTGAGCAAAACAGTTCACAATAAATAATTTGTTAGATTAATTTAGCTTCTTTTTTGCTTGCAGAATATCTACTGTCTGTAATGTGTGGAAAGATAAACACTGTTGTTGTTGTTGGGACTTTAATTTGGGAGATACATGTTGGAGGTCTCATGCACCCAGCGGTAAAACATAATTAGAATTTCTAAAAAATGTAAATAATAATTTTCTAACACAAAAGATATTATGCCCAACATGAGTAGGTGCAGATCTGTGTGACACTTATGGGGAGCAGCAATGGCTGGGCATGGAGCCAGTGCAGAGGGGCCCCAGTGAGAGACACCCACTGAACCTGGTCTGGAAAGGGTAGCCCAGGCACTATGGCTGAAGAGCCCTGCCTTTCAACTGGACTGCCCCAGAGACCCAAACAGGAGACTCACTTTGAATTGGAACTGTTTAAGGCTCTCTACCTAGAGTATCTACAACTTTTCACTTTCCTGCCAACCCTAATGAAATATCCTTTCCCTTAACCATGTATCTGCGAGGTTATTGGGACCCACCAGGGTTAGTGCCTACCTGGCCTGGTTGCTGAAGTACCTACTGTGTTTGCCTCCAAGTTATGGTACGCTTGGCATGCTATTTGATGTACTGGGCAGCTACAATACTCACACTGAGGGCATGGTCATTTCTTAGGGAAAGCACCTATATTTGCTTAAAAATAATGGGTTAGATCTGGCCTCAAGCTACAATCCCCTATCGTGGAGAGTCCCATTGGTGTGAAAGGCCCACAATCACCTCTCCCAAGTGGTTACCATCTGACCCACAGTGGCTAGATGCGGTGAATCAGGGCATCCCCTGGACAGCCTCAACTGGCAGAACCAACTTTAAAGCTTCTTTCTGCTAGCAGAAATCCTGGGGAGAGTGGAGCTGCAACCCCTGCTTGCCCTTTCCTTGGGGCAAATCTCTGAACAACCTCCCCATTCCACTGCACTGCCAGAAGTGAATCAAGCGCAGCTGCGTTAACCACTGTATGCTACATTCAAAAATATATATTACGTCTACAATAAAACAACAAGGCAAAGTTCTGAAGACTGAATGTATTGAAAAGAGAGCTGAACTTGAAGGAATAGACAACATGGGCCAACACATTACAGAGCCTCCTCACAGAGGATGAAATGGAAACTCTGGAGTATTTAAAGTAGGCAGACGAGGAAAGGAATTTAACTTAAGGGTAATCAGACCACATGTGTGGTCCCAATAGCTCTTGGATAAATTCTTCTGGTGCTGCCTCAGAGTAATGTCACTACTGCTCTTTTAAGGAACCCTACCAGCTGCCATCTGTCATCATTGTAAATGCTATTAGCCTTAGCTTTTTCCTTTCCACACAAATCTCACTGTTGTTACTTTAAAATTCATTTCCCCCAAAACAAAAAAGGGACTATTCTTGAATAGTAGCACAATTACTTTACGTGCAATCAATTTGTTCATGTGTATTTGATCTATGCATGTGTGTAAATGTAGAATTAGTAAGTTCTTATATAAATTCCAATCTATTTCAAATATGCTATTGTTTGTTTATGAAGAAAAGAAATGGATAACCACATGTACTGCAGCAGCAGCTACACATATAATGCACAAAGTGGCCACATACTAGTCATTGTGTTGTGTTTCAAATTGTACTGCACTGTAACTGCTTGTGCCTTTAGATTGTAGCATCATGTACAGCTTTCATCACTGGGTATAAGGTTATACATGGTAACGTGGTTAGATACAACAAAACATGTGAAGTACAGATATTGAGCAGGGTAAAAATGTTATAATAAAAAATATGGGTTTTTTGAAAGGGGCATTGCCAATTCATTTTAAAACTGTGGGCTTGATTCTCTACTGCCTTGCACTTTTGGTGGAAAATGCTAACATTGTGATGAAACTGACTACACAAAGGGGCAAGGAAGGTACAGAATCTGCCTCTCAGATCCCAAGGTGAGTCTGCAGAGCTGACAATTCTGTAAATTGAACCCCTTTGCACTGGGATCCACTGAGAGAAACCCACAATGCCAGCTCTGCAGTTTTTCAGAGTAGAACTGCAGTTTAAAGAACAAAATATTTGCAAAGTAGCACAGCAGGAAAATGTACTAACCTACATGTGAACAACAGTCCAGGCCATTTTTGCAAGGTGTTTTTCAATACTGCAAAGGAGAATATATATGTATACGCACTATGTATATATTGTATTATACATGACTGTGGGGACCTCTTAACAGAGTTGTCCCATAAGCAGTTTCAATAACAGAACCACAAAAGGAAATTAAGCAAAGATGACACCAAACCTATGAAGTTTACTGTGAATTTACCAAATCAGAAGCACTACAGTTGTAACTATGCGCAGGGTTGGGGAAAGAAACATTTCAAAAGGGTAATTTTTCTTTGTTTTAATCACTTTCTTATAGATGATAAACTATTTATTATTGTCTTACATTTACTATGTTGCCTTTCAGCCTGGACTGACCTTAAGCACTTTTACAAACTTTCATCCTAATTCAGCACATGCTCAATTTTAAGTATGTGTGTAATCCCACCCCTCTTCACATGATGAAATCAGTGGGACATAAACATGTGCTTAATTGTTTGGCTGAATAGGGGCCTTTTCTGAGTACTAGAAAACAAATCACTTCCACTGGCCACTGAAAAGTAGATCTGGGGTGGAATGAAGCATCTGTTTAACAGGACTCAGTGATGCTAAACAACAACTCAGAATAGGAAAAGAAGTGAAACAAATTGCTTCATTCCAATAAGAGGAGCTACGTTCCCTCACTCCTCCATGAACTCACTACATAAATTCACATTCATTTCAAAGCGTTTTAAGCTTTTAGCTTTTTATTCACTGACAGCCCAAAGGTTAAAAGTGGGACAACTCTCCACAGTTCTGGCGTGCAAGGCACACAGAAACAAACACAGCATGTCTGCAAGCCCAATCTTAATCCAAGATAATTCACTGGGTTACTTCATCACAAACTAAATTGTTTATGATACTTTATGAAACACCCATTGCAGTGTCCATAAAAGTGGAATGCTGCATTTATGAGGCAACCCTTATGAAAGGTAGTATAATTTTAGTATCTTATGCTTGAGGTATGCTAAAAATATATTACTTTTTCATCAGGGAGCAATTATGTTAAGAAAAGAGAGATTGCAATACTGAAGACTGGATGGCTCTGACTGGCTGAGAATGAGGTAAGGATTTATAACATATTGTTCTCTGGTGGTCCGGTGGAGCACAGTGAAAAGTTACAGTGGCTGCCCAGACTGCTAGTATAGCCCAATCCTCAGTAATTTCCCTTCAGTCCTGTGTTCTTAGCGAGGCTCCTATGCATCCTTAAAGTTCCTTTGAAACTCTGAAGCAACTGCAAGAATCCCAGTAGAAAGCAGGGGATAAGTGTCAAACTACAATCATACAGACTGACACAAGAGACATGGGGCCGTAATTCTGCATGCTGCCACCACTAGACAACCAAAGCAAATTATAAATGGTGTAGCAGGGTGTCTGCTGGATATGTGGTATGAGAGATCTATTTTTATGTTTCAGTTTTCTGGAACCCAGCAGTAGCAGCTGAAAACAGTCAAAAGTGTTTAAGTATGTGCGCAATCATCAGAATGCAAGGAAAATAACCTTTTCTAATGAGAGAGAAGGTAAATAGAGCCTGAGAAACTGGAAACATTCTTTGGCTTGGCTTACTGAAGAAAAAATCTTAAAAGGCATTGTGCACTGCAGAGAGGCCATTAATCATAGGAAATGCACTTCCTCAAGTACAGTAGGGACATGTGCGAGCCTGTCACTTTTCAAACCATTACTCAAGAGCTTTCCAGAATTTCAGAATACAATGATTCTTCCTTCAGACCCAGCTTAAGCTGTCTGGCAACAGAGTTATTGATTTGAAGGATGACAGCTTAGGGCTTTGTTCACCTGGCAAGATCCATAGTTTTCCAGACCATGAAAGCCCACCATAAACTGCAGGTGGTTGCCCTAGCTGGACACATGCATGAGATAAGCAAATGAGCTGGAAACTTCACAAACTGTAGATTAATCTCTATACTTCTGCAAACTTTCTACATGATTCACGAAGTCCTAAAATTGATATTGCCTGCCATAGCAGCTATTAGAAACCAGAGAAATAATTTAGAGCCATAATGAAGTAATGGTCATTGCTACACTGGCTGCTGAAAACAGCAGCTCATTTAGATTTGTAAGAGACCTTTCTGCCCATTGCTTAAGCCTCTGGACACATTTACAGTAATTAAAATCTCAGTCATCCATAGTTTTGCATTATCCTGCCAACAGTGGGTTGTTAAAAGAACACTCCCCAAATCTGAACTAGTTGGGAGTGTGGAGAGACATGCCCCCATCCCACTGATAAAAAGGCTAATGAGCATTCTGGCACTCACGCAGAACCAATTAGGTGCACCTGCAGAACATGCTCCACCTGAAAAAAGGGAGCTTAAAAAGATTAAACTTGCCACAGAGAGGGGTCAGTTTGCCTAGAAGAAGAGACTGCTATGGACTGCTGGGGAGCTCCAACAGCAAGGGGAGCCCAGCCTGAGGCTGCATCTAGCCTTTTCTTACTCCTCCCCTCTTGCTTGGGGGCAGACTGCTACTATAAGCCCTGGAGGGCTACTGCAAGCCAGTGACCTGTTGCGGGGGCCTGGGGAGTGCTGCCAGAGACTAGAAGTAATTGGAATCAGAAAGGACCTGGGAGTGAGCTGATCTCCCACTGGAAACAGAGAGATTGCCCAGGAATGGTGGGTTCCATAGGGGACCTGGGGCAAGAGATTAAAAAAAGCCTATGACCAAGTCAAGGCTGAGGGTTGGCCAACTACAATTGGTAGAGAATATGGGCATAAAGCCCTATGCCTGATACAAGGCCCCAAGACAGAAATAGGTACCACACCAGTTCGCTGAGAGGGGGCTTCCACCAAGATGGACCCCAAATGTGATGTAAGTGGATGGCAGAGTGGTAACAGCAGGCCAGCTAGCAAGAGCAATTCCAGCAGCAGATGTTGCAGCAGTGGATGGCCCAGCAATAGTCACAACCAGCAAAGGAGATTGTATCCTAACAACAAGAACCCAGAGAGACTTTATGCAACAGTTAAGACCTCTGGCACCTGCACAGGGAGACTCTGCAAGCCCAACACGCTTGAGGAGATCTGCCATCTGCACTGGTGAAGTTAACTAAGATGTGCCCTGATGACAATCCAGAGGCATTCCTCACCACCGTTGAGAGGGTGGTGCTGACCTCTCAAGCATTGGGCATTAGTTTTAGCTCCATACCTGATGGGACAGGCACAGATGGCATACTGTAATCTTGTTCCGGAGCAGACTAGAGACTACAGTCAGGTGAAGGCCACTATTTCAGTGAAGAGAGACGTCGGCAGCACTTTAGAACACGGACTTAGTCCATGAGGACATGACCTTAGCTGATGGCATGATGATTATAAGAGCATTGCTGGCTGTGGCTTCACCCAGAGGATCACTCCAGGGCTCAAGTTGCAGAGTTGGTCCTAACAAAGAAGTTTGCATCCATACTTCCAGTGAGGGTCCAGGAGTGAGTTCACTGGCATTGCACTGAGTCGTTGTTGCAGTGCAGCTGAGGGAGAATTTTCTTGCAGCTGAAGAGTCACTGGAGATGGAACATGCATGGCCTCTGCCCGCTTGCCAACTAACATCAATGATAGTACCAGATGCCTGTCAGCAGACACCAAACACCAGCACATTTCCCATCATGATGGAAAATATATACACACCCCACTCTAGTGACCCAAGCTACCCGCATGTAAAGGGGAAGACCTTGGTAACACATGGAGTGAGCTCAGATGAGGTATTACCTGGATAACTGCCCAGTGATGAAAACAACCAGTCTGGAGCTCAAACACAGGCCCCTTGAGCTCAAACACAGGCCCCACTTTTAGTTTAAATCTGCTCCCCACCAGGAAGAAGCCCACAGGGATGACCTCAGTAACCTGCTACTCCTATGGGAAACAGGGATACAGGAAGAAAGAGTCCCCATTGATGGAATGTGAATACACACAGGTTTGGATAGCAGAAAAGAGGGCCAGTAGGAGGATTCCCTCCAAGCTAAGTCCCCATGTGCGTTCAAGGGAAGGAGGTAGTCGGGCCTGTAGACTCAGGGTGTAGCCAGACAGTGATACAAGGCACCCTAGGGTAGGTGGAGGGATGATTTACTTGCAGTGCATACATGGAGACATAAAGCCCTATACCCATAGACAATTAGAACCAACAGCGGGGTCCCACACCTATTCATTTACACTAGCGTTTTTAGAAAAATTAGTATACCTCATGATAATTGGCCAAGATTGGGCCTCCTTTCTGCAAATCATTCAGTCTTTGTTCCTCAGGTGCTTTGTGGTGTGTTGTTGTAGGGAGAGAGTGAGGACCTGATGTGTTGTCATTGTCCCTTTTCCATATCTTCCCTCTCACTGTTGGAAAGCTTTTTTGCTGTGACCTGGGTCAAACTATTCCCATTGTGTAGAGCTATCTCTGAGAAGTTTCTATTACGGCTGTCAAGCAATTAAAAAAAATTAATCACCATTAATCATGCTATTAAACAAAAATAGAATACCATTTATTTAAATATGTTTGGATGTTTTTTAAATTTTCAAATACACTGGACCCTCACTAGAACACGAGATTTGGGATCCATGCACGGTACCACATTAACACGGGGACCGCATTGTAGTGGGGACCACGTTAAAATGAATTGCAATTAAAGTAATTACATTTGGGATTCATGGCCGTGACCCCGTTATATGCAAATTTGTGCTGTATAGACATGCATTCTAGCGAGGGTCTGGTGTATATTGATTTCAATTACAACACAGAATACAAGGTGTACAGTGCTCACTTTAAATTTATTTTTATTACAAATATTTGCATTTTAAAAAACAAAAGATATAGTATTTTTCAATTCACCTAATACAAGTAGTGTAGTTCAATCTCTTTGTCATGAAAGTTGAACTTACAAATGTAGAATTACATACAAAAAAAAACTGCATTCAAAAATAAAACTATGTAAACTTTAGAGCCTACAAGTCCACTCAATCCTACCTCTTGTTCAGCCAATCGCTCAGACAAACAAGTCTGTTTACATTTGCAGAAGATAATGCTGCTTGCTTCTTATTTACAATGTCACCTGAAAGTGAGAACACGTATTTGCTTGGCACTGTTGTAGTCGGCATCACAAGATATTTACATGCCAGATACACTAAAGATTCATATGTCCCTTGATGCGTCATCCACCATTCCAGAGGACAGGCATGCATGCTGATGAGGAGTTCTGCTCAATAACGATCCAAAGCAGTGCAAACCAACGCATGTTCATTTGCATCATCTGAGTCAGATGCCACCAGGAGAAGGTTGAATTTCTTTTTTGGTGGTCTGGGTTCTGTAGTTTCTGCATCAGAGTGTTGCTCTTTTAAGACTTCTGAAAGCATGCTGCACACCTCATCCCTCTGAGATTTTGGACAGCACTTCGGATTCTTAAACTTTGGGTCGAGTGCTGTAGCTATCTTTAGAAATTTCACATTGATATCTTCTTTGCATTTTGTCAAATTTGTAGTGAAAGTGTTCTTAAAATGAACAACATGTGCTGAGTCATCATCCTAGACAGCTATAACATGAAATATATGGCAGAATGCAGGTAAAACAGAATGGGAGACAGGAGTTCAGTCCCAAATGAATTAAGTCATTATTTTTTTAACAAGCATCATCAGCATGGAAGCAAGTCCTCTGGAATGATGGCCAAAGCATGAAGAGGCATATGAATCTTTAGCGCATCTGGCACATAAATATCTTGCAACACCTACTACAATGGTGCCATGCAAACTCCTGTTCTCACTTTCAGGTGACATTGTAATTAAGAAGTGGGGAGCATTATCTCCCATAAATGTAAACAAACTTGATTGGCTGAACAAGAAGTAGGACTGATTGGACTTGTGGACTGAGTGGACTTGTAAGTGCTAAAGTTTTACATTGTTTTGTTTTTGACTGCAGTTATGTAATAAAACAATACATTTGTAAGTTGCACTTTCATGATAAAGAGATTGCACTACAGTATTTGTATGAGGTGAATTGAAAAATATTATTTCATTTTTTTATCATTTTTACACTGCAAATATTTGCAATCAAAAATAATATAACATGAGCACTGTACACTTCGTATTCTGTGTTGTAATTGAAATAGATATATTTGAAAATGTAGAAAAACACCCAAATTTTTTAATAAAGTTGAATTGTTATTCTATTGTTTAACGGTGCAATTAATCGTGATTAATTTTTTTAATCATGATTTTTTAGAGTTAATCACATGAGTTAACTGCAATTAATCGACTGCTCTAGTTTCTATTGCACACAGTTCCTGGGATAATCCTTATGCTTGTTTGCATTTCTTCAATAAGCTGCTAACATTGTTTGGCCTCATCCAACGTAGCACATTTGAAATACAGAGACATGGTCTGTATTCCCAGCTTCAGATACAAAAATGATACATGCATACAAATTGGATAATCACATTCAATAAATCATAACCTTTCCAATGATACCTTACATGAGCCATCTTGCATGAACTATATATCTTAGTTATACCATATGCATATCATAACCATATTTCCATGAAGAATATGGGGTGTAATGTCACAACCAGATCCAAAGAACCAATTGGGGAAAATGATCCAAGAATTCACTGCTGTGTTCTCTGCAAGTCATGCCCCATCCCGCTGACAGAAAGGCTAACAAGCATTCTGGCACTCACACAGTGCAAATTAGGCTCACCAGTAAAACATGCTTCACCTGGAGAAGGTGAGCTTAAAAAGGTGACGCTTCCCACAGACAGTGGAGAAGTTTGCCTAGGAAGAGAGGCTGCTAGGGAGTGCTAGTGAGCTCCAGTAGCAAGGGGAACCCAGCCTGAGGCAGTGGCTAGCCTTTCCTCTTTCCTCCACCCTTGTTTGGGGATAGACTGATTCTACAAGTGTGATATTGAAAAGGAGCCCTGAGGATTACTCCAAGACAGCAACTCCTGACAGGATGTGGGGAGCATCGCCAGGGGCTAGAGGTAATTGGACTCAGAAAGGACCCCAGGAGTGAGCTGAACTCCCACCAAGAAGAGAGAGATTGCCCAGGAGTGGGGGGTCCTGCATGGGATCCAGGGGCAACACACTAAAAGAGACAATGGTCCAGCCAAGGGTGATGGTTGGCTGACTACTGGGGGGGCGGGAATTTGTGGTGGCAGCAACATGCAGAACCTTTAAATATTTTTTAAACTGAAATTTCAGGAACACATGAATCATGCAAAACAAACTGGTGTAAAAGTTCATGAAGAAATTTTGATCTGTGTTTGCCAACACTAATTTTGGAGATGCCACCCAGATATGCAGCTTTCTTAATTTTACTTCTTACCACCTCCACCTGGTCAAATGAATACTTTCAAGTAAACGAAATCTATTAATCAAACAAACTATCCTGGAATAGCATCAATAATTCTGTCAGAGTGCAGAACTTATTTAACTCTGTGTTTTGTACAGTGGCATGTAACACATGGGTGGCATTTTAAAAGGGTGAACGACATCCCAGTCCAGTGGGGTTATGAAGGGCTTTACACATCAGTTAAGCCTAGTTCATGACTAGGACTCCTAGGTGCTATGGTAATACAAATAACAACAATAAATAATAATAATAATGAGCCCCACTTGAACCCTTACAAGTTGAGTTAACAAGGACTCAGCATTCAGCACCTTGCAAGGGACCTCTGCATCAAGGTTAACTTCACTCTGGAAGAGAGATTCTCAGCCTAGTGCAGTGATCCCCAAACATTTTACCTCGTGCCCTCCCTTACCCCTGACATCCCCCAACCCTATAGCCAGGACCTGGAGCAAGGCCGTGGCTCCAGGAAGGGGAGGATGCTGACAGAGGTAAGAAAGCAGAGGCTGGAGCAGAGACAGGGCTAGGAGTGGCACCTCGGCCGGGGGCCAAGGCCAGCAGCTGGGGCCTCAGGCACAGAACTGGATGGTGCTCCCTCCCTTCCCCCCTGGGGGGACTGGCCCGGGCCCAGCCATGCCCCCTCAACTGTTCCTTTGAACCCCATAGGGGAGCACACCCCACAGTTTGTGGACCTCTGGCCTAGTGTCTACCATGGATGCAAGGAGTCACAAGGCCTCTCCCACATATATGGAGCAGCTGTTGAGCAGCTCCATTGAGGTTACTTCCATCCCATGGATTTGCCCCTAAAATATTAGTGGTAATTAAAATTTGTTTTTATACTTTTGGGAGCATAGTTGTTTCACAGAACTGTGACAGACCTGTATTGTTTGGGAAACAGTAGGTGGTGAAGTTTTTTCAAAAAGCAGTACACATTATAATAAGCCACACCGGACTCGGTGTATAGTTATGCTAGCCAGTTTGGACTTCTTTTCATGAAACAGGCCATTTGTGGGATGCATGACATCTTCTAAAACACCAGAATACTTCCTACTGCTCAGTGCACAGGTCTGCACTGGCTGCACTTCATTAAGTCCTTGCCAGCATGGTTTTCTGTGTGCGCACAGTTGTCTAAATGGAGAAGAGGGAAATTATAGGGGAGAGGCAATCAAATCTATAAAAAAAAAAAGTGAAGACTTTTCTCCCTGTTTATAGCACCACCGCCTTCATAAAATCCCAGGTACAGAATGGCTGTCTAACAATCTGTTGGTTTTTAAATAAGCAGGCAGAGTTAAAGGAAGTGCTTTTTTAACTGCTGCCACAAAAATTGTTGACAGCTAAGTGACACTGGAAATCCATCAGGAGGGAGGTCACTGCAGAGCCTGTCAGTTTAACTCTTTATCAGAATTTGTTTAATGGGACTTTATGTTCAGCAATGTGAACTTTGAAATACCGAAGTTCAAATTTCACCTTCAGACTTCCCATCTGCTCTTATTTCATCCTCAAACTTTCCATCTGCCTCATCTAGACCTTCCTAATGTGATGCCCAGTCAGACTGTATGGTTTTCCCAGGTGCTTCTGTCTTGGAAATTTTATGGGGTATAAGAAACAATAAAAATGTATGTTATACATGTTACCCGTATTAATTAATTCCACTGCACAACAATGTTTCTTAAATGATATTGTCCAGAAAGGCTGTTAAAATCTACTGTAGACAAATATGGCAATATTTTATTGCTCTTTAATGCCAGATGGGTTAGGAGTTCAGACAGACATTTGCGCTAATGCATTTTGCATTTAGGCATTGTTCTGGGAAAAGTCAAAACTTAGTGACAAAGTTAAAAATAATATACTACTTTGTCAGCTAGGAGCAAATAAAGGCAGAGATTATGTATTTCTCTACTAACTGGAATTCGGAAGGGGTGTTGGGTGGCATATACTATCATGCTATTTCACAAATCTAAAGTGAAAGCTTTTGTATGGTGGCCTCCACTTAGTCCCTACTGATAATGTATAAATACAGTTCACCAAATTTTGACATATTTGGCAGGATCTGAGCAAAGAAACTTCCATATGTGGAACAGCCAGAATCACAACGAGCTGGGTAAAAAGCACGACAGCAGCTAAACGTTACACCTGGCTGTAACAGAGACAGAAAGTGAAATAAGTGGCACACGGCCATAGGCTGTAGTAAGTATAACAATTAGCATATTAAGGAAATATTCAGCCTTTGTGGATATTCCTACTGCTCTTTGCATCACGTGGCTGATCACAAAGTGAACAGAGACCATCAGAGCCCTACATAAGTAATGGGCTACTGACAGGAAACTGTATTGGATAGTGGGTTTTATTATTATTTTTTAACAAGGGCAGATAACTGAAGACTTTATGCCAAATGAGTGAACTCTTCGGTATCCTTTTCACTGACGGGCAGAAGATATAGGAAAGAAGTGTAGATTTAGGTCTTAGTTGGGCCTTGGTCCTGCAGAAAAATGTGGAAAAGAAGGAGCCTTGCTTAGATTTAGGTTCCCCTCAAAGAGAGAGGTGCTACGTGTGTGGCGAAAAGAGTGAGGATTCATCGGTATTCGGCCTGTTCCCCTCAGAGAGTTGTTTCATTTCAGTTTTCTCCAGATATGACTATTGTAACTGGAGTCTCTCAGTACAAGTTTTATAGGCAAACCTAGATCCACTCAGTCACAGAGGATTTGTGAGGTCCTAGCAGGAATGAAGAGGAATACTCATTTAGATTGACCCTCCATTTCCCTGTTCCCCTTAAAGCGCTCTTGGCCTCAGATTAACTTCTAATGGAGATGAGCATTTGGTAAATTGATTCTAATGAGCACAGCTGAATTAATAGTGCAGAAAAGGATCCACAAGTATTTGTGCAAACTTGATTTGATGATATGCACTTTATTGTTTTCTGGTAAACGCTAGGCTAGGTAAGATTTTGTTCGTAAGGAGTACTCTGGGGGAGCTTGTATTCCCATGAACACACATGTTCACATGTATTTGCACTTGGGATCTTCCCCACTGGGAAGTTTTGTGTTTGGAGGATTTTTAATATTTTAGATATTTTTGGCTGTTTTGGATCTTCATACAATTTAATTATAATTGTTTATTTAATAAAATGTAACTGAGCCACCCAGCCGTGCACGTGCCTAAACTGCATGATCTTATTGCTGTAACCCTCATCTTTCCTCACCGCTATCCCTTCCTACTGTTTCTTACCCCTCACATTCATTGTGTCACCTCTAAATTAGAATGTGAGCTCTTCAGGGCAGAGATGGTGTCTCTTTATCCTGCAAGAAATCCATGTGCCGCAGACAACTGAACCACCTACACACAGACACATAAGAACCCCTGCCCTTCCTGCATTGCAAAAATCTAGGCTATTGACACTTGAGCTAATAGAGAACTACTTGAGGTATAACTATAGTAGATTCTTTAGGCACTTGTGTGGGCCAGCCAGTGGGCAGCAACATCATTTCAGGACTACATAAAGCCAGTACATTATAAAAGTTAGCTAGGCTTTGGGTGCTAAAAATAATAATAAATAATAATAACATATGTAGTTCATCTGCTGAGACACACAAACATTGTATCATTGTAAAAGTGGGCATTTACAATAGAGATGTGATTCAAGAAAACCTTTGTAAGCAAAACCAGCAAGTTCAGTCTCCTGTTACACGTGGATTCATGTTATTTGATGATCATAAGCGCTCACACAGCTGCTAGGTATTTGTAATGATAATCGTGAGCCATGCTAGTTTCAAAATTTTAGCAAATATAATTGTTTGTCCAGTAATTTTTACCAATAGTGTGATGTTCACTCTTCATTATTCATCATCCTCCTGGTTTAAAAAGTCTCTATCATCCATTCAGGAAAGAGAGACAATACCATGTGACTTACATGACTAATTTCACACTATGAATAAGTAATACATGAAATGATCAGTTTGCGAC
Organism: Gopherus flavomarginatus; assembly: GCF_025201925.1. Lineage (NCBI taxonomy): Eukaryota > Metazoa > Chordata > Testudines > Testudinidae > Gopherus > Gopherus flavomarginatus. The sequence continues at coordinate 331,172,859 of NC_066617.1, forward strand.
TAACCTATAGACTGAAATTTGCTTGTATTAACTATTCAATGAATATTTATGAGCAACAAATATATTCATGAACAGAAAAAAAAGACTAAATTTACTATTAATATTTGCAATGAATAATTCTGCTTTGCAACTGGAGACATCTTGCTCAGGTCCAATCATTATCAGTTATTTTGGATTTCTGTAGACTAAATAATTATTTCAATGCAAATTAGGAAAACAATTTCAGATCAGGTGGTTCCTATAAATCCTCAGGTTTTTTATATGCTATTTGCAGCTAATTTATTATTATTTGCTTGTGAATAAGCATAACTGATGAGCTAAATGGAAATAGGCCACAGTCTTGGTCTATTGCCATTTAGCTCATTGTTTATTAATAGTTCATCTATGATGGTGGCAGGAGGACTCTGGGGATTAGCAATGGGTTATGGAGCCTTTCACTTCTAACTGTTTTGGAGACATCCCAGGTGAATAAGCAGCCAAACATTGCTGCCATCTGTGGCTGACCATTGAGCTACAGTATCTGAAGTGAGTTTGTGGTCATTTTTAAACACAGGAGGCTCCCACATTGCAATTATATATATATTGCCAATTTGTCTCAAGCGTGCTGTGAAATTACTCCCAAAGGTGGTGAAAATCATACCACTTTAGGTGTTCATTTTAAAAATCAGCTGGACAAAGCACTAGAAAATACATTGTCGGGAATAATCCTGACCTAATAGATCTAATGTCTGTGATTCTACTCCTGATTATTAGCAGGTGCATTTTCATTCTAAAGCATGGGTTGATAGTACTTCTTTATCTGAAGCTGCATATACATATCTGTGCTAGCAACACAGGGTTTGATGATTTTTATGTTTAAACAAAAAAAAATAGATATCCCTTTAAGTCTATGCAGCTTTAGTACTTTTTGCCATCTATGAATGACATAAGAAATCCACTGCGTGGACATACTTTTTCCTCCTTCTTGCAATGATTTAAATAAGTTTGGGATTGGTTTACATACAAACTTGCATCTAAAAAGCTAAACTGGTTTTCGCTCACTCCTTTTGTTCTTTCAGTGAAGGTCTGTGTGGAGACAAGGCCTGAGTCTCCCACAAAGAAACAATACTTCTAAAAGTAAGAAGTGTTACACTGGGGTACTGGGCCAGGTTGTATGGTCACCAGTCTGTTGCAAGTGGACCCAATCACCGAGTCCCAACTCGGTTTAGGTAGAATTTAGTCACTGTTCCTAGCTCTGGAACTATAGAGCATACTCCCAGGCTCAGATCTCTTGTCTGACATCTTTCTTTGGGCACTGCCACTCAGCCATGTTAAACCCCAAATCAGTGTCTGAGACCTTCCAAGCCCCGCCCCATTTGCTTACACACACTCTCTCAGAGTTCCACTTAAGCTGTGGTCACTCTGGACTTCTAGTTTAACACCTTTGAGGGCAATGTGACAGGTAAGCAAAGGAATTTCTTAACCACAGAAACTTTACCCTCAAAGCGTGTGAGAGTTACAAATCTTTGAAAACAAAAGACAAGTCCTGAGACATACCCTTTCTTGCTCTGATCTCACCCTTTCTTGTGAGGTATGCCAGCATTTCAGACTGGGCAGATTCCCTCTTGCTCTCAACCTCCTGCAAGTCTTCCTTTCATGTGGTGGTTGTGGTTGTCTACCTGGACAAAGCAGCTCCTTGTTCTGTCTCTCTGACATGTGCTCCACTGGGAAGCTCTAGCTCTCCTCCAGTCATGCATGTTCCACTTCAATATGCCACCTGTGTAAAAGGTCATTGTTCCATAGGTATGTGCCAGTAGTTGAGAGACAATCAAAGTCAATAGCCCTAGACTGTAGTCTTCGTGGATTCTCAGTGATAGACTTTCAATGAGGTTTCAAGCACCTTTCCTTGACAGGGCAGCTGTCTGGAATATAATGCAGTAAGCTTCCAGCAGCCAAGTTTAGATGTGTTCAGCATACAATAAAAAATACAGTTCATAATTTGATACAGACATATCCCACCCTGCCACAAGAAATGTAGTAGTAGGCCATTACACACAGAGGGCCAACTCCAAATGAGAATTTGCCCTAATGTGTCAGACTCACAATATCTTCACCACTTTGTTGCAACTGTAGAATAGCTTTTCTTGATGAGTCAGTAGCTCTCCTCGTAACTGGGCAAGTTTGACTCAATCCCTGCTTAGTAGCCTCAGCTTTACAAATGTATAGTGTGAGTGTTACTGCTACTCCTCATTCAGACTCTGCTCACTCAGTCATGAAGGAGGACAGGAACATGGAGTTGAAGAAGTCTCTGGCATTTTACCATTTCTGATGCCATAGTTGAATGCTCTGGCTTTCTTAGAACAGAAGAAACTTTGAGTGAGGGATTGTGTGATGGGGTACACAAACTGACACTGGAGCTTTGCAATTGCTGCACCTGCACAGTCTGTACAAGCTGGAGTTGGCATTGAAAAAGGGAAGCAGAACTGCTTGGAGGATGCAGGCAGAGAAAGGGAGCAGACCTCTGCTCTGAGCTCTGGGATTACCCAGGAGCTCTCATTGCCTGAGACCTGGCAATACAGCTAAAGCCTGCAAAGGAGAGACTGGTGACTGTGAAGGTCAAAACCTTTATTTGAAGTTCTTTAATTTACTGCTGTGAAAAAGGGGACTTAGGTAGCAATTGATCCAGGGAGGCAGCTGTTTAACACCCACAGGTGCAGAAGTAAGCTGCCCATTATTGGACCCTGGATCAGAGCCCTGTGGAGCTGGTGGGCCTGGGCTCCCCACCAACTCCAAAAGACAAGACAACAATAGGAGCCTTTACCTCGGTGGAGAATCCAACTTGAAAAGACCCCAAATGTTCAAGAGCCCAGACCCCAAATCCCCAAACTAAGGTTAAAGCCCTGAAGTGCATGCAGATGCTGAAAGACTTCTTCTTGATTTGACATTCTTTTGGTATACCCCAAAGGGGTGGACTGGAACGTGTATCCTGGCCAGAGATGCTGAGCCACAAAAAGAAGGACAGACCCCACAAGACAGAACTAAAACTGAAAAAGGAAGGCTGTCCAGAAGACAACCTGCCACATCCTTTCCTGACCACTATGCACCACTGGTGGTGAGCATTCCCCTTTACAGATTGGCAAAAGTAGTATTCTCCCTTTTCCTTTAATAATTGATCATCCTCTGCTTCTTTGCAATTTTCCATCTGTTGCTGCTGGAGAACAGCTCTCTTTTCACTTGACCCATGAAAATCTCATCCCTAAAGCTCTGTTCCACACAGTGCACGTCTCTCTCCTTTCCTGTCTCCCAGCAAAACAAACAAAATGAAAAGCTCTCTCTTTTGAAAAGAAGTCTGGCTTTCTCAGTGTGTAGGAAGGCGAATTATATTTATACTTGCATGCCATACAGTCTCAAATTTCACACAGGAAATCAAAATCTTGGAGAGCACACTCATAGCAACATTGTCCAAAATAGTCATTCGGTAACTTCTTGTCATTTAGGTTTCTATTTGGGAGGCCTAAGATGGCAAAAGGAATTTGTAAATTCAGCTACCCAGAAAAAAGGAAAGAAAGCTACAGAATTTGACCCACACGCTGTATAGAAAGGGAGCAAAATCTATTTGAAGACATCCCAAATCCTTGTTTGCCCCACCCTCTTTATACCCTGCAGAAGCCACTCTGACACAAATCTCACAGGTGACAGACCCTTGTAGATGAACTCTAAAGTCTGTGAGCAGGTGACCTTAACTAACCATTATTTTAAACTATTTGTCAGAGGTACATAGACTCAGGACCGGTGCAACCATTAGGCAAACTAGGCAGTCGCCTAGGGTGCCAAGATTTGAGGGTGCCAAAAAGCGGTGCCCAAAATGTCTGGGATGCTCACCCAGTGCTGTGGCTTTGATTAGCTCCAGCTGGCTGGGAAGTGATGTCATTCCTCCTCCAGCCGCCAGGGCCACTGCGCTGCTCCTTGCTGCTCTGGCTCTTCCCCAGGGCCCCCGCCCCTGCTCAGCCCCGCCCTGTCTCCACTCCCCCAAGCTCTGCAGCAGGGCCAGGCCTGCCCTCATAGGTGGGGGGGAAGTGCAGAGACCCGGCCCCAGCTGCACAGCTGGTGAGTGGTTCCCCCCTGCCCTCAAAGCCAGCCCCCCACAGAGGCCTGCCCCCCACTGAAAGCCTGGGGCACCCCTGCCCCCCTAGGACCTTCCCCCCGCAGAGGCATGGGGCACCATGCCCCCCATGGGGGGCAGCGTAGGGCCCCAGAATATCTAGGGACGGCCCCAATACCCACCACCCTGTCCGCAGCAAGCCCCTGCTGCGCCCCCTCCCTGCCTCCAGCCAGCCCCACACAACCTGTCTCCAGCCAGCCCCTGCTGCACCCCCTGCCCTGTCTCCAGCCAACCCCACACCCCTTGCCCTGCCCGCAGCCAGCCCCACATCCCCTGTCTCCAGCCAACCCCACACCCCCTGCCTTGTCTCCAGCCAACCCCATACCCCCTGCCCTGCCCACAGCCAGCCCCACACCCTGTCTCCGGCCAGCCCCGCACCCCCTGCCCTGTCTCCAGCCAGCCCCACACCCCTGTCTCCAGCCAGCCCCACACCCCCTGCCCTGTCTCCAGTCAACCCCACCCCCCACCTCCAGCCAACCCCACAGCCCCTGCCCTGCCTCCAGCCAGCCCCGCACCCCTTGTCTCCAGCCAACCACTGCTACAACCCCCTGCCCTGCCCGCAGCCAGCCGCGCACCCCTTGTCTCCAGCCAACCACTGCTGCACCCCCTTTCCTGCCCACAGCCAGCCTCGCACCTCCCTTCCACAGCCAACCCCACACTCCCTTGTCTCCAGCCAACCCCTGCCGCACCCACCTGCCCAAAGCCAGCCAGCCCCACACCCTTTCAGGTTATTCATTTATTTTCATTAAATATGTAGACTAAATAATGAAAATAATAAATTTTCAAGCCGAACATGTATTAATTCTAATGAACAATGCCATATTATGCAGTATTCATTTTTGAAATTTTATAGTCAATGCTCTGGGGGGACGAGTGGGGTGGGGGGGTGCAAGGTGGAAGTTTTGCCTAGGGTGCAAAATATTCTTGCACCGGCCCTGCCTAGACTGTTCACATACATTTCCCATATTTTCTTATAAACTTAAAGAAATTCTAAGAAAAGCTAACACTTTTCAATATTAACATTCCCTACTAAATCCCTGTGTAGCTTTTCTTGCTACTGAGTTCTACTTACATCTCTGGGTAATGTGTTAGGTTTAGCAAACACCTTGTTCACAAATGTCAGATCACCATATTAGGTCATGAGGTTCAAAACAAACTCAGCAGGCCATGAATCAGTTGTGATTAGCATATATTGTATTTTTAGTTCAGAACAAAGGTTGTTTTGGTATCAAACATCTCCTCACGAGTTTCAAAAAATAACAATGACTCTGGGTTTTAAAGGTGAGCTGAAAAACAAAACAAAAACCACTGTATCCTGTACTGTTCTTGCATGACAGATAAAAATGGTCTTTCTGAGGATTTGGGTGTGTGAAGGGGAGTTGTTTTTTAACAAAATTATTTATTTTTTACAAAGAAATAAAGGTCCCTGACTTCCCTGTTGTTGCTGAAAGATTTTTCCAGAAAGAACATCTTGAAAATCTTTCAAGACCTGAACACTTTCAGATTACCAAGGAATCTACATCCCCTTCCAACTCATCGAGTGCTGGTAGATCTATATCTTGGGCTTCAGCTTGGGATGAATTGCATCAATTCTGGGAGTTACACCAGGGATGAATTTGTCTTCTAATGTTCTGTTCTGGATGCATGAGGAAAGGTGTATTTTTGCTTGGATGCTGTGAATGTATCTTCTGTGTACACATCATAGTTATATTACAAGTATGGGCATAAGCTTTTGTGGGCTAAAACCCATTTCATCAGATGCATGCAGTGAAAAATACAGTAGGCATGAAGTTGATGGATTTCCACTTTATACGGCTAAGTTCAATGCCTTGCATGGTGACAGATTTCAGAGTGGTAGCCGTGTTAGTCTGTATCAGCAAAAAGAATGAGGAGTACCTTTTCTACTGCATGCTTCTGATGAAGATGGTTTTAGCCGACGAAAGCTAATGCCCAAATAAATTTGTTAGTCTCTAAGGTGCCACAAGGACTCCTTGTTCTTTTTACTGATACAGACTAAAACAGCTACCACTCTGAAACCTATTACAAGTATGGTGGTTGTTCATTCTTGTTTCATTAGAAATAATAATTGTTCAGTTATATAGCTCAATATTGTAAGTAAAGACTATGGTACAGAGATAGGTTGCACAAATGCACACCTTGCTAACTGGGGCGGGGTCAAGGGGAATGAGGACACCCTCCATGGGAAAGGGGAGATCTTGACTAGAAACAGCTGAATCATAGATTATTAGGGTTGGAAGGGACCTCAGGAGATTCATCTAGTCCAACCCCCTGCTCAAAGCAGGGCCAATCCCCAAATGGCCCCCTCAAGGATTGAACTCACAACCCTGGGTTCAGCAGACCAATGCTCAAGCTACTAAGCTACCCCTCCCCTCCTGGGGCTTGACCTACCCTCATTGCCATTGCCATTGCCATTGGGCATAATGCACAGTGCATGGCCCTGTGACTGGCTCCCCTCTGGCGAGGATGCGGGGGAGTGGATACAATTTACTTCCCAGGAAGGGTAGCTACTTCAGGCTCCCCACTTCAGCCTCACCCATATCTCCTAAGCTTGTTGCTAGATCTCTGGTGATGCAGAGGACACATGACCATCAGTGCTGGGGTCTGGAAAGGATTTTCCCCCCATATGGCAAAACTGGCAAACTGCTGTTTGAGTTTTTTCACCTTCTACTCATTATCCAAGTGGTTGGCTTTTGGGGAGTTTAAATTACAAGTGTCACAGGGCTGGGCTGTATGGGAAGGGGGGGCTAGTGTATGGGATGGGGCTGCCCAGAAGCTGGATTCTGTGGGGGAGGGGGCTGGTGTCTGAGGAGTGCCCTGTGGCTGGGCTCTGTGGGGAGGGGGAGTTGGTGTGTGAGGGATTCCCCATGCTGGGCTCTGTGGACAGTGTGGCTGGTATCTGGGCTAGGAGGTGCCCTGTGTCTCAGCTCTGGGGGAAAGGGGATATGGGTGTCTGGGCTGCGGGGTGCCCCACAGCTGGACTTTGGAGGTATGGGAGTGCAGGTATCTGGGCTGTGGGGGCCCCCACACAAACTCCTCCAGCACCCCCCCACTAGAACTGGGATGTAGGAGTTTCTTCAACTTGCTACTCTTGGGGAAATATTTTTTGCTATAATCTGTATTGTTGACATACTTGCTGACAGATATTTTGAAAGAAATTGCCAAAATAATTGAACCTGGAGTGATTATACTATGTTATTTTGACAAATAAAATATGAAGGATTTTAAAATATTGTGTGCAGATTTTTAAAGTTTTTGGTGCAGAATTTTTAATTTTTTTATGCAAAATTCCTCCAGGAATATGTATATGCTTCATTATAGATCACTGTTAATCGAGAGTTGAATTCATACTAGTGCAAGTGGCCTATGCAAGGCAGCTTTGAAACACTTACAAGGAGCTCTGTCCTGAAAAGTGACCTTAAAGATAGCATTATGGATATCAGGAATGTGCCTCTGTAATTTATATATCAAATGTACTCAGTTTTCGATCTATCTTTCTTGCACATTATCACCAGTAATAAAGATTCTGCAAGCCAAACTGGACCATCACTGACATCTGTGCAAACAACTGCTCTCACTGGGCTTGCAAAGGTGTAAATAACTGGACTTAGTGAGCAGCTCTGATGATGAGCACAGAATGAGTAGCATCCACGTCAACCTTTCTTAGCTGTGTTTGTCCTGCAGGTTAACAGCAAGGAGAAAAAAATTACAAACTTACTTTTGGCACTAAAATGCTCTGATAGACTCTAATTGTACTCCTGATGCAGATCTGTAGCATCAATAAGGTTTCATTTTTACAGCTATTATAGCTGTGCAAGTGCTTAAGTGTGTGCAGGGCCTGACTTGGGCTCTCTGCATTTGGGTGAAAAGAGTAGTGCACCCTGTGAAATACTTCAGTCAAAGTATCATGAGTCCTAGGATAAGACATCATATGCAACAGAATGGGGAAGAGGGAATAATATTTTTGAAATTAAAGTCTTCCCCTGGAGCATGGTAACATGGTCAATGGCTTGGAAGCTCCCAGAAACTGAAGGGACTGATTCTCATAACTTTAACAGTACATTTTCAATCGCTTTATGGCTCCTTTACACCACCAGAGGAGACATAGTGTAAGTGAGAATTCAGGCCCCAAACCTCTTTTCCCCACTATTTCTTCAGCTTTGTGTGGGTTTCTTCAGTACAGAAAGCATCTGCTGTTTTAATTTAATGTGTCCTTAAAAGGCTTAAAATAGGACTTCTGCGGATCACTGATTCCAAGAATTGGTCTGTAACACTATAAAATAGCATTATTTATGTTCAAATACTGTTAAAAACACAACGATTTGCAAATGAATTTGAATTATCATAAAGAATGATTGGACCTTAGCCAGAATTTGCAAGAAATGAAAGAAGCTATATAAATGAAAGAGAAAAGAATCTGCCTAAATTTTCTCATGACTTTCCTGATTACTCAGCATTCTCTGCCAGAATATTGGATCATGGCCAGTCTTATGCTCCTATGGAAGGCGGAAGGGGTGAAATTCACCCATGCACAGAGAGTCAGCATATGGCCTACTCACCACTAAGTCCTCATGGTTTAAATGGGACTTGCACACATTGTGCCTAGTGAACAATAGTGAATGTCACACAGGATGCTGCCAGCTTTGTTTAAATCTTTCTTGTTCCAAAACTATTCGAGTAACAAGCAATTATTTCCAAAATTAAGTGCTAAGAGATCAAGTTTTCTATTTCAAACAATCAGGGCAAACAGTTAGCAGAGGCGTGGTTGTTATGAAGTGTTTCCTTCTAGTTCTAATAGTCTTGTTAAGCTTTTGTCTTGAATTTAAACATTCAGAGTCGTAAATAATAGCATCTGTGGAATGAAATGCTGTGTTAGCAACACTTTAAAAGGAAAATACCATGTTTGCCTTCATGTAAAAATGGCTGTTAGTAAAAATCTCTTTTGTTTCCCTCATTCATGCTTTTCTGGGCTTCTCTAACCGACCCCTCTGTTATAATGTCACACAGAGTAACTAGGCTGTTATGCCAATGGAGGCTGTAATGCCAAAGAAGAAAGCTACCAAAGTAGGCCGGTAATGTTAGTAGTTTGCTGCAGCTGAGTGGCAAAAATGTTGATTGTTTTGCATTTCCTTCCCAGAGTAATCACTCTATAAAGTAGCTTCCTTCAGGTGGCACAGAGCTCTGTGAGGGTGATTTTAAAAATTACTAGTTGCTCTTGGAATTAAATCATCATGGATTTGGGATGCAGTGTTTTACAAATCCTTCAGCTTTCTCTGAACAAAATGCTAATGCGTCTCTGGTTTTATTCTTCTAGTAGGCTAAAACATCTGATAGGCCCAATGTATAAAATGGTTGATAACTATCAAAAGAAGGTAAATGTCTGAAATTAGAGATAAATTGCACATGTACTCTTACTTCTGCCATTGAAACAGGGACTGCTCCTGTGAATGAGGTGAAGGGGGGATTTGGTGCATATTTGTATAGTTTATCCTGCTTGAAAGATCTGATTTTCAGCAGTGTGCTAAGTGCTCATGATTTATTTTGGTGATTTTTTTTTTTAATGCAGCATAGAAGTTTTGCTGTGTGAAATGAACACAAGTCTAAATATTGTCCCAAAGCTCATATGGAGGGGTCTCGGTGATGACATTTTTTGAAATAAAGGAATCCCTTTTTTTTTCCTTTAGGTGACTATAGTTTGTTGGCCAGATCCTTTGCCATTGCAAATCTATCAGAGAGACCCCCACATGTAAGTAGTTAAGACAGCTTTAAACCTGCATTACACATGTGGAGCACAGCAAAGTAACTTTACTTGCACTGAGATCAGGCTCAATATTTTTAAGGAGATTAAGTTCTTTGTAGATTCTTAACCATCTCTTATGGAGGCAAGTGCCCACTGAAGTCCCATTTCATTCTTGTATATATCTTCAGGAATAATTCAGTGTATTCATACTATATATCTGACCTTTTCATAGGGATAAAGTCACTTGGCTTTAAGCACTGTGCTTCACTAGGCACTGAAAAAGATACAGCTATCATTGCACTCTTTGTTGCATGAATATTATTACAGAAATTAAAAGCACATAACATTTGTTCCTTCTGGAACAAAAACTAGGTAAAGAATTTAAAATTACCCCCAAATGTAAACCCCAAGGTCTATATAGTATCCTAACTCATTTTCCACAAGCATGTGCTCAATGTCTTTTTCTCTTAAAAATCTGGAAAAACAACTAGATCTAATGATCTACATAGGGACTTCAGTCATAGGCATACTGTTGGAAGAGGAAAACTCTATTGGTAGTGGCTTGGGTCCTCTTGTGCGAGAAAATATTTCTTGTTGACTTGTATCAAAAGCAATCTGTTTTTGTCTTTTTCCTGCAAGCCGCCCTTGCTGTCTCCTTTGCAAACTAATATGAAATTTCACAAGACCACACACTTGGCTTTTCCATGGTTTTTTTTCCCCTCTTCAGTTTTTCAGAAGTCCTCCAAAGGGAGAAGAACCTTGGACAATTATTTCTTTCCAGAATGGCATCTGAAGTAGAATTCCACTGTTGAAATGCTCTTTTGCTCTGGCCACTTTCCATAAGTTCCATCTTCACATTAGAAGTTTATCATCCTGCTTAAGCTGGAACTGTGTCCAGCTGGGGAGCTGCCATTCACTTCATATTCATCTTACTAAATATTCAGAGAATGAATTTAAACAGCTAAAAACGTGTGGCTCATAATACACAGCTTGAATTTATGGTAACACTATCTGAATGTTAATAAGGAATTTGCAAGCTATAAAGATGATTATCTTTGTCCTTAAAGATTTATGTCCTTGCCCAGGCCATCTCCATTTTAGTGATGATAGGATAGGCAATCATTTTCTTTAGAGTTGCCAACATTCTCCCTATTCTCTTCTTTTACAAGAAAATGCATAGAGCACAAAATTTTGAAGTGAACCTGAAGTGATTGTGATCACTATTATTTTTTCCATAGAAAACATAATTTTCAGGAAAGAAAGGTTTAAATCCTCATATGACACAATGTAATCTTGACTAGGTTAGGCACGATTTCTTTAGAAAGACCTTAATAATTTTCTAAAGCCTTCTCAATCCACTGCTAACTTCACACACTCAGCAGCTGATCTTCCAGTGATCTGCTGCACACCATCTATCCTTCTTGTCACTGATCATCACCTGCTATGATGACCCACCAATATTCCTTTCCTAATAACATTCTCAAGTTCATTTCCATTTCTACACCTGATGTGGCCAAATATATAAATTTGTCCCTGTTGCTTTCTGAGAGCAGAGTCTGCTTCTCTCCAATAATATTTCTAATATAAGAGTTCATCATCTTTTCCATCCAGAAGATACAGAAGAGTCTTCACCAGGACCACAGAAGCTTCAGTTTTCTTCCTGTCAGCAGCATTAGTTTCCCAGGATTCACATCCATAAGTCGCTATTGAAAAAATTAATTTTTTTGCCAGTCGAACCTTCATACATTTCAAGATGCCATGGTTTTTCCACATTTTTGTAAAGGAGACCAGGGCTGAGCAAGCCTTCCCTAGTCTTCTTCCAATTTCTTTGGAGCAGCCTCCTTGGCTGGATATGTATCATTCCAGATAATTAAATTAGTCTACTGCTGCTGCTACAGATTGACTGTTAATCATGATCTTGCATCCTGTTGTTATTGATTGTGTCAACATTAATGCATTTAGTTTTCTCCATATTTAGGAATAGTCCATATTCCTTACTAGCAGATTTTACAGATTTCAATATTCATTTTATAAATTCGATGGTTGCAGCAAAAAGCATCATATCTTCGGCATATCTGAGGCTGGTTAAGAAATGTGACCAAAGGAAACCCCGCCTCCTTCCACTTTATCATAACCTTCTGAAAAGATCTTACAAGTATCTTATTTTCATTGCTTACAAACTGTTTAAAAAAAACTAAGAAAGTACAGATCGTACTTTAATGATATGTACATTTTCACCTGACTTCCCCAAATTGTCTGCAGTTATGTGTGATCACATACATTTCTGTGTGAAAATGAGCATTCATGCACAAAAGTCAGAAACTTGTTCATGCAAATGTTTGCATAGCTAGTACTGCAACCACATTTTTAGAGACTATTGAGATTTTGGTCCTTTTGGAGCCATCACTTCATTCCCAATACCTGTGTTGGTGGTTGTTAAACTTTTATTGCATTATGTAAGGTACTCAATTAAGAAGAAATACTAAGGAAACCTAATTCAAAATTTTATTCAAAAATGTCATTTTTGTTTATTTTAATTGGGATACTCTATTCAGCATACTCTCATGGGCTAATTACTCATCCTGAATGTTTGAAGTTAGTTAGAAGAGAAATTATGCACTTGAGAGCCCACTAGCCCATAATCTTGGAAGCAAGGGTGGGAGAACGGAGGAAACCTCTTGTCCTATATATGAGAAGTCTTCCACCAACAGTGTCCATTTACCTACATGGTAGGTGTCATCTTTCTGGGAAGAAGCTGTGGCCTGCTATCCTACTGGAGCATTTTTGGTAGATAAATTAGTCTCCCCTAGGGTGTCTTGGTGGGAATTCCAGTCAGGGCCTCTTTCTGAGAGAGCTGGACTTGATATAACCACAGACATTTTGTTCACTTAGCCACCATTAACTGGAAATGATAATACCATGTAGTCAGGAATACCTTGAGCTTTGTATAAACATACAAAATAGCTGCAGCTGCAGTTTTGCAGATAAAGATAGAAAGTAAAAATTGAAAGAACCAGGAGAATGGGCAGAAGTGTGGACAGCTGACCATGGATCTAGATGTTCCTGATAATGAGTTTTTGCTGATCTTATGACTAGGGGCTGCTTGCTGATGTTAGGAAAATAGGTAGCTTGCAAAGGGTTACTATGAATAATGTGCTTTATTTTGAGCAACCTATAAAAAGAGAAGTCACAGTGTGCAAGTTGGAGAAGTTCAGAGATGTTTTCTATGAGCTCAGAGGCTGACATCCCAGTGGTTAGGAGGAAGGCTGACCACTGGAAACATGCCTCTGACCACTCAACGCCATCTCAGACTTCGGGTAACTATATCTGGGTTGCTCTAGACTATTGACTATTTTAGATGTGTGTTGTAGTCCTAATAAATGGATTTAGGGGGATGGTGAGATGAAAGCACTGATGTTGTATGCCAACCATTTATCAGATGGAGGAGCTGTGTCCCAACTGATTTATTCCTGAAACCACCTGCAGAGGGGAAACTAAAAGTTACCATAGTTGCAGATTCACAAAACCCTGAGTAACATCTCCGCCTCCTTCAAATCCTGGAAGTTGTCTTAGGAGTAGGCAATAAACATGAAGAATGGGGTTTCTGAATACCTCAATGTATGTTGTGGGTTTCAGAGCCTTACAGGAGTTGGCCCTATCATTGCTAATTGTCTCCTTGAAAGCATTAGGATGGAAGTTAAAGTTAGTGATGTAGCTGACAAAATCCAGAAAGCACAATTTTGCTGGTTTGGACATAGGCAGAGAATGAATGAGGAGGACCCGGTGAAGACAGCATGGCAGGAAAGAGACCCTGAGTTAATTCAAGGAAGTAGTGGATGGACTGCATCAAAGGATATAGCAAGCAGGTGAACCTAGGTGCTCCTTCAAACAAATGAAGATGGCAGATAATTGCACAATAACCCAATCCCAGATGATGGGATAAGGGGAAGAAGAAGTATTTGTAGGTGTATATATAATATCACCTTTAAGCTTTTAATACAAGGGTCAGCAACCTTTCAGAAGTGGTGTGCCAAGTCTTCATTAATTCACTCTGATTTAAGGTTTCGCGTGCCAGTAATACATTTTAATGTTTTAGAAGGTCTCTTTCTGTAAGTCTATAATATATAACTAAACTATTGTTGTTTGTAAAGTAATTAAGGTTTTAAAAATGTTTAAGAAGCATCATTTAAAATTAAATTAAAATGCAGAGCCCCCGAACCAGTGGCCAGGACCCGGGTAGTGTGAGTGCCACTGAAAATCAGCTCACGTGCCACCTATGGCATGCGTGCCATAGGTTGCCTACCCCTGTTTTAATACCTGATTCTTTAGTTGCAAACATGAGGAAATTATGATTTCCTCGAAATTGACCAGATACAATTTATCAGGCTACCTGCACAGGACAGGTACTTTTTATTTTAAATACCAGTGATATATTAAATTTGGTTGAATATTTTCTAAAATTCATCTCCCTTGGTAAAATAAAATATATTAGATTTGATGTACTTGGATACAAAAACTTTCATTTTGCCAAGATTACATTGTCTGAAGTCTCAGAGTGTACATTATGTTATTTGAGATGAAGGAAAAAGTTATTTGTGGTGCTTCAGCATGACACATGATGTAATTTTACATACTATCTGCATGTGTTGTATTTGATTTTTCCAATACAGGCATCTGGTATCAATGTTCAATCTGGAATTGGTTCAATAGAACCTATCAGTAATGAAGAAAACAAAGCATTCAGGTTATGTAGAAAAAAATGCCTTAATATTATTAGCGCTGTACTATTTGCTTTATGTTCTCAAAACATGCTATATTTTCAGATGAACTAACTATATCTTATGTTTTATTTTAAAGGAATACTATCAAGGATATTAGACCCAAAATTGACCCAACTTAAAAGTATTTACAATATACAATATAATGTTTCCAAATATAAATTTCTGCTAGTGGATGTGATGGGGAAATTATGACAAGATCACTCTTTCTGGAAGGATAATATTTTTTGTTCTTTGCAGCAGCAATGAATTAACAACTCAATTCTATCTGGTAAAAAATGCAGAAAATCTTTTGCAAATAGCTTTTATCAAAATTAAAATATTCATAAATTGTTGACCATTTTATAAACTGGCTGAAAACTAGCATATCTATTGGTCTATCTCTCTGACTTGCCCCATTCACACAGTATCTGAGTACCACAATGCTGCCTTTCGAACTGTGCAATTGGTTTTTATGCAAGCTCCGCAATTATGGTTCCCTTGGTATGGGTGTATGAAGGGTGGAAAAAAGAATGCAGAGCCATCCCCAGTATTGCCAACCTTGAGCTTTCAAATATTATGAGACAGGCCATAAAAATCATGAGGCTTTTTAAAAAATTATTAAATTTGGGGTTGTTTTTGTTTGCCTTCTCGGTTTTGAGCCTTTAGATTACACTCACATCACATTTTTGAACTTTTCCCCATAACCATGAGGGCTAGAAACCTACTTTTTTTTAAATGAAAATTGAGAGTCTTGTGTAATCACATGACTCCAGCAGCTGGGGCTTTCAGAATAACACTAAATATTGTGAGACTCATAATAAAATCACAAGCATTGGCATTCCATCTTACACAGTGCACTCACCTGCTTTAGGAGTCAGTCATAGTTTAGCTATAGTCACCAGGAAGCACAAAGCTACTGCCTCTGCTGGCAGCATTAGAACTCCCAGATTGCTGGTCTGGGCAAGCTGAGAGTAAGAGCACAGTGTGGTCTTCTCTCCAGCAAGGCTGTACACATTGCACCTGGGTGGCAAAACCTGTTGTAGAGAGAGAAAAGGCATTTATCTTCACAAGTTAAGGGTCAATATCATGACATGCATGTTTTACAGCTGCAGTCATGTTTTGACAAATTTTATCAAGAATAACACCCTACCTAAAACTAAACTAATATGTGTTATACTTAAAATAGTTGAACAGCAGTACAATAAAAGCTGACATTTTGACTTCTATCTCATTATTTTCAATGAAACCCAGGAGTATTGAAGCAAATGTCATATGATGCACAGGCAAAGAGCATGGATAGGTTTCTGTGTTAAATGTTTAACATAGTCACCCACAAAGGAAAATTAATGAATGGAGCATCTACCAGGTCTGAAGTATGATTTTTTTATTTCAGCAAGAATTAGAGAGAGAATTGGCCCAATTCCATCCTCACTTTTATGTGGGACTCTTGCTCAAGTCAGCAGACGATATAGTCCTGTCAGTGTGGCCAGAATTGGGTCCACTGGGTCTAATTCATCCCAGATGTAGGTCACTGGAAATACAATGAATAGATGGATTTGGCCTACTGCTTTGGTACTATAAAGTGGCAGCAGTTGTTCTAGCTGATATTAGCATTAAAAATATTTTATACCAGTTTAACAAAACCTGACATATCTGTTTAAAGTAAAGTCTATAACTTCTGTTGAAATTATCTAACCCACATCATCTCAAGGGGCAATTCTGCAGCTTCAGAAAATTGATTATCCTGCAAAAGACATCATATTTTCCCTCATTAGCTTTGCTTGACAACTACCTGGTTTTTGTTTACCTTTTCTCCCCTACTCATCTGATATGAGAAAATGTACATCTTGTATACTCTTTTTCCAAGGCCTTCCTACAAAAACTAGATCTAGCTTTCAATTTCTAGATGTAGAGAGACACAGTGATAACTCCAATGACTGAGCAGTTCTTGGAAATCAGTAACTGCTCGCGCAGAGCATTGGAATGATCTATATTTCACTGTACAACACGTGTTGATCTAAGTCATGATTATAACAATCACTCATAAAATTCATAAGAGTTATAGTCAAAGGTCACTGGAATAGAAGCAGTAGTGTGCATTCTGTTTCTACTTGTAACATATGGGCATTACAGAATTCAACAGCAAATATTTCCCTTTTCCTTAATTCCTTTAACTCAATGTTTTCCCCCCTTAAGATGCAATATTAAAAATAATTATTTCATTCATAAATGCTTTCCATGGCAAATGTATTGGCACACAACCTAGAAGGCTCAAGAAACAGCACAGTAAATAAAAGGCAAGGTGGAGAGGGGGAGGTTACATCAGAAATAGCTGTGATAATAGATGAAATATATTCTCTTTCAAAATCTTGGAATCAGCATCAGACTTTGGGTGATTGAATATGAACATGTAAAGAACACAAAGTATTAGTGGTTAGATAGATGGTACGGTGCTTTTCTAAGCCCTCCTTCTCCTCCCTGCTCCCATACCTCCAATTCCACACTCTTAACTTGTTAGTAACAAGGTGGCTATTCCATTTTTTTCCAGAATGAGTAAATTTACATGGTTCGTATTTAGAAATGAAAGTTTTAAAATATGCATTTAATTTAAATGGCTTTTAAAAACATATGATTTGAATTGAGAAGTGCAGATGTTAATGATAATAGAAATCAAGCAGACTCTTTCTGGAAAGGACAACGAGTTTTGTCCTGACTACTCTACATTTCTGACTGTCTTTGTCCGACGTTTTCTTTTTAGTCACTCCTCTAGCTAATTGCTTTTCTTTGTTTGCTTTAAATGTATTTGCACACTTCTTGTATTGTGCTGAGACATTCCTTATCAAAGAACAAGCTAAGCTGCTAGCTAAAAGGAAGAGGAAGTGAGCCTAATAGTTTCTATCAATGAGTGTAACACATCTGGTGAAAATACAGTACAAATAGGAATTTTAATATTCCACCACATATGCCATAAAATGGCACTGGTATATCTGCTATATACACAAAAACTTACATATATACATATAGGTGCACTATTAAAGGAGAAGGATGAGGTAAAAAGCTGCCACAGAATTAAATGTATTATAAATCACTGTATCCTCACAAGCCAATCAGCAAGCAGAATCCTCTCATGTTCTAAAGGCACATATTTTGCTAATGTGTCATCTTCAAAATGCTGGGAGAATTCTTTACTGGCTGGTGACAGGTTGCTTTCCCTGCAGGTGGAACATTCCATAATAGCTGAGGTGTTGGAACCTTTGAAAATATGGTTTGGAATGATTTCATCTCAGTTCATAAATGCTGTTAGGGTATGATAGTGTCATCTCACTTGCAGTATGGGTGCCAAAAACAGCTGGGATTTGCTTTGCAGTTCTCTTATCTATACTGCTTATGAAATAACATTCCCATCATCCAAAAAGGCAGTGCTAGAAGTATGATGGAGCTATATTCTAAAAATCTATTTGTCCAACTTTATTTTCCAAAAATGTATTTCTGACTGTTATAATAGTGAACATATTTTTATTATTTTAATTAAATTGTTACTTGGTGAAATTTGAATGGGATCAGCCAGATCTTCAGTTAATTAAAGTCTAGAGAGCTGTGTAGGTTCACATCTAGCCCCACTGACTCTTGGCAATAGACAGAGCTTTCCATGAATTCATAAGATGGAATAGTCCAGATGTGATTTAGTGCTGGTTTCCCAACACTGTCTCTTCTCCGAACCATAACACAAGATGAACAAGACCTTTAGAGTAGCAAGAAATTAGTCAGTTTTCCTAAATTTAGGAACTGGCTGCTCCAAACTACATCTTGACAGTTGCATCAAAAGCACCTAATTATGGAGGAATGGGTGGCTTGAGGCTTCTCTTCTCCTACATCTCTCTCCCTCAAAAGAAACCATGAATGTGTGAAATGAATCCACACTGATCCCAGGTCATGGTATTGGAAAACTTGTGCCATTTGCCACTTACTGTGGCCACGAGTCATGAGAAAAAGTCAATTATTTATTTGTGAAATTCCTACTGGTGATGGGGTGGAGGCCACATACTGTTCGGTTCTCAAGTTGCAGAATGAGATAAATAACGTGTTATATTTATCAAATGATAATGAAGTCAAGCGAAAAATTGAAAAAAAGGAGAGAACAAATACATTCACTGGCTGGGAAGTTGCTTAATGTTTAGAAGGAGGGAGATTTCCCTGGCACTTCCCACAGCCTACAAATAAATCACCATGAGAAGATGATTCAATGTTGTGCAAATTCAGTAATATTTCAAAAGCATTTAAACAAATATTAAGTTAAAAACCTATGAGAGAAGAATAAGAAGGGGAGATGAGGGGATAGAAGGCAAAATGAGAAGGAGGCAAAAGAAAAGGGTACAAGTTTCAAAAGAGTCTAGGGGAGCTTAGGTAGCCTTTGGAAATTTTCACCCCCAGAGCACAAAGTAGAGATAAAAAGATCAGAATGGCCATCTTGCCATATAACTCCGTTGCAATAGGATATCCCCAAATGTCTAATCTATGGTATATATCCCTTCTGAATCATGGACACTTATGGTTACCACAAATACTGTGAACATCTCTATAGTGGGTTTACAGATTACATGCTGTCCAGTAGGAATTCAGGTAAGATCAGAGGGCTTGTTTCACTTTAAATGGCAAGGTGGAATAAATAAGAATTTCAGGGGTAAGAGCCTCATGGTTTATCTATGAAGCAACCTAGTCTGGATGGAATTTTAAGGGGTGTGGGGGAAATCACAAAAATCCTCTCTCTAATACTTTTATTTTGCTTCAAGGCAAATTGTTTGTGAAAACTTTCCTTTTGATTTTTGTTATCCAAATAATTCTAGCTTAAATTGGAACGCAGCTATTAATCTGATAATGACACGGCTGAGACACATTCTCTGCCGACTGATCTCAAATGACTTACAAGGCTTTACTTTACCTCATTGTCTGCATTCCTTTCCAGCCAGGAGTTTTGTCAGTATTTAACACACACACAAAACCCCCTGAAATATAAGTATTAAGATGATTACTATGTACCTGGAAATATCCTTTAATTTTAATTTTGTTTTATTTTATTTTTAGCTTCAAAGCTTTCCCAGGAATGAACACCTGTCATTCACAGCATAACAAGAAATAGTCAGGTACCTCACATGCTTTGTTGTGTCAAGTCCTCTAACAGGTACACTGAGTATAAGTCACATTTTAATTAATGATCAAAGAAAGGACATCTGTAAATTTTGGTGTTGTTTTTTCAGTTTCTTGGTATCAGGTTTATCCATTGGAAAATGATTCCTTTGATACATATCCTGCTGACATCACACATCTTTCATGCCTAGATATCATGGTGACTGGAGCCTGACAAATGCCTAAACAGAACCAATAGAGTTTTCTCCTTCCTAAATATCAGTTTGAGTTCTACCTCAAAAAGTGACAAAGCTAGCTGGCCTGTATAGTCTGTTGCTACAATGGGTCTTGTTTCTATCTGAGTCCTCAACCGGTCTTTGAAGATCATTCTGGGTATGACTGTGGTGCATTGAAACCTGTATTAAAATTATAAGCTATCACTTTAGAGTCTCAGGGTTTTTTCCTGGTCCTGTTTGCAGACTGTATGTCAGAGTGCAATGTAGGTCTAGCAGCAGTCAGTCTGCAGCGAACCAGCCTAGAGTAAGATAGAGTGAGCTGTACCTCTCAGCCTACTTTGTCTCTCTGTTTTGAGGTTCTTGTGCGGTAGGGTTCTGAATTCTAAGAAATAATGTAACTGTTAGGTTACAGCCTTACAGAAAGAGTAGTTCATGTTTTTATCTAACGCTGCTTTGTGTTTGCCATGAACATAACAATGATTATGGGCCTTCTTTAAGGTCTGATGTGAAGAGGCATACCAGTGGTTTAAACATTAGACTGTTAAACCCAGGGTTGTGAGTTCAATCCTTCAAGGAGCCATTTAGGTATCTGGGACAAAATCAGTACTTGGTCCTGCTAGTAAAGGCAGGGGGTTAGACTCTATGACCTTTCAAGGTCCCTTCCAGTTCTAGGAGATAGGTATATCTCCATATATTATAAATGTGTGCAGGCCCTGCAGAATGTTCCCTTATCTCCCCAAACCCCTCAGTGGGAGCAGCTGGTGGTAGAGGGATGAAGAAAATACCACTCTCTGTGAATTCTTTCCCTTATCTCAAAAACGTGTAGGAAATTCTGGCCCAAATCAGCATTAATTTCCATGGGTATCAGGGAGGAAGGAATCCTCTCTCATCTGAAGTGTGAAGCACTGGGGCAGCAGTTCTGCATTCACTACTGCAGCCTGGGGGTTAGTTCAGTACTTCCACACAGTAGTGGACAGACAAAATCACAAACCTCCTGCCACACTGCCATGGATAGCCAACAAAAGATATTACCTCATCCATCCAGATTATTTCTTTCATGTTTAAAAGATGACAGGACTTATTCTTATTTACACTAAGCCCCTCTTACACCACTCTGGCACTGTAAAGAGGTATTAGATTAACTGAGAAATCAGGGTGATACTTTACTATAAGCCAGATTACCTTAGTCCTGAAGTAGTCCCACTGTAACAAATTAAACTATTTACAAAGTACTAATCAACATAAAGATGACAGAACCTGGTCCCTAGAAAGTATCTTTGTGCTCTACGTAAATGTTCCTAGTGACTCAACCAAAAGTGACTAGTGATTTTAGGTGTCTAAACCAAAACACCTTAAACAGGGTTGATATTCAAAGCATAGAATACAACAGCTGCCTGAAATCATGCAGTAATGCTACACACCACTTAAGGTCAGTCAATGAAGAAATGTACTGTATCCAAATTAAACTTCACGTAATTTGGGAAGGGAGAATATACCTGAAGAACAGATGATCTTTGAATTTAAGAACAAGTGATTCTGTTTATACAAATTCTGTTTATTTAATTTTATGCGGTTATGGATCAAAGGAAACTTCACTACAGAAGTTTGTACCTAAGGTGTTTATCTTTCAGTAATTGGTGATTTTTATTCAGTAATATGTGAAAACAAGTGTAATATCCTCAGAGGGGAGAAAATTCACTAACTTGATCAATAAATAAACATAACTTTATAAAATTAATTTTTAAAAGAAAATAAAGATTATTAAAGGAAGATTATCTTCTATAAAAAGTAGATACTGTAGAACGTGTTTCCCAGGAACCTGGCAAGTCAAGTAAAATATCATCAAATAGTCATTAACATATAATAAGACCTAACATAAAGCCTCAGATTAGACCAACGTCATATGGCCTAGAAGTAGTACAGAACCTTGTATTCCTTAGACTTCACCTGACTTGCTGGAGATCAACCTTTTCCTGCCAGGGAAGAAAAGCAAGGCTTGAAGATAACTTTCACCTCAAGAGGGTTATCTGTGTGTGATTATAGGGTGAGAATTCTCTCTCCACATATCATGTTGGGATGGGGAAAAATAAAACCATAGGGTTGCCTGTTTTATTCATCAGGGAATATTGCCATATGCTCTTTTCATAATTGTGAGCTACCTATCTATCCAGATACTTACATAGCCTTTATCACTGTAATAGCTCAAGGGCTCACAATCATTAGCGGATTTTATCCTCACCACATCCCTGTGATGCTGGGAAGTATCATTATTCCCATTTTACAGATGGGGAACTGAGACACAGGATAGGATAAGTGACCTGCCCCAGGTAACACAGGAAGGCTGAGATGGAGCCTGGAATTGAGCCCAGTTCTGTGGAGTCCTAATCTACCAGACCGTGTTTCCTTCTCAATTTGACCTGACCTAACCTGAATCACGTAGCCCATAAATTGTTCTTATCCAAGGGCTTCCAGTATTTTTTGGTAAAGTTATTGCCAACAAGCTGCAAGAATGCACTTCGCAGATATATATTCCTTGCAGCTGAAGCTTCACCTCTGACAGAGTGGCTCTGATAGTCAGATATTCTAACTTTGCATCCATCATGCAGGATTGAATCCAGGCTTTAGGAGTATTGAATTTGAAGGGCTTGCAGAAAGCACCAACTGTCACCAAGAGAATGACAATAGCAATCTTTTTATTGGGAAGAAAGAATGACTTGTAGGTAAGACACTAGACTGAGACATGGGATGGGGATCAGCATTCAGTTCCTGGCTCTGCCACAAGTTTGAATTTGGACAGGATTATTTCCTCATCTATAACATTGGTATGATATTATTTCTGTTCTGTCTTGTCTGTTTACACTGTAAGGTCTTTAGGGCAGGGACTGTCTCTCACTATGTGTTTGTACAATGTCTAGCACAGTGGGGTCCCACTCTCAGTTGGGACCTCTAGGTGCTACTGTAATACAATAATAAAGAATAAGAACACTGGATCTTGGTGTGCAGCAAGAATAGTTAATCTATTTGAGCTTTAAAGCTTAGATCATGAGGCAAACCCACAGCCAGACCAGCGCTGCTCACTCGGCTACAATGAGTCACTCCTGGCAGCTTTCCTATCTCCATCCAAAGAGTCTCCCATGAGACTTCTGCAAGCTGCTAGTCTTCTACCAAGACCTCCTCAAGACCTGGAAGCTGATCTCAGTGATCAGGTCCATGGCAGCTGCTGAGCGGCAGGACCTCCTTGTGGAGGCCCTGCTACACATCCCCCATCTTGATGTACAGGTGGTGGAGTCCCCCTTGGTGCACCAAAGATTGGTCTTGGCTGGTACCACCAGAATCAAAGACTTCCAGGACTATGACCGGAGCGACTGGGTGGACTCCCTGCACTCAGCCAGCACCTGGGGCTCTC
Source organism: Gopherus flavomarginatus (assembly GCF_025201925.1). Classification (NCBI taxonomy): domain Eukaryota; kingdom Metazoa; phylum Chordata; order Testudines; family Testudinidae; genus Gopherus; species Gopherus flavomarginatus. The sequence continues at coordinate 331,196,284 of NC_066617.1, forward strand.
CATCCCTCGTGTCCCCCGGCATATACTCCAGGAGGTGAGGGCAGCCTTAGTGCCTGCTTCCCATGCTTTCCTTGAGTGGGACCTTCAGGAGAGTGTTTCTCACCCACCCTCGCCCCTAGCCCTCCAGACCTCACCATCAGGCCCCACAAGCCTCCCCAACCACTCCCTCCACACCACCTGAGCTGGCTGCGTGACATGCAACCGGCCATCCCCAAATTGTGCCTAAGAAATAGCTGTATATACTCAGGAGTGGCGTCAGGGTTTTTGGCGCCCAAGGCAGAGGTCCTTCCGCGCTCCCGGGCGACGGCAGCAGTTCTGCAGCGGTGGGGTCCTTCCGCACTCCTGGTCTTCAGGGCACTTCAGTGGCGGGTCCCGGAGCAAGTGAAGGACCCACTGCAGAATTGCCGCCGAAGATCTGGAGCGCAGAAGGACCCCCAGCCTCCGAATTGCCACTGAGAGCGGCAAAATGCCACCCCCCCAAATCCTGGTGCCCTAGGCGACCATCTAGGTCGCCTACATGGAAGCTCCGGCCCTGTATATACTTGTGCTCCACACTTCCTCGTGTCCAACCCCAACACCAAGTGGCAGGACCTCATATCATCCCTGGAGGATGCGGAATCCCGGTCAGTCCATATTCCACCCTTGTCCCATGGCCTGCCAGGGATGTTAGTTAGCCGCTCCTTCATGGAGCCGTGAGCTTGGGTGTGTACCTGGCATGGCTCCTCCCTCAACACCTGCCCTTTCTGTAGCAAGAGGAAGAACCTGGCACACATGTACCTCGAGAGCACCAGGTTTCAGCCCCTTTTCTGGCTCCTCCAGAGCCTTCTCCTTAGGTTCTGGCTGAACTTTTCCCCACATTTCCTGATCCACACACACCCCATTCATGGCCTTCAAGGAGTAGTGAGTGCAGTCCGGGGTTCTCTGCTCACTGTCTCCCTCTTTCTCCCTGCTTTTGATCCTGTGACCTGCACTCCTATTACTGTTCTCTCATTAGTTGTCCATCGAGATTATTTGAGTCTTGGGTCTAGTAGCTCCTCCCCTTAGGCTGAGGGTGGGGCTTTAGATATGGGCAGAATTTGCCCATCCATTCCCCCAGAGCCTCAATAGATACAAAGACCCACTCACCCCTCCATCAGAGCCTGAAGTTACCTATCTCTCAGGCATGGTGCAGCAAATCAGCTGCAAGTATCAGAGGGGTAGCCGTGTTAGTCTGGATCTGTAAAAGCAGCAAAGAATCCTGTGGCACCTTATAGACTAACAGATATTTTGGAGCATGAGCTTTCGTGGGTAAATGCATCTGACGAAGTGGGTATTCATGTTAGCTCATGCTCCAAAACGTCTGTTAGCCCTCGTCCAGACTAACCCGCGGCATCGGCGGGTTAAAATCGATTGCTCGGGGATCGATATATCGCGTCTAGTCTGGACGCGGTGTATCGATCCCCGAGCGCGCTTACATCGATTCCGGAACTCCATCAATCCGAACGGAGTTCCGGAATCGACGCGGAGAGCCGCGGACATCGATGCCGCGCCGTCCAGACTGGTGAGTACCTCGATTTTAGAAATTCGACTTCAGCTACGTTATTCACGTAGCTGAAGTTGCGTATCTAAAATCGATTTTAATTCCTAGTCTGGACATGGCCTTAGTCTATAAGGTGCCACAGGATTCTTTGCTGCTTTTACAAATCAGCTGCACTGACTCATCCCTCAAGCAGAACCTGCAGTGATTCATCCCTCAGGTATGCTGTAGTAGCCTATCCCTGGGCAAGGCCCAGGTCAGATGACTCCACTGCCAGAGCTGCAAGTTACTCTATGTACTACTCAGGAAGGAACCCTCCTGCTGTCTCATGGTGTTAAAGGTACTTTAGGCTTCTAGCCTGCCCTCGATTCTGTCCCTATTCCTGCCCCAGCCTTGCCCGAGCTTTGTTCCAGCCCACTTCAGCCTTCTCCATGCCCTCTTCCAGCCTTGCTTCTGCCCTATTCCTGACCCACTCCTGGTTTGTCTTGTCTACACACTCTGACCTCCATTCTGACTCCTTGCCTGTCCCCAGACCCAAACTTCAGTGCTGCCATTGGCTCAGTCCTGATTCTATATCTGTCTTCAACCCTTGGCACCTGTCTTTGACCACTGTTGTAACCATCTGGCCCAACCATCTAGAACCCAGCACTTGACACAGGCAGCTGAAATGTTTACCCTTTCAGAGGGTTTCTTTTTAATCCAGAGTTCACAGGAGGTTTTTTTATTTTTTTAATTGGAACCAGTCCCAATTCCCTGGTGGAGCAATACAGAGCTAGCAGACATACAATTTATCAGCCAAGTCTCTGATACTGAAAGAGGAGTTGTTAACTAAGGCTAAGTGATTCAGCAAGACGTTAATATCCTCAGAGGAGTCATATTTGGGCTTCACTGATTTGGCTAGAGAGGCAGCTCTGACTAGCATTTCAGTTAACCCAGTGAAATAAGAAACTAATGTAAAGATTTAGGTTGTACAAGTGGGAGTAGAATTCACATATGCCACTTTGCTGCTGAAACAATTTAGGAATAGAGGTTTAATTCATGAAGAGGGATTTTAAATTCCTATCTTATATTTTATTCACAAGATAAAACCCCTATAAATTCTGCTGCAGAATTTCTCAGTTGTACTTTTCCAACTTGAAAGTTAGGCATCAGTCTGCCTTTGATATCCTGCACGTAGCAAAGATTCCTTGATGGCAAGCATGCAATACAAGGAGAATCGTTCACTGCTGTGTTGTCCCACCATTCTCCCTGTAATTGTGTCAGTGTCCTCCATTTCTACGGGACTGCTGGAAAAAATATCCTCTGCAAATGGATTTTTGACAGTATTAGCTAAAACTAAAGCTTCTCTCACCTCGATTTAGTTAAGGGTGCTCAGTACATTACAGGAGTTGGTCTAGATACTCCACCTCCTTTGCTCTAGACAACAAGATCTATGAAGGCTTAATGACTCAGGCTTTATAGGCAGTGAAAACTACAAACACCGAGGAGCAATGGCTAAACCCCACAGTCTTAAGCCTTGACACAAAGCCCGTTGACAGCAGTGGAAGTCATTTGGATCAGGGCCATCGTCCCCAAGACAATCAAGGGAAGCCATCCAGTTCCAAATCTCAGACACGTAATCCTGTTTATGAAGACTTGCTCTGTAGTAATTAACAGTCTGAAAAAATTAAAGTAACTTAAGCTGTAAACAGGCAGGATTTTCTCACAGAAAAAGGCCTCCTCTGCATTCCCATGTATCTAAACTATAACAAATTCCTAAGATTCTCTTGGAAGGGAGTGTTATGCCGTCAGGAGGTAATGACGTTTGGCCTGTGCACTCTCTCGAAGCTGTTTACTTACAATAGCTGTTTCCTATAAAGTCCCTGCTGCTGCCTTTACACTAGGAAGCTGCACTGCTGCAATTTACACCACTGTGACTGACACAGAGAAAGTGTAATTGTGCAATTGACCAGACTAGCCACCTGTTTCAATGCACACAGTGCTCAGTAGGGTGACCAAATAGCAAGGGTGAAAAATCAGGACAGATGGGAGGTAATAGGCACCTATATAAGACAAAGCCCCAAATATCAGGACTGTCCCTATAAAATCGGGACATCTGGTCACCCTAGTGCTCAGTGTCCACACAGCATACTGCTTGCAAGTGTTGCATAGCCTGTGGAGTGTTGCACCTGGTCCATAATTCCCAGCACATCTCCCTAGAGTAAACACATAATGTCTGTGGTATATAATGTGTATCTACACCTTGTCACATTTTTGGTTTGTTGCAACAGATGCTCTAAAAGGTTCTGTCCTGCCTGAGGAGTTACGTGTGTGCCATAAGGGGCAGGGGCTAAGTCCTCACAATGGGAAGTACTGTTGCAGAGAGACACCATACTCATACTGAGCTCCTGCACTATCTCCATATTAACCATCTCTGGCAGGGTGATAATCAGCAACCACCTGATCATTGATATTGCTTCAGCCTGGAGAAGGCTGCAGGCCCAGCTGAGGGCAATTATACACTTTCTGTTGGGGGCATTATGAGCACCTGGATGACAATCACTGGGCTAACAATGTAACTGGGTAGAATATAAAGGAAGGAAACAGGAAGCAAGGGGAGCTTAACAGGTGCTCATAGAATGAGCCTGGGCTGGGGAGTGAGGGCTGTAGGGAAGTCTATCTTTGCTCTAAGCCTGTGTTGCGTGGTATCACAATGCAAGAGGGAAATAAATATAAACTTTGGTGTAAGATAAACAGCCCGGTGTATGTTTGTGACTCAGAAACCAACTAAGACTAGCCAGACAGTGAAGTTCACTGGGTAGTGACAGAGGCACCTTGTGACACCATCCTGTAAAAGTTCTTCTTTACTTAGGACCAAATCCTGAGGTCCTTTCACAGGGTCAACCGCTGATTGGATTTTCTAGATCTCTGCAAATCTAATAGTTAGTGGAGCCCATTAGTAAAGCTGAGCTTGGCTAAATAGGTGGGGGAAAGGGATTTTTTTGTACCATCAGTATAAAAAAGTTGTTCAAGTAAAATCCAGTGCAATTGCTGATGTGGGACTCTCAATAAGTCTGTGGTGGCATGTTAAATGTACATTCTTCATAAATCACGCTTTTTAATAGCTGTTTTGTTCATACAACATATATAGTGAACTAGAGATATGTCTAGCTCATTAAAGTCAACGGAAAGGTTCCCATTGACTTCACTCAGCTTTAGATGAAGCCTTAAATTATTCTATAGCAATGGTCCAAACACTGCAGCTTCCAATAATGTCACTGCATTCTATTCATTACTATAGAGAGTATGGATGTAGCCCTGAAAGACTCACTAGTTTTATTGTTGCCATGTTTTAATAGAAAGAAAGAAAGAAAGAAAAGAATTATCTCAAAAACACACTGGGCAAAACTGTAGGTCTTCTCTACATATCAAATAGGATACCACAGTAATAAATGCCTTCTTTTCTTTTATCCAAGGATGATACTTACTCAGAAATTTTTGACATCAGCAAACTCTGAGTATCAAGAATTAGAACCTGCAAGGTTCCCAAAAAAATCATCACACAATGCTGGAAATTATTTTACAAAACTGTCATGATTTTTACTCAAAGTGCTTAACAAAGGCTAATTATCATTATGTCCCTGTAACAGATTGGGAAGCTGAAGGTTGAGGTGACTTGCACAAGGTCACAGGCAGACCTCGAAATAAACCCCACATTTCCTGATTCCCAAGACAGTGCACAAGCCACTGGACCACACTAAGTCTCAAACCTATACCTGTGTAAAAAAAAAAAAAAGCAAAAGTTCAACTGTATATTATAACATCATAAAGCAGGGGAGTTAGATTTCAAGAGAGACGTCTTCATGCATTTCTGTTATTTCAATGGGGTGGTGTACTTGCTGGAAGAAGAGTGAGTTTTTCTGTTGGCAAAGAATTTATTGTGACCTTATTTGAAAGAGAAGATTTTCACTGTGGTTGCAAACCAAAAAACATTTCAGTGGCTTGGAGTAAACTGCAGCTAGTCCCTTGGCACTGCAGCTTAACAGCCACAATACAACTGTGATAAAGAATAAACCAAACTAGGAATTAAAATAATTGCCTGAACTTTAAACATTTTTGATACTGACATTTAAATAGTCATACAAGACAACCCAAACAAAGTGCATCAATGTGTAAGTGGGTCACAGTCTAGAGCCTGCTGCTTTTCCACAACTGCAGTGTAAAATCCCCACTTCACCAATCCATTTAGGATTAACTCAGCCACAGATATAAGACACAGCTAACTGTGTGCCAGAACCATGGGGCTGCAAAAATAAGCACATTACCCAGCCAGCTAGCTCTTCACTTGGAGCCTGAATGTGTATGTTGGACTCATCAGCGAGGCCAGGATGAGTCAGACAAAAACTTAAATCAAATTTTGCCCCACACTGCCAGCAGGCAACTTTTGTTTCTGCTATAGAAGCTGGTGAAATATAAATTAACGTAATGAACAGTATTACTTCATTATGACATCATTCTATACACAAATAGTGGCATATTCTTTGTCATTGGTGTGCGTGAAGGGCCATATCATGCCACTTTAGAAAATAATAGTGTGCCAGTGAAAAACTTCTGCATCCTTGTTTCAATGGCTAGTTGTCATTACTAGTCCAGCCCAGGTTAGTCAGTATTCCACTTCCTACTCATTTTGGCCCTTATGAATTGCCTTATGAATTTCTATATTCCTTACTCTTCACTTCATATACCAACCCAGAATCACTTTCCTATGTCCCCTTCCCCACACTTTGAGTCCATTCTTCCCATCTCACTCATTGAAAATATTAGCATTTGAAACACAGAAGCAAGCAGAATATCAAATGACAATCTGCCATGATGGCTCATCAAATGTGACATGTGACAAAAATATCATATACCATAATAAGGCCAAATATCTTCTAACTCTATGATAAACTGCCAATTAATTCACACTCACTGTCATCAAAAGATTGGATTTCAATGGTAGTGACCGTGGTAGGCTAAAGGATAGCACAATGAAGATCCTTGGACTTAAAAATGACTAAAAAGTCTCCTGTGCCACCCAAGGACTTTAGTTTTTCAACCTCAGTAGAGCATAACTGAGGCCATGTCCACACTTACCAGGGATCGATGCTGCTGTGATTGATGCACGGGGGGTCGATTTAGTGGGTCTTGTGAAGATCCACTAAATTGGCCACAGAGCACTCTCCGGTCGACTCTGGTACTCCATCGGTTATTTACACAGCTGGAGTAGTGTAACCTAGGTTGACTTACCTTGATAGTGTACACAAGGCCTGAGAGTAGGAACTTCAGTGCAGTAGCATCTATCTCCATAGCCGTGAGAACCTTGAACTGGGCAATTTAACAAGCCACTATGCAAACTGTGGATTAAGGCCAACATTTCCAAATGTGGGTGCTTAAAGCTAGCCTCCTAAATCCGTTTTTAGGTACCTGAACAAGAGGTCTGATTTTCAGAGGTGCTGAACATCTACACATTCTCTTGAGGTTAAGCTGACAAATCTTCAACTGTATATTTTGTTGGGGGGAGAGTGGGAAATTAGCAAGAGTTGTTGCAGAAAGAGAGAGAGTTTTTTAAACATCAAATACATTCTATAAATACCTTCCCTAACAGGGTCAGCACCTTAGCCAATCTTTCTCTCATCATCATATCATCGAAACTTTGCAGAATCACTGAAGTTAAAAGGGCCTACTGGGTCAACCGGTCTATCCCCAGGGTCAATGTAGGATTGTTCCCAACAGTATATTTTGATATTCAGTTACCAAACTCTAAAATCTGCTGGAAGATTGTTTGACTAAAATAAGACATGCAGTAATAGATAAAGCTAAAAGAAATAGGTAATTTTGCACTATCATGATTCATGGCCTTGGTCTACTTCTCTTCACAGTAGAAAGAGAAATGTAAAGTGGGCCTATGACGTTATTGCAACAGTACAAGTAGTTTGATCAGACTGGCAGCTAGTGTACAGTGTACAGGTATAGAAGTACTGCTTGGAGATACTACTAAGAACTGATGTGCTGATGTACATTACAAGATGATCGCTGCTCATATTTTATTGCAAGCCCAGTAACGCATATTAGGGCTCAGTTTTACAAGGTGCTGAATGTACCTATGTGGTGCTGAGTGTACTCAGCTCCCACTGGGAAAGCCTAATAGGCAGAATCAGCAGCTTGCAGAATCCAGCCAACCTCTAGCACCGTTACTCATATAGAATAGTACTTTACTGTATAAAAAACAGAAGTCAGTAAGAGCAACAGTGGCAGAACTTGCCCAGTGGTGATGTTAACTTTGAAACCTTTTTTCCACAGCAACTGCGCGTTCTTTTAAATGGATTAGAGACTGTGGCAAAGTATCTACTCCTCAGCAGGCTCAGTCCTTTTTAGCCTTGGAGACACAGGCTTGGGCAAAGCAAACCCTTCTAGGTAGCACAGGGTCTGGCTAATCCTTCCCTCAGTCAGTCCCTTGTGCTTGTTTTCTCCCCTTCTGGGGACAGAGCACAGCCTTCCTTGCTGGAAGGATTCAGAGCCTTGCTGCACCTAACTTGCTGGCAGCTTCCCTGCTTCTCTCACTCTCCCCCCTGCTTCCACACCAGGGACGGTTTAAAAAGGTCTCCAGCAGTTGGAGCCAGCTGAACCTAATTAGTTCCCTGGTAACCCCTTTTCTAGTTGAACCTTATTTCCCCCTGGTTCTCTCTCCTCAGTGGATTGGGAGAGGCCTTTTAACCCCCTTGGACTAACTACTACCCCTCCCTTTGTAGCCATTTGTCCTAGGTTTGCCACAAGACACATATTCACTTTCAGGTGTTTTAACTTTTTTTTACATGTGAGTGTCCAGCAGCACACTCATCCTCATTCTTCTCCTCTTCAGATTCAAGGTCTTGATAATGCTCATGTGAGACTGCCACTGAGCTGCTGCTATCATACCTAAAACATGACGCTTATGAATGTTCTGTACTTCCTTTTACAGTATCTATGCCTCCACTTTTTTGATCTTCTATTCTCAGAGGATTCAAAGACAGGCTGCTATTGGTGTTTTTTAATAGGAGGGCAAGTTTCTTCACTGTCTTCTTGAAGCATGAAATATTTGGCATAATGGTCCAGCATCTTTTTTTTGTCTCATTCAAATAAAAAGAAATATATATACTGAAAATGTTAGTATTTCTCTATTTAAAACCCTAAAAACACCTAGTAATGTATATAAATTTACACATCCCCTAATTATTTCTGGAAATAGCCCTATTTTTCATACATGCAGTGAAGCTATAAATCTTATATACTGTATTTACTTAAATCACAAAAAATATACAGTATATATGTAACGCCCCTATACGGTTACTTCCTTTGGTGCTACTTTTCTTGTGGGTTTCACAGACAGGCCTGGGTTCTTCTGGGTCCCGTCTCCAGCTTCAGATGAGTGTTTTCTTTGTCTTGTTCTGAAACACAATCAGTTGGTGGTTTCCCAACCTCTCACACTCCTTCCCGACAAAAGTGCAAGAGGTGCTGCTTGGAGGAAAAAATTCTAACTACTCTCTACCTGATATATGGAAACTCACAAGGAATAATACAGATGTACAGGATATCAGATCAACTAATTGTATTAAACAAAAGTTAAACATAAACTGACAATGCAAACAAATGCTCTTAGAGTCACCAGCACCCAACACTGTGACTTATACCAGAGGAAACAGGACTTTAATGTCCTGTTGGTATGTTCACTACAGTGGGGCCCTGGCTGGCTGGGGAGAGTGCTGTATATGGTAGTAGCAGAGAGCAAGTTATAAAGGTATCTTCCAAACAATGGACCTGACTACCTAACGAAAGGTTGATGCACTCAGACTCTATCACACGGATGATCCTCAGGTTTAGATCCTGGCCTGGTTCCCTCAGCAGCTTGACAGTCTCAGTCAAGGTCCACGCTATCCTGTGCTAGTCTTGTACTATTTTTCACTACCAAAAGTATACTGCTTCTGCTTCAGAGATCTCAGGGACTCAGGGAATAGGCACAGGCTATATAAAAAATAATTCTAAAAAATCCTAAACCACAATTTCATATTTTATAAAACCCAAATGTAGGTTAAAGCAGGCAGGAATTCCTAATCTAGCAACGAGAAGTATTTCTTGCCATGTGGTAACTGCATTAGCTGGAGTGTTAAGGGATAAACTAGTCCTAAACCAGTTGGGAACTTTCCCAGCTGAAACCTATAAACTGAGAGCTACCATGAATAGGGACTGGAACCGGATGAGGAATATTGCTGCCAAGTACCAGAGGCCATGTTTCAGGGATGACTCGGCATGTAGGTATGGGAATCCCAAACTCACCAAAAAGCTTGTCCTCCCTTCCGAGGCTGGCTCAGGGCTCCTCTCTCCTCACAACATGGCTCCTCCGGGGGGTGGAGGGGTTGCCTAGCATCAGAAACTTCCTCATTGGCTAGGGTAGCTCATTTCCCTGGGTTTAACCTGTCAATCATGCTCATTTCAATCCTCCTCTCTCTCTGCTTCCTCCTTTGAGCCATCTAGCCACACACTTCAATAACTCCTCAGAGCTGGCAGAGGCCTCTACCCTCTGGCATCTTCCCTCTCTCCCTCTTGGTTGTCAGGCAATGGAGATATTGAGCCTGCCCTTGGCCCTGCTACTTCCTGGGAGAAGCAGTCCTCTCCCGAGGGTTTCCTCGTCAACCTGCTGCACTCCCTGCCTTAGTTGGTGGCACAGATACACCACAGAAGCCAAGGTAAACCCTGCAGGAGTGATTACATGTAAGATCCCTCTGTGTGTGCACAGCTATAGCCCTGACAGTTATAAAAAGTATGTTAAAGCTAGTCCTCTCCTCAATGTTAATAAAAAAAACAGAGGAGTTAGAGAGCCCACTCTACACAAAACATATGTTAACTTAACTTCTCAACCACATACCTAATCATAGATATCAGGGTTGGAAGGGATCTCAGGAGGTCATCTAGTCCAACCCCCTATTCAAAGCAGGGCCACTTCCCAGACATTTTTTTGCCCCAGATCCGTACATGGCCCCCTTCAAGCATTGAGCTCACAACCCTAAATTTAGTAGGCCAATGCTCAAACCACTGAGATATCCCCCCATCTACCTCATCTCCCCCCTCTACTTGTCTATTTATATCGCAAGTTCTCCAGGACAGAGCCCTTGTCTGCGTGTTGTGTGTCAGCTGCCTAGCATATTAGGTTTGTGTATATTTCTGATTTCTTTTGGCACTCCTTATGTTACACTGTATCCTCATCTTATATTTTGTGTTAAGTACCTTCCTGGGTGAGATGGGATGACACACTTTATTGCTCCTATTATCACCTAATCATAACCTTGAACTATTAACACACCACAGATAGCACTTATTAAGTTTCACTGGCAGACTTTTTTTAATAGGATGGCTAGTTGTAATACAGCTGGAGCTCTCTCAAGAGGCATGAGGTTAGCTTACATCACACTGTATCACTTCTCATTTTACTAATCATTGTTGCACTTGGCTGACATGGTTCACCATCATTGTATATATTGCTTTAAATAGCCTAAGTACTGCTAACCACTCTGCTGACAGAATGATCAGGGATTTTATTTGTTTGTTTTGTTAACAGAAGGAGGTTCTATCCAATACATAACTTTCTTGAACTTGAAATCTGATGATTGCTCTGGCCTCACTGTTGTTTATTATATTGTCTATTACTTGTGCATGCTTTCCAAGTGAGGGAGTAGGAATAATTCCTTTTAATTCTCACCAACATATTGATTAATTCTTAGATCTATTTCATTCTTCATTCCCCAAATACACCTGGCATTTTGTTCTCTGGATATGATCATGTAAACACAGTTGTCATTGTGACATGGGGTCAGTTTTTCACTGCAATATATGCGGAAGATGTTTCCTTAAAAGTTCAGCCGCCTTCCTCTTTTATTATAGAGTGCTGATCAAGCTTTTGTTTACATTTCACTGTTGCCTGCCCTTCAGAGAATGGATATTATGGCTAGTTTTGAAACTTTTCTGAATGCTGTGTGGAATGGTGAGTGAAATTTCTTGTAATTCTGCATAAAAGAGTGAGTGGGATAAGTGTGTATACATGTGAGTTTAAGAGTTTTCCTGTACATATTTTTGTCACTAATATATGACATGCAGACAGGCAGACATGGTACCTATGGTCAGCTTCTCATTGTTTTCAGGATTGAATGCATTTTTCACCAGATTTTACAATAGGTTGTGATACCTCCCAGTATAATTTCCATTAGAAATAATGGCTCACATCCAGCACATCTTCTTCCAGCAATTGCTGGACACCTGCAGTTCTCTTGAATTAAACAAGAAATTTGTGTCACTTGTACAAGAAATTATTTTGAAGAATGAACAGGAAAGTTAAATGCAAGAAAATGTGAAGGAAAAGGAGGGAAGAAAGAAAGAACAAGAACAATGAGCTGGGATCAGACTTATTCTCTATTTCTCGCTCCAGTGTTGCCCTTGGCTCAGAATTGCACTAACTGTACAAACTTAATTTGGCCACCTTGGGTGTATGTATCATAGTAGTCTTTATTTACATGATCACATGCTATTTTTTCCAAAGGACCCTGCCTCACTCAGTGCACATGGCACATAGTATACTGGGGATGAATCAAGGTTATGTACTGAAGGAGGCTACCCTATGCATGACACCTGCCTCATTTCTTGCTAAGTTGGAATGTGTATAGTGAATGATTGCAGAAAGAGAAAAGAAGATTTCATGTTTAAGGAATATGAAGGCCACCCTGGATAACTGAATTCTATCCATTCCCCTGCCACAGTGTTCCTATGTGATGCTAGGCAAATCACTTAAGCCAATTTTTTCACAGCTGGCCAATTATTGTGTGTTCCTCATTTCCTGGGAAGAAATTTTTACTGTCTGATTGCAGTTAGGCTCCTTCTCCTCCTTCTCCTCTTCACTGTCTGTGCACCAACAGGGGGAGCAATGAAAGCACAGAAAATACAATATAGATGCTGTCAGTTCCTGTTCCAGCGCCACGGCAGTGCAAACCTAAAGTGCAGCACTAAAGCACAGCAACACTAGAGCTTCTCAATTAAACTGTTGCAAGAATGTTTTAACATGGGCAAAGTGATGTATTTTTCTTAACCTTGGTGTGAGAAAAAACTGAACCATTTCAGCTTAAATTTTACAGGACAATTTAGCCTAACGCAGACACCCTGCGTGGAATTTTAAGTACAAAGAGTAAGAAACAAGCATCCGAAAAACAATATAAATAATTGGAAAATTGTTGGGCAACCTTAAATTTATGTATAACTGCCTGCGCTGCCTATAATAATAAAACTTAGGTCATATATCGCATTCATCATTTTGAAGCATTTTACAAAAGAAGGTAAGAGATGTTATCTTCATTTTAAATATCAAGAAACTTATATACAAAAAGGTTAAGTGACTTGCCTATGGTCCTATGTCTGGTCAGTGGCAGACTGAAGCATAGCAAACATGACCCTACTGAAGTCAATGGGAATTTTTGTCAGAAATTTCTTCCTATGTCTCCTTGCTCTTAGTCCAGTGACCTGTTCCATGAAACACAGCCATCTCTATCAGGAAATGCAAAGACTTTTTAACAGCATTGTCATGGTACAATTCCCCACTCTGAACATTAGCGTCCAAAAGATGGGGTACCAGCATGAATTCCTCTAAGCTCAATTACCAGCTTAGAACCTGTAGCACTGCCACCAACCAGGAATTCCAGTGCCTGGTACACTCTGGTCCCCATAAAACCTTGCCTGGGGACCCCCAAGACCCAGACCCTCTGGATCTTAACACAAGGAAAGTAAACCCTTTCCCTCACTGTTGCCTCTCCCAGGCTTCCCCTCCCTGGGTTACCCTGGAAGATCACTGTGTGATTCAAACTCCTTGAATCACAAAACAGAGAGGACAATTCACCTTCCTCCCTCCTTCTCTTTCCCCTTCCTAGACTCTTCCTGAGAGAAAGTAATCCTGGCACAGAGAGAAATCAGCCTCTCTCTCCCTCTTCCCTCCTTTCTCCCCACCAATTCCCTGGTGAATCCAGACCCAGTCCCCTGGGGTCTCACCAGAATAAAAAAACAATTAGGTTCTTAAACAAGAAAAGCTTTTAATTAAAGAAAGAAAAAACAGTAAAAATTATCTTTGTAAATTTTAAAAAAATGGAATAGGTACAGGGTATTTCAGCTATAGATGCTGGGAACACCCTCCCAGCCTAAGTATACAAGTACAAATTAAAATCTTTTCAGCAAAATACCAATTTGAACTCCTCTCAGCCAAATACACATTTGAACTTCTTCCAACCAAATACACCTTTGCAAATAAAGAAAACAACCATAAGCCTAACTCGCTTTATCTACCTAGTACTCACTATTTGGAATCTATAAGAACCTGTATCAAGGAGATTGGAGAGAAACCTGGTTGCACGTCTGGTCCCTCTGAGCCCCCAGAGTGAACAACAACCAAAACTAACAGCACACACACAAACTTCCCTCCCTCAAGATTTGAAAGTATCCTGTCCTCTGATTGGTCCTCTGGTCAGGTGACAGCCAGGCTCACTGTTCTTGTTAACCCTTTACAGTCAAAGAGATATAAAGTACTTCTGTGCTATTAACTTTTCTTATCTGTTTATGACAAGCATACAACAACATTACACAGTGCTCCTCAATTTGGGACTATGCTATCTATTTTATAGAAGCAGAATGCAATTATCCCAATTGGAATTTGGCCAGTTACCATGTTTAGTACTCTACTCTCTACTTTTGTGAAAAGAGGCTATCCTGCATTTAATGCTGTGTCTATTTGATAATTTTGAGTCAAAGGAACTAAGTAAGTTATTAAGGAAATATAAACCTAATATTAAAAGCTACGTTTCCTGACTTTCTTTTTATAGTAAAGGGAACCTGCCAAACTTTCAATACATACAAATGTTTCTTCTTGGGTATAGAGAAATAATATTCTTTTTATGGAATTTGAATGAGGTTCTGAAAGAAATGCTTTGTGCATATGAAGTCCACGTGGTATGGTTACTTTGGCATGGGACCAGAAGTTTTCTCTGAGGATGATCTCTAACTCCTCCTATGCCTATTAAATGACTGGTAATTCTATTTCTATGTAGTTAAACTCCTGCACTGGGTCAGGGGCTGTTTTGCACAAGCTAGAAAAAAATATAATCGCTTGTGATGGGCAGGTACTGAAATACCCTTGGTACCTGTGGGTACCACTACAATACTTGGCAATAACCTGGTAACCAAATCAACCTAATATTTCAAAGTGTAGCTCACATATCTGATATATGAAAAAGAACTACTGGAAACATACTGCCAAGATGGCTGTAATCAGAATCCAAGCACTACGACTGCATGAAATATTTATTGGAAAATATATAATGCTAGAGGATGAAACCCAACCTATAAGGGTCCCTTTAATCCACTCTACTGCAAACAGCCGTAAAGCTGCCCTAACTGAGTAGCTGAGGATTCTGTCAGTAGGTTAGAACTAGAATATCTGTTTTATGGCACCCCAGTCCCATTGGTCATCTACAGGTCCAGTGCCAAGTTGAATCTCAAAGCAGAGACCTTAAATCTTGCCTACTTGTCAGTTTGCTGAGCTCTCACAAATGTGCAAGCTACATTATGAAATTTTTGCTGCCAGTGGCATTAACATTTTTTGTATTCTGTAGACAGCCATGAAAATGTGAAGGTTGCCATTCTGAGTTTCAAGATGGGAGTAATCACATCTATGTTCAGGAAGGTCAACTAGGATGACCAGATGTCCCGATATTAGGGGCTCTGTCTTATATATGCAACTATAACCCCCCCTTCCTCACAAAAAAAATGGGTCCTGATTTTTTACTGTTGCTATATGGTCACCCTAAGGTCAACCGGAACCATTTTGACATGTTCTTGCAGCATGAGTAGTTGCATTTTGTGTGCTATCTCTGAGACAATCAGAAAAAATAACTGGGGGCCAGATTTTTTTTCTCCCTTAGGTGTAAATTGGGAGTAACTCCACTGAAATCAATGGAGTCACATTTGTGTAAAATTAGTTTAAGTGAGAGAAGAAACAGGCTCTTGCTGTGTATGCCACCTTTTCAGAGATAAGCCCTAGAGTTTCCCTAGCCATCTGATATGTGATCTCTCTGCTGTAGAATATGGAAGAGGGTAATTTATCCTATCTCACCACAGAAGATTAACTGGAATTGTAGGGATGACAACTCCTGCATGTTGACACCCCAAAAACACCAATAGGAAGACTAGGTCTGCTATTTACCAATTTAATCTTTGAGAGGTGTAACATGCTATTGGCCTTTGCCCTTCAGCCTCCTAAGAAGTTAGCACAGCGAAGTACTATAAAAATCGTAGGGGATGTCAGGGAATGTGATAGGATCTTGTCAAGGTTCCTTCACCACTCTGAACTTTCGGGTACCTGCATGAACACTTCTAAGCTTAATTACCAACTTAGATCTGGTATCGCTGCCACCATCCCCCAAGCACTACTTTTTTCCCTGGGTAGTTTTGAGGGACTTCACCAATTCCCTGGTGAACACAGATCCAAACCCCTTGGATCTTAAAACAAGGAGAAATTAACCATCCCCCCTCCTTTCCCCCCACCAATCCCTGGTGAGTCCAGATCCAATCTCCTTGGATCTAAAAACAAGGAAAAATCAATCAGGTATTAAGAAAAAGGCTTTTAATTAAAGAAAAGAAAGGTAAAAGAAAACCCTCTGGGAGAGATTAGCATACCAGCTACTCTCACAGATAACACATTCAAAACACAGAGGATGTTCCCCTGGGCCCAAATTTAGTTACACAGAAAAAATACCCAAATACCCAATTTGATTCTACCTCTAATTGCATAACATAGGTTACAAAGAAATAAACATAAACCTATTTATTCCTTTCTAAAACTTACTACTCTGTTAAGAGGTTGGTTCATTGATCTTTTTCACTCCGGCTGAAACTGAAACTCTAAACAAAGGAAAAACTTCCCTTCTTCCTTTTGAAACATCTTGTTCCCCCATTGGTTTCTCTGGTCAGGTGTTAGCTAGGCTAGGTGAACTTTTTAACCCTTTACTGGTAAAAGAGGCATTAACCCTTAACCATCTGTTTAGAACAGATCTATTCAATGGAGGAAGATTGTGTGAAGAATATGCACCAGTATGGCTCTGGTTTTGCACCACTGAAGTTAACGGGAGCCTTGCAGAAGTTGCAGAGGAGCACATTAGATATTAAAAAAAGAATAAATATTAGCAGCAGCAAACGGACATAGACCCTCTGTACTGCTCCCGCAAACAGAAGCCCTTCTCACTGTTGCTAATAATTAAATGTAAAAACTATGTTAGTCAACATTAAGACCTTCACAGGTGTGCACTCAAGTAAGAAAATGTCAAATTCAAAGATGAACATGCAATCATAACACTGCCCCATTACATTACAGCCTTGATTTCTCTGGTCACACATTTCTCAGACACTATAAAAAATAAAATATAATAAACATAAGAAATCATTTTAGAGGAAAATGGCTTTTACTTTGATATGAATATATTTGACGCTGTTAAAAAGATATAAACCTTTCTGCCAGGAAGATGAGATTTTTCTTTCATTTAAGATCCAACCTTGAATTGGCAATGCGCAGTAGCTACATCTTCTGCAGTTTCCAATATGCTGAGTAAATGCACTTCATCCTCACACACTGTTAGTATGGTCCGTAGCCACTACAACCAAGCTTTATTGATTCCTGGAGGTAATCTCCTTGAATTCTTTGATTACAAGAAGAATGCTAATTCAAGAAGGGTTTAATAATCATAAGGTATGTCTACACTACGGGATTATTCCGATTTTACATAAACCAGTTTTGTAAAACAGATTGTATAAAGTCGAGTGCACGCGGCCACACTAAGCACATTAATTCGGCAGTGTGCGTCCATGTACCAAGGCTAGCGTCGATTTCCGGCGCATTGAACTGTGGGTAGCTATTCTGTAGCTATCCCATAGTTCCCGCAGTCCCTTGGAATTCTGGGTTGAGATCCCAGTGCCTGATGGGGCAAAAAACATTGTTGCGGGTAGTTCTGGGTACAGCCTCACCCCTTCCTCCGTGAAAGCAGCAGACAACCGTTTCGCACCTTTTTTCCTGGGTGAACTGTGCAAATGCCATAGCACAGCAAGCATGGACCCTGCTCAGATCAAGACCACAATCGTGGATGTTGTAAACACCTCGCTCATTCTCGTGCAGTCTATGCTGAACCAGGACCTGCAAAGCCAGGCGAGGAGGAGGCGGCTACAGCAGAGTGGTGACGAGAGTGATGAGGACATGGACACAGAATTCTCTCAAACCGCGGGCCCCTGCACTTTGGAGATCCTGCTGATAATGGGGCAGGTTCTAGCCATTGAACGCCGATTTTGGGCCCGTGAAACAAGCACAGACTGGTGGGACCGCATAGTTTTGCAGGTCTGGGATGGTTCACGGTGGCTGCGAAATTTTTGCATGCGTAAGGGCACTTTCATGGAACTTCGTGACTTGCTTTCCCCTGCCCTGAAACGCCATAATACCAAGAAGAGAGCAGCCCTCACAGTGGAGAAGCGAGTGACAATAGCCCTCTGGAAGCTTGCAATGCCAGACAGCTACCGGTCAGTCGGGAATAAATTTGGAGTGGGAAAATCTACTGTGGGGGCTGCTAAGATGCAAGTAGCCAAAGCAATCATTAAGCTGCAGCTACGAAAGGTTGTGACTCTGGGAAACGTGCAGGTCATAGTGGATGGCTTTGCTGCAATGGGATTCCCTAACTGTGGGGAGGGGCGATAGATGGAACACATATCCTTATCTTGGCACCGGAGCACCAGGGCACCCAGTACGTAAACCACAAGGGGTACTTTTCAATGGTGCTGCAAGCACTGGTGGATCACAAGGGACATTTCACCAACATCCACATGGGATGGCCAGGAAGGGTTCATGATGCTCGCGTCTTCAGGAACACTACTCTGTTTGAACAGCTGCAGCAAGGGAATTACTTCCCAGACCAGAAAATAACAGTTGGGGATGTTGAAATGCCTGTTGTTATCCTGGGTGACCCAGCCTACCCCTTGATGCCATGGCTCATGAAGCCATACACAGGCAGCCTGGACAGTGATCAGGAGCTGTTCAATTACAGGCTGAGCAAGTGCAGGATGGTGGTAGAATGTGCATTTGGCCGTTTAAAGGTGTGCTGGCGCACATTACTGACTCGCTCAGACCTCAGCCAAACCTATGTCCCCTTTGTTATTGCTGCTTGCTGTGTGCTCCACAATCTCTGTGAGAGTAAGGGGGAGACCTTCATGGCGGGGTGGGAGGCTGAGGCAAATCACCTGGCCGCTGATTACGCGCAGCCAGACACCAGGGCAATTAGAAGAGCACACCAGGAAGCGGTGCGCATCAGAGCTTTGAAAACGAGTTTCATCACGGGCCAGGGTACAGTGTGACTGTTATGTTTGTTTCCCCTTAATGAACCCCCCCCCCGATTGACTCATTCCCTGTAAGCAACCCACCCTCCCCCTTCGATTACAGCTTGCTTAAGGAAATAAAGTCACTATCGTTTAAAAATCATGTATTCTTTATTAAAAAGTCATTATAAAAAGAGGGAGAGAACTGACAAGGTAGCCCGGGTGTGGTTTGGGAGGAGGATAGGAGGGAAGGAAAAGGCCACTCAAAATATTTCAAAGTAATGACAGCCTTTTGGTTGGGCTGTCCACAGGGGTGAAGTGGGCGGGTGCACGAAGCCTTCCCCCACGCGTTCTTACACGTCTGGGTAAGGAAGATATGGAACATGGTGAGGGGTGAGGGTGGTTACACAGGGGCTGCAGCGGCAATCTGTGACCCTGCTGCTGTTCCTAAAGCTCCACCAGACATCGGAGGATGTCAGTTTGATCACACAGCAGCCCCAGCGTTGCATCCTGCCACCACTGATCTTCCTGCCTGCACCTCTGATCTTCCTGCCTCCACCTCTCATCTCAAGCATCTCTCCTCTCCTCACGTTGGTCCCACCTGTACTCATGTTCCCTGGCATCTTTCCTGTAATTTGATACCACATCCTTCCACTCATTCAGATGAGCTCTTTCATTGCAGGTTACTTCTGTGATTTCTGAGAACATTTCGTCTCATGTCTTTTTCTTCCTCTGCCTTATCTGAGATAGCCTTCGGGATAGAGTAGGGAGGCTTGAAAAATTTGCAGCTGCACGAGGGAGGGAAAAAAGGGAGAGAAGTATTTTAAAAGATGCATTTTACAGAACAATGGTTATACTCTTTCACAGTGAACAACACTATTCACCTTACATAGCACATGTGATTTCACTACAAGGTCGCATTTTGCATCTTAATATTGAGTGCCTGCGGCTCTGGTGTTAGAGATCTCACAGAGGCAGGTCCGGGCAGCAGAATTCAACTTGCATGCAGCCATGGTAAGCCATTGTCTTTCAGCTTCTGCAGCCTTCATATACACAGTGCCCTCCTTTCCCAAATACCAAGCAAATCCCGTTCAGTGCTGCTTCTTTCCTGTTAACAGGCAGCAGCAGAAACCAACCCCGCATCCAATTCTCTGGGATGATCGCTTTACCCCTCCTCCCACCGGGTGGCTAGTATCATGGAAGATCACTGCTAATCACTCCCCTTCCCCCGCCACCACGTGGCTGGTAGCAGGGAAGATCCCTGCTAGCCAAACGCGAAAAATCTCAGTGCCATTACCCCCTCTCCCCTCCCCCCGCTTGGTTACCTGCAAGGAAGGATTTATTTTAAGCAGCAGGCAAACAGCCCAGTAGGAATGGCCATCTCTGTCCCCTTAATTAAATTCCTGAATTTCAACCAGGTTACCATGAACGATATCACTGTCCTGAAGATAACACAACGAGATAAAGAACGGATGTTGCTTGAATGCCAGCAATCACCGAGACCATACGCAGCTAGGCTTTGTCATGCAATGATACCAGATTACTTGCTACATGCATGGCGTGGTCAAGTGTCCTACCATGGTGGAAGGAATAAGGCTGCCTTGCCCAGAAACCTTCTGCAAAGGCTTTTGGAGGACCTCCAGGAGAGCTTCATGGAGATGATCCTGGAGGATTTCCGCTCCATCCCCAGACATGTTAACAAACTTTTCCAATAACTGTACTGGCCGCGAATGCATCCCAGTCCTCAGGGCAAATCAGTCTTTAAAAAACACTTGCTTTTAAACCATGTTTTATATTTACAAAGGTACACTCACCAGAGGTCGCTTCCATGGCTTCATTGTCTGGGCTACTGGCTTGGGAGGGCTGGGAGGGTAATTCCATCTGGGTGAGAAAAAGCTCCTGGCTGTTGGGGAGAATGGAGTGCTGTGTGCTCTCTACAAGGTCGTCCTCCTCTTCCTCCTCCTCATCTTCCCCGTCCACAGAATCCTCAGCCATGGCTGAGATTACCACGCCCACCTCGGAATCCACGGACGGGGGTGGGGTAGTGGTTGCGGACCCCCCTAGAATTGCATGCAGCTCAGCGTAGAAGCGACATGTTTTCGGCCCTGCCCCAGACCTTCCGTTTGCTTCTTTGGTTTTCTGGTAGGCTTGTCTGAGCTCCTTAACTTTCACTCTGCACTGCACTGAGTCCCTGTTGTGCCCTTTCTCCATCATAGCCTTGGAAATTTTTTCAAATGTTTTTTCATTTTGTCTTTTGGAACGGAGTTCTGTTAGCACAGAATCCTCTCCCCATACAGTGATCAGATCCAGTACCTCCCGCGCGGTCCATGCTGGAGCTCTTTTTCGATTCTCAGGAGACTGCATTGTTACCTGTGCTGATGTGCTCTGTGTGGTCACCTGTGCTGGAGAGCTCTCCATGCTGGCCAAACAGGAAATGAAATTCAAAAGTTCGTGAGGCTTTTCCTGTCTACCTGGCCAGGGCATCTGAGTTCAGATTGCTGTCCAGAGCAGTCACAGTGGTGCACTGTGGGATACCGCCCGGAAGCCAATACTGTCGATTTGCGGTCACACTACCCTAATCTGATATGGTAATACCGATTTCAGCGCTACTTCTCTCGTCGGGGAGGAGCACAGAAACCAGTTTAAAGAGCCCTTTATATCGATATAAAGGGCCTCGTTGTGTGGACGGGTGCAGTGTTAAATCGGTTTAACTCTGCTAAAATTGGTATAAACACGTAGTGTAGATCAGGCCATACATAGGTCAAAAATCATAATGCTCCTTACAACAAAACAGAAAGTAAATACAGAAATTGTTGGAGGATTATGCAAAAAATGTATTCGAGGAAGCGTCTACTCAAGTTAAGGGGAATGTAAACACTGACCTTAGTGTACTGTGATCTGCTGAAATATTTGCAGTAGCAGATATCACTTTGTAGATGTTTTTTCTTACAAAATCTATAGTGGAAGTAAAATCCCAGAACACAATCACAAAGAGACAAAAGGTTCAAACTTGATGGCGGAGTTCAGTTCCTTTTATACTCATACAAAGGAAATATTTTTCAGTTTACAACAGTTTATAAAAGAAGAGCCAGATCACAACACTATTACAGCACACAGCAGGTCATTGTGTGTAATGCTAGGAAGGCCAGATCACATTGCTTTTGACATACAAATAAGACCTGCAGAAGTAAATGAGGTAGCACTATAATGGAGTCAGACAGACCCCAGAGGGTCATGCTGGGTACCTGCTCTTCGTCCCCTCTGTTTTTCTTATGTTAGGGCCAATTCTGCATGTAGCAGGGAGATCTGCCATGGAAGTGCCTGGCCTGGACACACATTTTTTCCATTACAACCATAAATTGGCTCAAGTTGTTAAGTCATCTGTTTTCTATAAAAATAACATAGATTATCAGTACATTTGTCTTCCTATCAATTGTGATCGCCAGTGTGTTAACACTGAGCTGCATAAAGGACAAAGATAGATCCGTGAAATTCCTTTGTATATATATTTAACCAACAGATGGCTATACAGCACAAAGCATACATAGAAAAAGGGTAATTTGAAACCTGGATGGCAGTCTATTTTTATGACACAGCTCTTGCGGACATTTCAATGGATTTGCTAAATGTTGCCCATACAATAGTACTGTATCAATATTTTATTTCAAATATGAGTAATTAAAACAAAATAATCAATATAAATGTTCTTGTTGTTGGAATAAAATATTATCATCACTTAGAAGGTTTACATCATCAAAGAGTTGGTCAATGTGTCTCCACTTTTGCTCTTGGGTGAGATACTAGCATGAGCAGTAATTACTTGCACGTCTGCCACAGTTCCAGTATGAAGGAAGTCAGCAAGGTCTGTCTTCTCTTTCTGTAGTAGGCAATAATCAATCTATCTTTTGTCCACAGTTGATCTTTCTGCCAACCAAAAACTTTCAGATAATCAGATTGCTCCAACTGTATGAAATAGACATATTCAGAGCCAGCTTCAGTTATTTGCCTTTCTTCCTGCTGCTACTATACAACCAAACAATACTCCTTTCTTAGAAATTCTGCCTCAGCTTCTCACATTACAGGTTCTGTTCTATATTATATCTACAGTACACATTTAACTAAATAAACTAATATCCTAGCTCCAGTTCTTCTCAAAATGTTTCAGCAGTCGTGAGTTTGACTCTCATGTTTCTTTGAAGCATTCAAAAATAGATCTACAGGTGTCTGCAGTTACTTCTTTATGCAACAATAGAGGAGCATGGCTGGGTGATAATGGATTCTTTAACTATCGGACCTCTTTAAAAAGAGGAACTACATATTCAGATAATTTATTCTCAGGCCTATTTCCTTGCTGGAAATGTTGACTGTAAAGTCAATCACTGTAAAACAGACACGTCTGATGGCTTAGTATGAACTGGCTTACAGAAAACTTGAAAGGAGTTCAATAGACAAATACTCTGGGACAAATTCTGCTCTTGTTTATACTTGTGGACCCCTGATTATATTTAATGGTCTGTGATTGATGTTAGGAGTGTTAGTCATGATAATGTAGCATTCAGGCCTATATATTTGCCTGAGATAGAATTTTGAGTCTTGTTTGGCCATTTGATTTTTAATACTTTTATATTCTTACTAATATGTATGAACAAAGAACAAAGACACTGTGTGTTACATCTGCCCACAAACAGATGGAGATGAAAAAAGATAGACCTAAACTGTTGCTGAGTAGAGTGGGAGTTTAATATATGAGCGCACACTTAAAGGACAGCCCTGCCTCGACTCCTCTCCTGAGACAAGGTCAAACAACCAGTGAGGAGGGGCGAGGGGAATGAGAGGGAAGGTATAAAAAACACTAAAAGCCAAATAAATGCCTGTCCCTGACAGAAGTACCTTACCTCTCCTATAGAGTACAAAAAAGGTGGTACCAAAGCCCCCAGACCCAAGACCCTCCAAAACAGAACATGACCATAAATTGCAAGAGGTGGGACCAAGGGTGTGCACTATAGGTATAATTATGCCTGCTAAGAAAGAGAATGGGAACACTGGTAAGCCTCTAGAGCATACAAAGTTATGAATATGCTTGCTTTAATTAACCCCAATAAACATTGCATTGTCTACACTTCAAACTTCTGGTCTTCTGCTTTCTGTCTGTATGACAACAAACAGGGCAGGGAGAAGGGAAAGCCCTTAACAATTGACAAGACACTAAATTAGAAGTTTGGGTCCAACTGAAGACCCTCCTCGGCATATCCACTTACCTACACTGCATCATGTGGTCTCCCCAACTCACCTGGGACCAATACGTGCTCTCATTTTTCACTCATGCAGCTCCATTGGTTACTGAGAGCAGAATTTGGCTCCAGAATACTAGTGTCTCCTCTGATCTCATACTTTTGTGTGGGATTTAGCTGATTTTTGAGTGCAGGCCTCTTAAGGATTTAAGTTTATTTAAATGTTTTTATTATTTAAATGGTTTGAATATTTGGTTGCATGAGCATGACTGAGGGCTTCCATCATTCCTCCTGGAATAATATTTCACGATCTTGGAGTATGGCTTGGGACACAGATTGTCCAAAGCTGCACTGTGGTTGGTTATAGAAGCCTTTTTTTAGGAGGTTGGAACTGTGCTGTAAACTAACTCCTATGGCCCTGTAGCACTGCGTTTTCTTGGATCCCTCCTTATTGGCTGCCCTTTTCCAAAATGAGAGGCTCCTCATACAAGTCCCACTCAGGCCTTTTCTTCCTCAGGCAGCATTCCTGATGATATTTGTCTCATTCCCTTCCTACTGTCCGCACACACAAGATGGCTCCCTCCCATAATTCGAACCCCAAAACAGCATGATTGACGGGGTTGGGACTGAGAAGGACTGAGAAGTTGCCCACCAAAACAGCCTCTGACTAGTTCCAAAGCTGCTTCCTACTGAGACAACAGTAACCCGCTACAGTTACAATCTGTGTCAGAGCCCGGGTTTAGGAACTTTTACATGATTGCTGCCTCTTCTTGAGTTTAACCCCCTGATATCTAATACATATTTACAAAGAGAAACAAACTGTAAATAAAAGTATGAAATGGTACATCTCACCTCTCTTACTCTACAGGGGAACTGTATATAGCTTCTCCCCTACCTTAGGGCTGCCTTATGCCATGAAGCCCTAAAGCCAGTGTAACTAGACATCAGAGGATCACCTCCAGTAGCACAGAGCAGATGCCCTGAAATGGCTCCTATGCCACCCCTGTTCTGTAGGGAACGTAGCAGCCTGCACAATTTAAAGGAGTCACCAGCTATGCACCCTCGCCCACCCCAACCTCACAGATTACATTCTTCATTGGTTGGCCACAGCCAGGGTTTTGGGCCATAGTTTCCCTGTTTATACTACAGTAAGAAAATAGAAATAAAGATTAAATATCTATCTATATTATTATATTGTCACCCCTCACTGTAAGCTCTGAATCAGTCCTACAAGTGGTATTCCATGCACTGTGGGGAGATCTGTTGATTAAAAACAGAGGCAAATCACTAAGGGGAAAGAAAGCAATCGTTTCAATTGCAACTATTGAGCAGAAAGACAAAGCTAAAGGACTGTGACAGATTCATTGAATAAGTTATTCTTCCATAGACTGAAGCATCCATGTATTTGTCATTTAAGTCACTTTTTAAAGAAGTGAAACATACTAGTGGAAATAAATGAATACCAGCAGAATGAAATTAAGCAGAACAAAGTCCCAATGGTATTTAATTCTACAGTCTATAATGAATGGATATGTGTTTCTGAGAGATAAACTAGATAAACGGACCACAAGATCCAATCATTAATCACAAGAGAGAACATGACTTAAACATCAAAACAAAAAGGAGAAGAATGGAATGTTCTATGGAGGAATGCAGTGAAAATTCCTAAAAATGTCAGAATGAAAAATATTGGGCCTGATTCTCCTCTTTGCACTCGTGTAAATCAGAAGTAACTCCACTTAGGTCAGTATAAAACTTGTTATTATTAGGCGTTCAGTACAAAACTGGTGTGAGTGAAGATAGCTGGGCCCATTAATAATAAATATATACACAGGGCATACCTAACACTCAAAACTATCATTGCAAATAATGGATTTGGCAAGAATTAGTGTTTGTTTGGAAAGAGTCATGGGTAAAATCAGAGTGAGGTTAAATTTTGAAAAATTTTGTTGGTCACATTGAAACTTTGCACAATGAAAAGTGGTAGCTGGCTTAGCAAATGCTTTGGCTGAGTTTTTCAAACCCTATAGCAGGAGATTTTTGATCCAGGTTTCACTTTACCTCTAAATCCCCAAGGTTTAGAGGGATTTGATACAAGGTTCTGGTGTGGCCAATCTTCATATATATTCATATTCATTATATATTCATATTTCACTTATTAAAAATTGGATCTGTACTGCTACACAGAGTATATGTACAAGTGATAAGATTGTTCAAATCTGGTTTGAAGGCTATATAGTAACTCTTCAAATTAAAGATCTGTCAGGCATATCTTTTATCTATGCTCCACTTTTAGGATGTTGTATCTCCCATTGGAGTTAAGGTCAGTTAGTTTCCTGGACTTTAAGGCCCATGTTCTCCCTACAGCTAACAAGAGCAGAGAAGAACCAACCCTTGTAGAATTCAGGGCAGGGAGATTGAACCTGGAGGAAGCAGTGGCTCCATGGAATGTTGCCCCTTCCCATTTATGCCACAGATGCCTCCTTCCACTTCAGTGCAGTTCGGTTGAGGCCCTGTGATGAGAAAGCCAAAGGTGGGATAGAGTAGGCCTGGAGATACTGCCTCACATCTTCAGGGATGTGTAAAAGATTCTATTAACCCTGTTGGCATTATCTTCCTTACAGTTTCCATAGCACAGGAAGTAAAAATCTCACAGGATGGAAAAACTCCCTGATCAAGGAGACCATTAGATCATCAACTAGGACTTCCCATCTAACTTCCCAGGCCACAAAATTACACCAAGTTATCCCTACAGTGAGCCCAGTACAGAGAGCACTGGGAGGCCATTACAGAAACCTTTGGGAGCCCATTAGATCATCGTCTGACCTCCTATAGGCCACATAATTTCATCAAATTGCCCCTGTATGAAGCCCAGTAATTTGTGTTTGGCTAAAGCATATTTTCTAGAAGGGCAACCAGTCTTGATCTGAAGGCATCAAGAGCTGGAGAATCCACTGTTTCATCCAATGGTTAATCACCCTCACTGTTAAAAATGTGTGCCTTATTTTTAGTTTGAATTTTTCTGGCTTCAGCTTCTACCCTTTGGTTCTTGTTAGGCCTTTCTCTGAAGACCCCTTTATTTCCTGGTATTTCCTCCCCATAAAGGTACTTATACATTGTAATAAACTCACCTCTCAATCTTTTTGTTCTTTTTAAATCTCTCACTGTAAGGCATTTTCTCTCTGCTCCTACTCCCGAGTCTATCATTGCATTATCCCTTTTTGCTACAGCGTTGCACTGGGAGCTCATGCTGAGTTACTTGTCCACTATAACTCCTAAATCTTCTTCAGAGTCACTGGGTTTCCAGAAAACAAGCCCCCATTCTGTAGCCTGTGTTCCTTGTTCCAAATGTATGACCTTGCATTTAGTCGTATTTAAACATATTTTATTTGAATAGGCCCATCTTACCAAGCGATCTAGAGTGCTCTGTATAACTGCACTGTCCTCATTATTTATAATCCCCAGTCTTTGCATCATCCGCAAATTTTATCAGCAGCGGTTTTCTATAAGGGGAGCAGGCGTTCGGGAGTAGCTGCCAGACAGAAGCACATAGGAACTCAAGAGTTGAGGACAGGGCCAGCTCCAGGCACCCAGCATTCCAAGCTGGTGCTTGGGGCAGCATTATGCAAGGGGCGGCAGCCCCTGTTGTTTTGCCCCCAAGCAGAGCGCCGAATTGCCACCGCAGGCAGCGGGGGCAGTCCGTGTGCCCTTAGGGCAGCAGGCGCGTTTCCACGGTGAGGGCAATTCGGCGGCAGCTTCTGTGTTTAGCTGTCCGGGGTGGCTTCAGCTAAACATAGAAGCTGCCACCAAATTGCCGTCTCTGCGGAAACGCGCCTGCCGCCCTAAGGGCCATGGACTGCCCCTGTTGCCCACGGCGGCAATTCGGCACGCTGCTTGGGGCGACAAAAACTGTAGAGCCGGCCCTCGTTGAGGAGGCAGTGCTCCTATGATTTGCGGGTGTGGAGCAGTTAGGAGGCTCTAGGGGTCAGACACTCACAGCCAATCAGAGTGCATAGAATTGGATAAATGAAAATTCATGGAACTGATCCACTGTAAAACTAGAGTAACACCGTGGCCCATTGCGTTAATTGTGGATTTGTGCATTTTAAGGCCACAAGGACCATCATGATAATCTAATCTGACCTCCTGAATAATAACTCAGCCCACAGAATCTCACCCAGTAAATCGTGCATCAAGCCCATAATTTCGGATTAAAGTAGAGCATATTTTTAGAAAGACCTTTAATCTCAATTTAAAAATTTCAGTGACAGAGAATGCATCACATTCTTTGGTAAATTGTTCCAGTGATTAATTATCCTTACTGTCTATATTTTGCCTCTTATTTCCATTCTGAATGTATCTACTTTCATCTTTGAGCCACTGGAAGTTGTAATTCTATATTCATTGTATGCCTACATATTTAATTTTACAAATAATATTTGACCTTTCCTCACTGTTAATCACATTGAAGGCCCTAAATTAATCTAGGGAACAGAGAGAGAGAATTTAGTACATTATAATATGTTTAAAGTTTGCTGTTGATAGAAACTCTTTCTAAAGAGAAAAAAATATTCGGTTATATATCATGTACTATATGAGATTGTAAGACTGGGCAAAGTGTGTGTGTGAGAGAGATAGACCACAGCTCTGTTCAATTTGCTGAAAAAAACTAGGATGTTTTGTTTATAAAAGCAAGGCAGATATTATTCCCTTTTTCTTATTTTAGCTGCAAATAATGGTGCCTGCTCCATAGGGCATTTTTAAATAAGAAGGTTTCAAATTTTGAAATATATAAGCTCATATTTCTTATTTTGGTGCTTTGGTGTCAAACAAGAAGAATGTGCAGTACGTTAAGGAGAGGATACTGCACCACTGAACTCCATGGGAGCTTTGCTGTTGATTGGCCTGCAAGCAGCATCGGGTCTTTAATGTAAAATTAGGAAAGCGGGGTGCTACTTCTGCACAACCAGACCAAAACCACTGTCAACTTACAAGGGTTTGTGCAGTAATAATCAAAGTGACACTAGTTTTGTTGCCTGCACAAATCTGGAAGATTTGAAGACCACTTGCCTTATAACATAAAGGGATTTTTTTGGTGGGGAAGGTAGGCAAGGGGATTGAGAGACAGATGGGGAATGAACAAGTTAACAATGATTCCCAAAAGAGCATAACTGGGAATCAGTATTCTATGGGGAGGAATGTATGGCAATAGTGATTATATTGCATAGTAAATCTTATACAATCCTGAATAGAAGCTAAAAGAACAAGGAGAATGTATATTTTAAAATAAAATTGTTACTGGTAATATAAATGATTGAGAAGAGTCATGAGGAGTTATAATCCTGCATTAGCAAAAGCTTCTGAAATTACTCTTAAAAATGAAAAAGCTTGTTTAAGCAACAGACAACAATAAATATGGGCCCAAAAAATAAGTGATTGACATTATAAGACAGAGTAGAGATTTCATAGATACATTCTAAGAGACTCACAGCAGTTTACTGTGCATGGCTATATTGAGGGACTCATCCTGCAAGTGCCCTGCAAACCCATCTCCCACTGAGGTAACTGGGAAGTCAGTTTATGAGACATTAATGGAGCTTAACCCCCATCACGTGATAGCAAATGCACCCAATTAACCACGCATTGCTCCTGGGGAGGTGAGTAGCTAATTGGCTCCTGATCACAAGGGGCGGAGCTAATTTATCATAAGTAGACTGAAGAAACTCAGTTGAGAGAGAGACAGCAGAAGAGATAGGTCTCTCTGTCTGAGAAAAGCCCAGGGTTAGGGTACACAGACAGAGACAACAGGGACAGTGCAGGCTCCTGCCAGGTTGGAGAAGCCCTGAGATAGGGGCTGTAAGTAGAGACAAGAAGACTTCAGTAGCCCAAGAGGGCAGAAGAACAATTCAGTTTTGTTTGGACTTCTTTGATACCCCAGAAGGGTTCTCAATTTAGGTGACTTGGCCTCAGGGCTGAGAAGACCTGGGGCCAGAGGCAGGTGGCAGCAGGAGGTGCTGGAGCTGAAGATAGAGGCAGCATCCTGCATGGATGCAAGGGAGCACTCCAAGGGTGAGAGAGCCCCACTACAAGGATACGTACAGGACTGGCCTCTCCGCTTATGGCTGAAGTCAATGGGACTATTTACAGAGTAAAGGTACTACTCAATACAATCTGGCTTTATTGTATATAAATAGCAAACATCCTAATTTTTACATTATTATGTCTCAGAACATACAAAAACCTGTTTTTCTTTGACACTGAGCCCCTTTAATATCACTCTAGCAGTGAAATGGGCCACTCCCATTTTCAGACCCCCGTTTTTTACAGTGACAGAGCTGTGTAAAAGGCCTTCTGTGTAAATGTGAATCAGGCCTAAGTGTTTTTAGGGAGTAAGAGCCTAACCTGTGTTGGCCTTACTAGAAATTATGAAAATATTATAATTAAACAGGTTCAAATAACTTGAATATATCAGTGTCATTACCACACCCGCTTTTTAGTCTGTCTAATACCTTCTTTAAGACAAGACCGTAGATATGGATCCTTCATTAGAGCTCTTGTAAAACTTCCCATTTAAGAACAAAGAGGTTGCTGTACCTCTGATTAGAAACCAAGTTATAATTCAGTGCTCCTGCATTTCTTCCAGTGCATTTGGGATGACTGCATAGGAAGAGTATACTGTGATCTTGGGGACTGGATGAAACCATAATTTGGGGAAACCAAAAAATTTGGGACTGAAAAATCCTAAATCATCTCTGTGATCCTGACAATTGTACTTTGCACTGGGGTAATAAATCATGTGTAAATCATAATCACTGAAATTAAATGTGTAGATATTGGATACTTTCTCAACTTCACCCACTAATAATAATTTTGTTAGTATATTGTATTGCTA